>NC_057866.1:216918608-217247358 GCF_019393635.1 Dromiciops gliroides | reverse complement strand
TAATGCCAAACACTGAGCAGCTAGGTGATAATGGAGAGAGAGAATAGAATAAATGATGGTGGGGAATAGGATGGAGGGAATTATAGTTAGCAATAGTAACTGAAAAAAAATTGAAGCAAATTTCTCAGATAAAGGCCTCATTTCTCAAACTTATAGAGAACTGAGTCCAATTCATAAAAAAGAGTAATTCCCCAATTGATAAATGATTGAAAGATAAGAACAATTTTTAGATGAAGTTTTCAAAGTTACCTATGGCCATATGAGGGAAAAATGTTCTAACATTATTAATTAATTGCAAATCAAAACACTTTGGGAGTACTACCTCATAACTATTAGATTGGCTAATAAAACAGAAGAGGATGGGGAAAATGTGACATTAATGCACCATTGGTGTAGTTGCGAACTGATTTGACTGTTCTGTAGAGCAATCTGGAGCTATGCCTAAAGGTCTATAAAATCATGCATACTCTTTGACTTAGCAATAACACTGCTAGGTCTTCATCCAAAAAGAGATACAAACAAAAAGAAAACAAAAGAGATACAAACAAAAAAGAAAAGGACCTATAAGTACAGCAATATTTATAGATAGTCTTTTCTGGTGAAAAAGAATTAGAAATTGAGGGAATGCCCATCAATTGGGGAACGGCTAAACAAATGGTGGTATGCGATTACAATGGAATTCTATTTTGCTATAGGAAAGGATAAGCAAGATGCTCTCAACAAAACCTGGAAAGACTTACATGAGTTGATGCAAAGTGAAATGTACTATGTACAAAGTAACAGCAGTACTGTAGGATGATAGTCTGTGAATGACTTAGCTATTCACAGCAATGCAATGATTCAAGACAATGCTAAAGGATTTTTGATGAAAACTGCTTTCCATTGAAAACTGCTTTCCATCATCATAGAAAGAAATGGTTATATCTGAATACAGATTAAAGCATATTTTATTTTTTTAAACTTGATGTTTCTTGAGAGGTCTTTTTGTGTGGTTTCTTTCACAACATGACAAATATGGAAATAATTTGCATGATTATGCATGTATAACCTATATCAAATTGCTTGTCTTCTCAGGAGAGGAGGGTGCTAAAATTATTTTTACATGTAATTGGAGGAAAACATAATACTAAAGAAAAAATGCATATAAATACACACACATATACATATATAATATATATATATATATATATATATATAAGCAGGAGGTTTTAATTCTCCAGGCTTCTATTTTAAAGGCATGCAAAGTTCTTCTTAGTTTTGAAAAAGTTTTGGTGCTATTTGAAGAGATAAACTTTCAGCAGAAGTCAATGGGATGAGCAACAATTTGTAAAACCCAGATATGATCAATGTCTCCAAGCTTCTTTGCCTTGCACAAATAAGAATCAAGCAACCTATGTATAATTTTAATAATCCTAGTCTTTAAAAAGCAGTAAAAATATTGTTAAAGATGAAAAACACAGTGGTTTGCTTGGTATTAAACACAAAATATCATATATAATATTGTTCAGAATTCAATTATAATGAAGTACTGTTAAAATGAAAACATACATTGTTTTAAATACAATTAAGGAGAGAAGCTTGGTATTATGGAAGAAAAAATTAACTACTGTATTCTGTTGCATATCATTAGTACAGTGGTATATGAAAGCATCTGTTAATAACATATGTGAATTAGAAATGAAGTCATCAGATACATTAATTTTGCATAACTCCTTACAACACACTTTCAAATTCATTCCATAAACGCTGTGAAGAATGGCTCCTCTGATCTTATAATTTGCAAAATGCCCTTACTACTAACACCCTGAGCCAAACCCAGTAATAATGAGAGGAGAAAAAAAAACAATAGCAACATTGTTTGTACCACAAATAGAGATGTGCTTTATGCACAACCCTTCAGGGTTAAACTATTCTACAGCTTCCACAGATGGGAAATAGTTTAAACTAATTTCTTCTAAGACAAGGAAAACTTGAAATATGTCTTTTACTTTGTTTGCCCCTTTGCAGCATGATTCATGGCTTTGGGGGATTTTGCTAGTAGGGAAGGAGGGGTATGGTGTTTGTACATGATGGGAGATGTAATTTAAAGAAGTCACATGGACAGTCTACTTGTAATCAAAAAGTGTTAGCTCCACAGCCTGCAGAAGCCATTTACTAGTTATGTAGCCCTGGGCAGCAAGTCATATCAACTCTGGACTTCAATATGTTAGGTTAAATTAGATGAACTTTAAATTTAATTCTAAGGACAGCTAGGTGGTGCAATAGAGTGCTAGGTCTGAAGTCTGGAAGAATCATTTTACCGAGTGCAAATATGACCTCAGACACTTGCTAGCTATGTGTCCCTGGGCAAGTCACTTGACCCTATTTGCCTCAGTTTCCACATATGTAAAATTATCCAGAGAAGAAAATGGCAAACTGCTTCAGTATCTTTGTTAAGAAAGCCCCAAATAAAGGGCAGTCAGGTAGTGCCCTGGATTTAGGAGGAACTGAGTTCAAATGTGACCTCAGACACTTGACACTTACTAGTTGTATGACCCTGGGCAAGGCACTTAACCCTTATTACCCCACAATAAACAAAATCAAAACAAACAAAACCAATCCCAAATGTGGTCAAAAAGTCAAACTGAAAAATGATTGAACAACAACAAAGTCCATTCCACTATCAGAGAAGGAGCAGTAATGGTGCATTCCAGAGTTCTACTTGCAGGAACTGGGTACTGAGTCCCCTCACCATGATTCGTGATGGATTTTCTGTAGCCAGAAATTGTCCCTGATAGTAACTGAACATCTGAGACTGGGAAAAATACCTGTCTCATAAGAGAGAGTCAATGACCTTCTATTCTTTGGTGAGGTAGTCTATATAGGACTGAAAATATCCTAGAGATATTGCAACTTTAATAAATGGAACACTGAGGATGCATAGTACATTCACAACTCATAAAATTATTTAATTCTCATTAGCAAACATTTTTACACATCAAGAATCACAGTCTTTGCCCCCAAGGAGGGTACATTCTTCCAGATTAAGCTACCATAGCTATTTCTAAGAGCATGATGAATATTTTAAAAATTTATTGAATATTTTAATCTGAACAAATGTTTTTTATGGTTTTGTTTTGTTGAAAGTAAATTTGATTGATCATCTAAAATATTCAAAAAAACATTTTTTAATCACTAATTAAATGCAGAACTCCTTCTTTCTTTAATGGACCTAAAGAAATCAAACCATACTATGGTATTCTAAAATATCCTTTGAGCTTTAAGAAGCCAATAAGTATATGGCAAAATGAAACAAATGAACAGTTGGATACTGACCTGTTCACATGTATTGGAAATTCTACCCAAGTCTGTTTCATTCTATGGCCTACTTCACCACCACTTAATTGTCATGGGAGGGGAAAGCCAGATACTTTCAGCTTTTAGGAACCCATTATAGGGTAGTAATCAATTATTCACAATTCTGGAGAAATCAGAAAGGCTTTCCTTACACAAATGCAATATTTATAATGACTTTAGCTATTTAGATAGCTGAAGGGAGTCAAGAGGAGCAATAACATTAATTTTATTGGACATCTTAGATAAAATAGATTTTACTACCACTGTTTTGAGCCAAACCATTCAAAATAGTAGGGAAAAAAACTAAAGATGAAATCGAGATAATAATTTCACTCATCTATTAATAAAATGAATTAATGTTTCCTTAGCATTGTCTTAACCAGCTTGGAAACCTAATTATTAAAAATATTAAGTTTACCTAAAATGAATTGACTAAGCACTTAGCTCAGTGATTTGGCAAATAAGTAGTATAAAGAATTCATAAAGAACACTTTATAAATATTTATTTATTGACTCACACACTCACACACACACAAAATGAAATAAATTTCTCTTTTTCATTGATAATACTCATTATTTGTCTATCACACTGTAAGAGTGGATTTTCTTAGAACAGTAATGTCAAGATCAAATAGAAACAGATCCCTGGGGTTGCACATTGATAGACTTAGAAAAATACAAATTAACATTATCTATTTTTTATTTCATTTTAGTTATGTTTATAAATATGATTGAATTAAATTTTAATCTGGTTCAGCATAGCACTCAGGAGTGTTGTGGGTTTGAGGATTGAAACCTCTGCTATGAACATAGAACATTATATTAGGTGTTATTTACCATAGTAATTTCAATGATTCCAAGCTACTTGTGACTACAAACTTTTATCTTTTCAACATGAATATTTTCAACTGATAGCAAATAACACAATTTAGCTGAAAATCATGGGCATAACAAGAGAAAAAGATTCCAATTACATAAAGGAAAATGAAAATATGTATCATGAGTGAAATTAAGTGCCAGTGATGACTTGTACATGAGAAGTGTCATAATCATGGATATGATGGCATCAACCAGCCCTTCAGAAAAAAAAAAAGAAAATATGTGTGTATATATACACACACATGTATGTATATACATATATAGAGAGAGAGCTAGATATAGATATATACCATACTTTTATCCTCAGTTTTTTTTATATTTGCATTTTCTCCATCACTTTCTTAAGTCTAGACAATCCACAAAACTATAAATCAAATTGTGATTTGCATTGTTTGACAGTTTCCCAGGTTTAAATGATCACAGTGAAAATTTAGGGTTCATCTCCTCCCAGCTGTTCAAGCTTGCTCCTGAGCACCCTTGGTCCCGAGATACATCATCAAAGAAGTGTAAGACCAGAAAAGAAGAGAAATTGCTAATTTAGCAAAATGAGGGATAACATATGGACCATTTGCGTGTTCCAAAGATATCCACAGAATGTTAAAGATAGATGGAAGGTATCCAGACCATTAAATAAATGGAATAATCATAGAAAGACAAGAAACAGAAGCAATGGGTATCTTCCATTCACAAAGCCACCACTATATTTTACCCCACTCCCTTCCCTATCGCCTGGACTGACTAAAGGAATGAATGAATAACTGAATGTTGTTTGTCCTTCACTTTCAAAGAAGATCAAGGATATCACAAGGTGATTGATTTACTTGCCTATGAATTATATTTATGTGAGGCAGAGTTGCACAAAGACTCTTCCTGAGTCATCTAATTACAGTGGCAGGACAAAAGTCAAGATGACTCATAATGGTGAAGGATGCAGTGGATGACCTTGGCATCTTCAAAATCTGACCAAATTCTAAGTGTTCCACTTCACTTGCATCAGTTCATGGCCATAGGAATAAATTGTACTCGTTCTCCCATTCTGACTAGGGTAAGTCTTGCTTGGGGTAGATAGCCCCATAATTTGCCAACAGGTTTGATCAAGGTCTATTGTTATTCACAACCTACTTTAGCCTGTTGGTAGAGTCAGTTTTGGGGTGTGGCCACTAGGCTTTCCACAGCTTCTTGGAGCCATAGATGAGATTTGAGTGAAACATGTGGACATCAAAGGTGGATGAGAAGCCTTGAAAAGGTCTCCATAAGCCTTTACACTAAAAGTGTTAGTTCTCTTAAACATCCCATACACCCCATAACTGAATGACTGAAAAACTTTTATTAAATTCTTACTATGTGCCAGGGATTGTGCTAAGCATTCAGGATTCAATACAAAAAAAATCAAAATAGATCTTGCTTGAAGGATAATGCCTCTTATGAAGAAAGGTAGAATACAAAGAGGAATTAGAAACATAGGGAGTGGTATATGGGAACTTTGTTAGAATTTAGAAATAGTCAGAAAGTGACTTGGTAACCTGGGTCTAGCAAAATAAACCCTAATATCAACTAATTTGTCTTATTTCTTCCAATATTCTCAAATCCAACTTCTTATAGAAGTCAAAATTACCTTCTTAAGGCACAAGTCTTACAATGTCATTCACTGCCTCCAAATTTTCACTGGCTTCCTTTTTTGTGGGCAGAATAAATACAAACTCCTCAGCTTGGTATTCAAGGAACTTTGCAATCTTAATCCCATGAGATATATTTCATGCCAACCTCCTTCCTGACTCTATATTCTAAACAAAATGGGCTAGTATTTTCCATACTCTCCAAAAGCATATCCAATTGCTGGAATACCTTTCCTTCTTATCTTTTGATCTGAGTCCTTTTCTTTTATCAAAGTGTAAATCAAGTGCTACCTGCTATATAAAGCCTTTATTAATTTCTCCATTTTTTAGTGCTGAATCCCTCCTCAATTTTCCATTATATGGGTTCACATATGTGGATAGGAACCCTAGTAGAATGTCAAAACCCTTAGGGCTGTGCCTGTTTTTTGTTTGTTTTTGTAATCCCAACAAATAAAAGCAGTCTTTGTATAAGGTAGGAATTTGTTGGATTAAATTAGATGACAGTCTTATTCACACCTGTAATATTATAGACTCAAAAACATATCAAAGCATACCGTATTAAACATGATTTTTGCCTATGGGTCATATCACCCAACTAGACTATGATTCAAATGACTACCTCTTCCACCATCTTGTTGAGTGTTCTGTAAGAAATGTTTATTTAACAGAAATCAAGAAATATGCCTACCATTTGCAAAGTATAGAGTAGATATGGAGATAAGAATTCAAATAATGAAACTGTCTCTATTTTCAATGACTTTTCATGCTATTGGGAACAGAGCCTTAAAATAGGTGGAGGGTTTGTAAATTTCCTTGAGAAGATGGAGAAGATGTCTCCTGTAGACTTATAGGAAGGATTCTCTTCTGGTGGAGATAATATATATTCTAGGCATAAGGATCAGTATGTGTAAAGTTGTAAAAGGGATAAATTTGAGATTTTTTTTTAAATATTTACTAAGTATTATTATCATCACTAAGGAAAACCCTTCAAATCTGTATATCCATCCTTAATCTCTATCAAGAATTCCATTTGTGTATCTACAACTCCCTAGTGAATATTTCAAACTAAATATTCTATAGCCATTTCAATTCAACACAACCAGAACTGAAATCATCACCCCGGCACAAAAGCAAAACAAAACAAAAATTCTGTTTCAAAATTTGTAATTATTTACCATGACATTATCCTTAATTCTTCACTTTCCCTCACTCTACTTTTTCAATCAGTTGTCAATTCTTATGTTATCACATTATTTCCTTTCTCTCTAATCACATGGCTTTAAGGTTAGTTCTGTCCCTCATTACTTTTTACTTAAACATCTGCAGTAGCCTCCCAATTGGTCTCTGCTTCATTTCTCTCCCTTTTTAACATATCTTTCACAACTATGCCCAAGTTTTTTTTTTCCTATTCTGAACAAGGCTCTGTCCTTTATTCTACCATCTATTTTTAATTCCTTAAGAATCATCTGCAAATGCTTCTGTTTATAGCTTTTTTAAAAACCCTTTAGAACCTGACCTCAACCTACCTTTTTCTCACTTAGTACACATATCTCCCCTCCTAGTATTCTATGGTCCATCCAAAATTACCTTCCTGTTCCTCACACATAAAGCTCAATCCAGTGTTTGTGATTTTCAATGACTGTTCCTTATGGCTGGAATGCATTATGCCTCATCTTTTATAATTCCATATTTCCTTCAAAATTCTAATCAAGTAGGATCTTCTAGGTGAGGCTTTAGTTAAAAAAGAAAATTATTTATTTGGGTTTTTATTCTGACTAATGGGAAAAAATGCAGGACAAAGAAAATGAAAAGGATTTTCTTATAAGTATGTTAAAGCAGCAATATATTAATGGGCTGATCACTGAATATGTCTTCAAGGTGGGGATAGCTTTTATTGGTAACTTTAAAGAAAATTCATATAGCTACATCTCAGCAGAACAGGTTTACCCCTTGCATTTCAGTTCCTCCCCAAGGTCGGAAGAATGTGATAATTTGTAGGTAGCAGTACATGACAAAGAGCAGGTGATTAAAAAAAGCTACAGACCTGCTTAATAATAGCTTAATAATACTTATTTTTCTTCTGGAAATCTTCCTCTGTTCTTCCAAATTCTGCACAAAAAACCCACACACACCTAACAATAAAAAAGAGAAGAAAAAAGTGTAATAAATATGCATATATTTGGTAGGTTGTTTTTTTTTTTTTTTTTGGTTTTTGGGGTTTTTTTGGCAGGGCAACGGGGGTTAAGTGACTTGCCCAGGGTCACACAGCTAGTGTCAAGTGTCTGAGGCTGGATTTGAACTCAGTTCTTTCTGAATCCAGGGCCAGTGCTTTATCCATGGCATCACCCAGCTGTCCTCCAATATGCATATTCAAAATGAAATACCATATTGGTCATATTTATTTCCAGACCTCTGGGTCAAAAAACATATGTAATAAATGCTTATGAATTTCTTGGTTGCAGGGCATAAGGTTAGGTTTGGAGAACTAATTTTTTTTAAAAACTCTGCCCTCGGGGCAGCTAGGTGGCACAGTGGATAGAGCGCCGGCCCTGAAGTCAGGAGTTCCTGAGTTCAAATCCGGCCTCAGACACTTAACACTTACTAGCTGTGTGACCCTGGGCAAGTCACTTAACCCCGATTGCCTCACTAAAAAAAAACAAAAACAAAAACAAAAAAAACCTCTGCCCTCAAAAAATTTACAATTTATTGAAAGGATTAAAGCAAAGCACAGTAACAGATATGAAAAAAAAAAAAGACTAAGAAATGAATGGATTCAGATGGATAGCCCTTTTGAAGGGGCACCTAAGCTTAGCTTTTTATTTTTTTTTTAGTGAGGCAATTGGGGTCAAGTGACTTGCCCAGGGTCACACAACTAGTAAGTGTTAAGTGTCTGAGGTTGGATTTGAACTCAGGTCCTCCTGACTCCAGGGCCAGTGCTCTATCCACTGCGCAACCTAGCTGCCCCCTAAGCTTAGTTTTTAATGTACATGGAGAGTATTTTTGATGTATGCAGAACAATTTCAGACAAGACTTGTAGAAGATGAGGTTGTTGTTTGTGCTTCATTCTGGAAGAGGATCATGACATTAGGAGGTGATGTTATAAATTGCAGTGAATTTGATTTAAGTGAGCTAGGAGCTGAGTCAACAGTCTCACACTCTCCTCCATAGCCATCTGAGTTCAGTGGAAAGATATACATCAGGATAACTAGTGATGGCCACAGACTTTTCAGGCAATTGTGTTAAGTAATTTGCCCAGGGTCACACAGCTAGTAAGTGTCAAGTGTATGCGGCAGGGTTTAATCTCAGGTCCTCCTGACTCTAGGGCCAGTGATCTTTCCACTGTACCACCTAGCTGCCCCACTTGGAGAAGTAATGTATCAGGAAATAAGAAGTGAAACAGTTATACTAGAATATATATTACATAAGGAAAATAATGTGAAATAATTCTAGAAAGCTGATCTGGAGTGGCATTGTGAAGAGTTTAAATGTCAAACTAATTGGTTTCTTAAGCAAGATAAAAGCATAATCAAACCTGTTCTGGTCATTACTTTGGAAGATATATTGTTGATAGATTAGAGACTGGAGAGACTGGATGCGAGGAGAAAAATTAGAAAAAAATGTAATGTTTTAATAAGGTAATTTTAAAATGAAATTTGTTTAATAAAGCAAATTCTGAGATATTTTAACAATGCAGTTTTTCAGCTTATGGAATATTTTTTTCTATTGTTCATATACAATCTAAGCACTGCAAAAGCACCAAAACTGAGGCATTGATTTTTGAAATGAAGATACATGTAAATAATGACAGATCCAATGCCTTCAGCCTTTCAAGAAAAAAAAGGACCAGCTTTTAGAGGTAATTGGAGAATTCATGTGAATCCAAAGAGGGTTTGTTTCCCAGTGGAAGCAAAACATACCATAATATGTACTTGATGAAAGCCACAAGGAATAAAATGCTAAGATACATTTCATAACAAAGATGCATTTTTTGTCTTTTCATTCATTCAGGAAATATTTCCAAAACCCTTATTTGTAAATCCCAGTTATTTCATTGTGGTTTCATTCTGATCATACATTTGAAATTGCAACTTACAAGAGAA
The DNA here is from genome assembly GCF_019393635.1 of Dromiciops gliroides. Lineage (NCBI taxonomy): Eukaryota > Metazoa > Chordata > Mammalia > Microbiotheria > Microbiotheriidae > Dromiciops > Dromiciops gliroides. Next base: position 217,237,427 of record NC_057866.1, on the reverse strand, counting down.
AAATGGATCTGAATGTTTGTCTTTGTATTACAGCGCTTTGTAGATTCTAATACAGATTACAGAGAACAATACTGGAAATTTGATTTAATTGAGATAGAATTCTCCTGATGAAGAAAGTGCTTCTACCAATGTAGATCAGTGCCTTTGGTTGGGTGCTGGTGGTGGGAGGCTGCCTTCCAGAATTGGAGGCTCACAATGAATCCTGTAAAATTAAAAAAAAAATCATTAAGAGAAAGGAATATATGGCCAGAGACAGAGTCAGGATGGAGACTGCCTCCCTGAGTAAGAAAAGAACTGATCTTTTTGTATATTCATAGACAAAGAAAGCTACATGCCAAGAAGGAGATTATACAACAACTGGGAGGAGATTGCACAACAACTGGGGAAAGGGTGTCTAGAATTTGAATAATGGGCTATCAATAAGATAGGCAACACTCATCCTGCTGGCATACAAGAGGCCCACATCACAAACTATGGAACTTGCATATCATCTTTTGCTACTTGCAGACCTTTGTATGCTTACTTGTGTTTACAGCATACCATGGTCTTACTGCATTCCTGAGGTGGGAGGCAGAGTTGTTTTTCACTTCTGGATTCTTTGGTTTCAATGTCCATGGTTTATTGATTTCTTCAGGGTTGTGTCTCATAAATTTCTTGGGGTACTGAATTCCACTACACCCTTTCTATATCATAATGGTCCTGTATTCCAGAGGTTCTGACTACAGCACTGAGAATTTAAGGAACTTAACCAGGTTCTCAAGGCCAACACTTAGCCAAGGCATGACTTAAACCCACTACACTATGATAAAAAACAATTGATTGAGAACTGACTTCATCTAATTTCTTCTCAGGCCAATGAACTGCATGGGGCTGACCAGACTCTGTCAATTCTAGTTTCTGATTATTTTGTAGATCTCCCAAAACTCTCCCCTCCAAAGAATCCCAAGCTTTCTTTTTATACTTTTGCTTGTTATATAAAACACCTTTTGTTAAGACTGTATAAGATACTTCATCACTCTCAGATTCTTATGTAAAAGGTGAAACTATGAGGTAAATTAATCCAGAGGAAATCTCTTCCCTCTTTCTGTTCTGTTAACCCCACATAAACCCTGTACCCAGTGCCCATCTTTGGGTTGTCTTAGAACTTGTTATGGCAGTATCATGAGTTATAACACTTCTGCCCTGATTAAAGATTTTACTTTTATTATATTGATTGTTTCATTACTTTTCAGATTGATAATTATAATGCCTCTGACCATGTAAGGTAAATGGAAAATGGAAATTAAATCCCCACTGTGTTTGAGCTGATCTGACTTTAAAATAGAGTGACACCAGACAGAAGTTTCACTTTCAATTCATACCAATAAGGGTTTTTTTTGTTTGTTTGGTTTGTTTTGCTTTGTTTTACCTAATGAGATAACAGATAAGAAACATTTATTAAACATTTGATTACTATTCTGCCAAACAATGTAATCCAGGCTAGAGATACAAATAAAGCAAACATAAAGGCAGCTCTTGCCCTTAAGGTTACTTTCTCATGGAGGAAGACAACACAGAAAAGTGAAGGGGGGAAACGTATATGTGAGAGGGCATGTTGGTTAAATCCAGGTAGTCTGAATTATATCACTAAGGATTGACTGGCCCAGACCTGGTTTAGATCCCCAGGCCAATGAATTGCCAGGGGCTGACCAGACATTATCATTCTGTCTTCTGATTATTTTGTAAAACAGATAAATCATCCCTTCCCTGAAATTGTTATGCAACAGAATTTATCTGGTGAAGCTGGGAGATACTCAACCCTTCCAAAGGCAAATCTGTCTTAGTACCCTATATAAATCCTGTTCCAGTCCCCTCTTTGGGTACTCTATCACTTACTGTATGGTACCACAAGCTGCAAATCCTCTGCCCTAATTAAAGACTTCCACTTTGTTGTATTGATTATTTACACCAAATTTCAGGTTGATACACAGCATGGATGGAAATGAAGTATGATTTGCCTTTGCAGGGAATGGAACTAACTGGAACCAAGTAATTATGCTCAGATTCTGGAATCACAAAATGGTTACAAGAGTTTCTCCCTCTCCTTTTCTTCCTCCCTTCCTCTATGTTTATCTCTTTCTGTCTCTGACAGTGAAAGAAAGGTTTGAGTTAAAGAAGGAGAGTTCAGTTTTAGACATTGCGTTTATAAGCAATGCTGATGTAGGGAGCTCAGAGGAGACATTCATGATAGCTGTATTGATGTGGAAGTCATGTTCTTGGAAATTATTATTAAAGACATAGAAGCTTACTAATTGTCCTGATTTCCAGTCTCTCTAATCTCAAATTCAGTTATCACACAGCTGCCTAAGTAATATTCCTAAAATAAAGGGTTATTCATATCACTCCCCTGCTCAAGAAGGTTCAATGACTTCCTAATAATACCCGGATAAAATACAAGCTCCTCTCTCTCTCTCTCTCTCTGTCTTTTTAATATATAAAGCCCTGAAAATATCTGGATCCAACTTCATTTACCAGATTTATTTGCCATTACTATCATGTTTCAACCAAACTGGTCAACTGCTTATACAGGGCACTGTTAAGGCTAAAATTCTAGCTAGTCTGTCTAAAATATCTAATGAGTAGTCACCCATAAATTATAAGCTTTAGTTAGACTTTTAAGCATTTATTAAGGAGAATAAGAATTTGGTAAAGAGAGAGAGAAAGGCCTAGATTCCTCTATCTCTTAAAGGGAGAGAGCATTACTAGCTCTGCTCTCCACCAGAGTCCACAGAAAAGAGTGAGTCAGAGCGCCAGGCTCCCCCTTCTTCCTCCCACAAGCAAATGTGACTTCCTGATGCCAAAGAAAGGTGGTGTCATTCCAATCATTACAGTTCCTGCTTTGTTTCTTCAAGAAACTGGGCATTTCCTTGATGAAACAGTCAAAAAATAACAGAATATAATACCCTATGCTAACTAACAATATGTTAATAACAATATAGAAAAGGGAGAGAGGAAAGTTTTGTCCTCATGAACTGGTGCTTTGACATTGGCCTGCAAAGGGAGGGCTTCTACAGAGAGTACATGTTACAGATGGTGTATATAATAACAGAAGGAAAAACAAAAAAATTAAAACTGTTTATTTAAAGTCTCTGAAAGTCTTTTCTCAGATGTCCTCTGGATGTAGTCATGGAATGGAAGTCTTTTCACGGGTTGACATGTGGATGCTGGTAATCAGACAGGAATATTTTCTACAACATTGAGCTTAACACAACTTTAAAATAGCTTTGTCAATAATCAAATCAAACAATGAAAGTTCTCAAAAACATGTCTAAGGGAAATCAAAATCTTACTTGTTACATAAGAAACACATAATAAAACAAAAACTGAAACATTCTTTAAAATTAACATTACTATAGGCCCCCCTTGTGGAGGGTAAATTGAGAAGACAATTGATGCGATATTAATTTTTTAAAATAATTTTTATTTTTGTTTCATCACATTTTGCATCATCTGCCTAATTATCCTCATGCCATTATGAGAAATTTAAAAATCTAATATAATTGGTAACAGATGTCAAGGCCAAATTCAACACTGTATTTATCATGACACCTGAGATAATTATGGGGGATACCAATAAAAGAAGAGAGAAATGAAGGGATATGAGCATTCCCACATTTGAACTATTGCTCAAACCATGCAGTATGCCAGGCTTAAAATAGTTGGATGAAATATATGTCCATGGCACCTAACATATTGGAGGAAACTGAGTCAGACTTAATCAGATGCATGGGATTGAGATGTCCATAGCATCAGGCATATAGGAGGGGGCATAGAATCCAGGTGAAGAATGAAATGGGTGGGATCAAAACGTCCAGCCATCTGTACAGTATTGTGGGGAAAAAGAAAATAAAAATATTAAACCAAGAGAATGCAGCCTCAACATTTGTCAAAAGCCATTCCCTCGGGCATACCTTGATTTCATGCATGTCTCCCCTCATGTGACAGTTCAATGTCTGCTCTTGCATATATCCCTCTTGTGATTGGATGGCATCTTGGCCAACTGGCATCTGATAACTCAGAATAAAGGCAATTAATGTCTTAAATGATAAGTTCCCATAATGCACGTCTCATATGGATTTAAAAATTGAGGATAATAAATGATCGCAAAAAATGTGAATACATCTTGACTCAGAATATAATATATAATTATGCAACAATTTCAAATAATACTTTTTTTACTAAGTATACAATTACTCTTGGGAAAAATCAGAACATATTTAAATACAAGTTAAATCACAACACAATCTCAAAAAAAATTTTTTTTGAAAAAAGAAAACTTTTACAAATGTTCCCCTCTTTTTTTTTTGGAATATGCTTATCATAAATTATACTTCTAGAATCAAATGACACTTGATATGGCAACAATTTGCCAGGGAAATGCTTTAAAGAGTTTGATCAAATAATCAGTTGAGAAAAAATAACAAAAACAAACAACTCAGATTATGGGAGCACAATACTCCCAGAATTAACATTGTATTATGAAATAAAAAACATCTTGCATTGTTTCTAAATTAGATAGATGAATGAATACAAGAAAATACACATGGAACAATAAAAGACAATGAAATTCAAACTAGGGAATTCTAAATGAATATGAATTTAACATTAATAAGAGTATTACAAAATATAAACTTGATTACATGACTATAAAAGCTTTTACCAATATTCTCTTTTTTTAAACTAAGTATAAAACACAATCTCGAAAGCATGAAAATCTCTGAAAATAAACCCATACCATTAATTTCAAAATGTAGATATAATAGCATAGAAATCCTATGTAACCTCTGAAATGATACTATTACTCTTGAGTGAATTTAGAACACTTTTGATTCTGATATCTAAAATCCCCAATACTCATATCAATACCTTGCTTCTTACTTCTACATTTCTGTAAAATATGTACCTTTCCATGGCAAAAGAAGCGGAGTCTTGAACCATGATGATAATTGACCTTTTTATTCAGCTTAATTTTGTCTTCTTTAACCCCTCTATATTGCTCTATATTGTCTGTCGGTCCTTTCATAATACAAATGCTTCATAAGGTTGCTAATTAAAGACAAAAGCAGATTAACAAAATTATGAACAAAACGAGCATATCTGGAATTTAAAGGGTTTTCTAAGGTCCAGTCAGAAACACAGCCCGGTTGGGGAAGGCTGAGCCTGAAGCTGCAAATGTAGGTAGAGAAAGCTGTGCACGCACATTAGATATCTGGACTTCCCAGGCAGGGGAAGCAATGGGCTTGGCCATGGGAGGAGTAGAACATGGGGTCTGGAGAGGAGGGGAGGGACCAGGGCAATTTGAATCAGACTTGATTTTGAACTCAGGCCTGGGTTCCCCTTCCCCCACTGCTAGGGGATTAAAAGCTTCTAGAGGTTGGGTTGTTGCCTCCGGGCATACAAAATTAGAGCAACAATTAGTGTTAGAACTTGAAAAAGCTGCAGGAATCTGAGCTTTCCTGAAAAAGCATGGTTGGGAGAGAGGGGGATATTTATATTCCCTTGTGTGAACACCTTGCTGGCTCTTCTAACAAAAATAAAAATAAAAATAGAAAATCCACAAAAACAAAGCATTAACATGATCTTATCTCCTATTTGTCTGGTTAAACAGACTAAAATCAAAAATAGGGTAATCAGGGAGTTTAAAAGGTCCATTTGAAAATTTATAGGTACTTAGCAGTTTAAAGGGACAGGGTAGGGGGAATTTCTTACCCAACCAGAAGATCAGAAGATGGAGGTTTCAGATTTCCTCTTCGTGGTCAGCCATTTGTTAAGGCTAAAATTCTAACTATACTGTCTAAAATATCTAATGAGTGGTCACCAATAAATTATAAGCTTTAGCAAGAGTTAGACTTTTAAGCATTTATTAAGGAGAATAAGAATTTGGTAAAGAGAGAGAGAAAGGCCTAGATTCCTCTGTCTATTAAAGGGAGAGAGCATTCCTAGCTCTGCTCTCCGCCAGAATACACATGAAAGAGCGAGTCAGAGACCCAGGCACCTCCTTCTTCCTCCCACAAGCAAACATCACTTCCTGATGCTAAAGAAAAGATGCATGGTCTGGCAAACAGAGACCTTCACCTCATGGCAGAGCTTTTCTGCAGTAAGTCTCCAGCAGGTGGCGTCATTCCAATCGTTACAACACTCTTACTCCTGTCTTTTCACAGGTTATCTCCAAGATTAGAATGGTTTCTTTTTCCATAGGGCCTGTGAAGTAAAAAAGAAATATAGGTAGTAAAGTGGGAAGGAGCAGTACAGCCCAGCACATTCAAAACTTTAGAATTCAGGACTCAGACTCAGACAATCATACAACTCAGTCATCTGGCACCAGATTCCTAGATCTATCACTCTATTGTCAATATATGGAGGAGGAGAGTCCTCAGACATCCTCTGGGGTCAGGGTAAAGTCCTTAGTATGGGTGTTCTGATGCTGATCTAAAAGGTGGTAAGAGTGTTAGAATTGACTGCTGGGTGATAAAGATTTGGTGGGGTTGTTCTGCTGCAGATCCCCAAGGAGAAGAACCTGAGGCCCAATACCCTGGAAATTTACCTGGACACATTATAATCCCTGTTCCCAGAAAAGGGGAGAGATGAGATTTAATGTCTTCAAGAGCTGGGCCTCACATTGTAATACAAAACCCTAGAGCAGGAAGGAATCTATAACTCTATCCCTAGGCAAGGAACAAGGAACAGGAATTAACTATGGGCCCTCTAACCCTAATTTGTCCAGATTAGAGAATTTTAGACTCAGTTTGCAGTGAAAAACAGGGTCTAAGTATAGTCACTCTGATCACTAAGAATTAGAGAACATTGTGTAGCAAAAAAAACCCCACATAAAACAAAATCAAAAGAGGAGAATAATGCTCAAATTTTCAAAAACAAAGCTTCAAAGAAAAGCACAGCTTGCTAAGAAAATAAATTAAAATCTTTTTTTAAGAAATAAAGCCAGGTGGGGCGGCTAGGTGGCGCAGTGGATAGAGCACCGGCCCTGGAGTCAGGAGTACCTGAGTTCAAATCCGGCCTCGGACACTTAACACTTAACACTTACTAGCTGTGTGACCCTGGGCAAGTCACTTAACCCCAATTGCCTCACTAAAAAAAAAAAAAAGAAATAAAGCCAGGGACAGCAGCTAGGTGGCACAGTGGATAAAGCACTGGCCCTGGATTCAGGAGGACCTGAGTTCAAATCCAACCTCAGACACTTGACACTTACTAGCTATATGATCCTGGGCAAGTCACTTAACACTTATGGCCCCAACAACAACAACAAAAAAGCAAGCTTTCCCCAATTGATAGAAGATCAAAACTTTTGGTTTCCAAATGAAATAATTGAATCTACCTATGGTCATATAAAAATGATCTAACTCATATTGATTTGTGTAAGGGGGGGTTTGTGAGAAAATAATGGGGTTCTGGGGGACCCAAAGCATCACCCCCCCCCTCCAATCAATGGCCTAACTCCAGAGCCTTGCCTGTCTTTTTTATGGCCAGCCCAGAGTCAGTCGTTTGACCAAAGGTTAAAAACACACATACCTGAAAGCCTTTCCCTTCAGAGTGTCTGTTCTCTGGACTCTGACCTCAGCACTTACTGCTCATGGATCACCCTTAAGTCTAGTAAATCAATAGATTTAAATGATGCTGGCCAATTAGCTTTGAGCAGTATAAAAGGGCCACTTCTCCTCCAACCCGCAGGAAGCTTATGCTCTCATGCTCATTATCTTGGCCTGGGACTCAGAAGGGAGCAGCCATGCTATTACTCTCTCTCTTTACTAATATTTAATATGCTTTAATAAATACTTAATGCCCCAAACTGGTGTTATATCCTTTAATTTCTAAGTAGCAATATATTAGAAATCCCAGCTAAGTTCCCTAAAACTTCGGACAGAGATAGGTTCTAATATTTTTTTTTCTTTGTCTAGATTTTTATTTTCCAAATTACATGTAAAAACAAATTTTGACATCAATTTCTTTTTTTGTTTGAGGCAATTGGGGTTAAGTGACTTACCCAGAGTCACACAGCTAGTAAGTGTCAAGTGTCTGAGACCAGACCTGAACCCAGGTCCTCCTGAATCTAGGGCTGGTGCTCCATCCACTGCACCACCCAACTGCCCCTGACATCAGTTTTTTAAAACTTTGTACTCCTACTTTTCTTCCTCCTTCCCTTGCCAACCAAACCCCCAAGAACTGAAGCAATTCAATATAAGTTATACATGAGTACTCATGGATAATATCTCCACATTAGCTAGGCTGTAAGAAAAAACAGATAAAAACAAAACTTCAGATTAAGGAATTGTCAAAAAATGCAAACTTTTAAATGACACATTGGAGAGATGTACGTAAAACAATTCTGGGTTAGCATCTCATACCTATTGAATTGGATAATAGGACAGCAGAGGAAAATGACAAATGTTTTAGGGGATATAGGGGAAACGATACATCAATGCATTCTTGGTGAAGTTGTAAAATGATCCTAATATTCTATAGAGCAATTTGGAATTATGGTCAAAGAGCTATAAAGTCACATATGCTCTTTCAGTATCCAAAAAGAGATTTAAAAAAAAAAGTTGAATTTGAAATTGGGGAGATACCCCTCAATTGAAAAATGGCTGAGGAAATTGTGGTATGAGATAATGATGGAAAACTATTGTGCTATAAAAAATGATGAACATGATGCTATCAGAAAAACCTGAAAAGACTTATGAGCTGATGAAAGTGAAATGTACTCTATACAAAGTAACAGTGGTATTTTAAGATGATCAGCTGGAAATGACAGCTATTTTTCAGCAGTACAATAATCCAATACAACACTGAAGGACTTATGACAAATGCAATCCATCTCCAGAGAAAGAGCTGATGGTATCTGCATACAGATTGCAACATAATTTCTTTTAGTTCCTTTTTCTTAAGGTCTTTTTTTGTTTTATGTAGTTTTTCTTATGCAACTTGACTAATGTGGAAATGTTTTCCATGACTAATCATGTATAACATGTTGAATTGCTTGCATTCTTAAGGGAGATTGGGAAGGAGGGAGGAAGAGAATTTGGAGCACCCAGTTTTAAAAATCAATATTAAAAATTATTTTTACAGATAATTTGGGAAAAAATAAAATTCTAATTAAATGGAAAAAAGAAGTATGGCAAGAGTTTTTTTTTACAGTTAAATTAAATGAGAGTGAAAGATTAAATAATTGAAAAATAATTTAGAGAAGAGATATAAAAAGATAATTAATAGCTTAACATAAGAAATCCAAAGATTTACACACTTAATGGGCACCATGATCAGTAGGATAAACCACACTGAAATGAAGGACCACATGAGAGAATAAGAACTATTAAAATTAACTAATATATTTCATATCAAAACAAATGATCTAGAAAGTAGTTTAAGAGAAATAAGATTGTTAAAAATCACTAAAAGTCATGACCATAGGAAAAAGAGCCTAGTTATCATTTCTAGAAATTATGAAAGAGAATAGTCCAGAGAGAATGAAGGCAAAGTGAAAATATAAAAGCAAAGCAAAACAAAACAAAACAAACAAAAACTCAAAAACTCTCACCTACAATGTCCTGAAATCAATTCCAAATGAAAACTCCCAGGAATGGTACAAACTAAATCCAGAGTTTACAGGTCAAAGGAAATAGATTATAAGCACCCCTAAAGATATTATTTAAGTAATGAACCAGATAGGTGGTACAGAGTATCCTCTGTACCACCTCTGTGTTGGCCCTGAAGTAAGGAAGGCCTGAGTTTAAATCCAGCCTCAAACACTGTTGAGAAATGTGACCCTGCACAAGTCACTTAATCCTGTTAGCCACAGTTTTCTCATTTATTAAATAACCTGGAGAAGGAAATAGTAAATCACTCCAGTAAGTTTCCCATTAAAACTCCAAATGGGATCATAATGAATCAGACATGCATGACTGAAACAACAAAAACAAAAGCACTATAGTTCCTTTCTGAAATCACCTTTCAGATCTATGTATAGGGGAAGAGTTCACAACAGAACAAGAGACAGAGAAAATCAAATAATATAAAATGAAAAACTTTGATGATAATTTTTTTCAAAGTTTTCATAGACAAATCAATTGCAGCTAAAATTAGGAGAAAATCTGTTTATGAAATGAACATTTACATTCAAATTATCTGACAGAGATCTTATTTCCAAGATAAAAGACCTCCTTCAAATTTCTAAGAACAAGTGCCATCCACACCCCACACTGGTAAATCATCTAAAAAAGCAATAGGCAATTCCTGATAGAATTAATAACTTGCTGTCTGCTAGCTACTGATACCCATGTGAAAAATGCACTAAATCTATAATAATTGGAGAAATAAAAATTAAGGAAAATTTGGCCAAAAGAAAAGGAAAATTATTTAAGGCATTATAAGAAATAATCACATTTATGAATGGTTAGTAGAACTGTTAATTGGTGTAGGCCTTATGGAAAGGAATGTGGAACCATAACCAAAAAAAAAAAAAATTCATCTGTGCATCTGTGCATACTATTTGGCCCAATAATGCTAAAAAAAAGTGTTCTACTAAGGAAACAAAGAAAAAGAAAAAGCTCCTATATTCTTAGATGTGCAAATATATGTATAGCATTTCATTTTAACACTGGCAATGAACTAGAAAGCAAAAGGATGTCTATAAAATGGAGAATGTCTAAAGAGATTGTGGTAAATAAACCTACTGGAAATGAAGAGGGAACTTCACTGAAACATGGAATATGTGTATGAATTGATATGGAATGAAGTGAGCAGAAACAGAATTATTTATTTTATAACCTCAATATTATACAAATAAACAGTTCTCAAAAACCTAACAACTATAATGAATGTGATATTCAAACATAATCTAAGAATACTAATAACTAGAAATGGTACCTACCTCATGACAGAGAAATAATGAACTTATATGTAGAATAAGAAGTCACATTCTTTTAGACATTATGGATGCATACATTTTTGCACAATGCATATTTTTAGAAAGATCTGTTTATCCCAACCTTTCTCCCCAGTTGTAGTAGTGCATGGAGTTAGGATGGAGAAAAAAAATGTTTAATAATTAAAAAAAAATAAAACAAATATGGCATGCAGGTTTTGGGAATACAATGAGTTTCCCCTCTTTTATTATTGATCTTCCTTCTCATAAACACCTACACTTAGCCTTCTGGAACTCAATAAAAGATGTTGATTGATTAGCTAAGAACCAAGGTTGATTTTTTAAAATCATGTATAAAATCCTACCTAATTTCTTTAATTTTTAAATAAAAGTACTAAAACTCAACTGTCTCTTTTTGAGAAGAATGTTTTACTATATCGGAGGATTAGTGCAAAATTAGTGGAGTGCTTTCAAACTTGCTTTCTAATCTATGCACTATAGATAGAAATCTGTTTATTCCTGATATGCTAAAAAGAAAAAAAAACTGGTATCATTAAACTACCTTGTAAGGAATATCTCAATTTTTGCAATAAAAACTAGAGGAAGTTCTGATAACCATCCCATTTATCTCTTTTGAGGCATCTCAATGCACCTGTATTATAAGGATAGCTTTTGTAATAGGAAAGCACAGTACAGTAATTCCTAAGTGCTAAATCTTGACCTGACAAATCTGCTGTGAGAAAGTTGCCTCCAGGAATTGGGTTTCAGTACAATAGAATTCTACAGAGTGATCTTTTTTTCACAGGGTAACCAGCATTACACAAGCCTTGCGAATAAACTTAAGAGTCTAAGGACCAGGGGATATCATTTTATCTTAGAAAACAAAACTCCCAGAACTGCTGGAAAAGGCCCACTCTTGCATGTATGCCAATGAAAAGCAGAGAAATTGAAGAATTTTGAACTTGATCTCTACATAGGTGGAGATGGGCTTTTTTTACTTCAACAATGTATTTTTTCACTAAAGTTTTATGTTATCACCTTGCGGTATCTGCTCTGAAAAAAATGCCTATTTATCTTTATTATTCTGTGAATAAGGAGTTAAATGGATTTAGGATAGTATTTCTTGGGAAATAAGAACAACTTATTGGGAAAAAAACTGAACACTAACTTTCTGTTCACAGAGTCAAAGAATTTGAAAAAAAAAGTGATAATATGGGTAATTCAAACTAAAAGTCCCACTTCTTAGATTTATTTTTGGAGGACAAAGTAGTTTAAAACTGTGATTTCATTGATTTGTGAAACTATCATTATGGAACCTGCCTCCATGCATGCCAATTCCCAACTCATCTCTGTGTTATAGTATTCCAGAATTTCATGGAACATTGAAAGTTTAAGTGCTTTGCCCATGGTGGCACAAATGATATTTCTCAGAAATAGGACTTTCACCCAGGTATCCCTGATGCCAAAACAGAGCATTTATTATCCATTGGATCACCCTCCCTCTCTATCTAGAGAATTATGACCATGTTTTACATGAGTTATTCAATTACTATGTCAGTTCTAGCGTCCTTTGCAGACATCCCCCAAAAAAGACAACAAAATGTTAGATTTGTCTTGTCCTTAATTTGTTTCATGGTTTGCATTCATGCGTTTGAGTAATGTGTGTGTTGTGATATAGTTTAAATTACTGTTACCTGCATCTCTGTGTAGCATTTGTATGTTTGAGGTTATGCTTAAGAGGTAGAGATCATAATGAAACAAGTTAATCCTGTCAAGAAGAACCAAGCTCAAGCCCTGCCTCGAAAAAGGCATCACAATAACCTCTCTGTGTTTTGTTTTGTGTTCTAAGGAGTTTTAAGAGAGCACCTACCTCACAGGGTTGTTGTGGGGATCTAACATTTGCATGCCTTCAGTGTAAACCTCCAGTGCTGCTAATCCTGAGCTGTCTCAACCAGATTATGCGCAGCTGACTGTGCTCATTTATCAAACTCACAGTCAGAGAAGTAGCCTGTTGACCCCCTGCTTATTTCACACAATAAGCCATCTTAGTTCCTTGTTGGGAGGTGGTAATTAAGTGTTGGCAACCTAAAAGTTGTCGGTTCTTTGTGTGTTCCAGGAAGGCCCAACCTTTGTTAGGAACTAGACCTGGTCCAGGTGAATGGCTTCACATTTTTCTGAAGATGCAATTCTGCTAATAAAGGGCTTCTACAAAAAAAAAAGTGTATGACATTTCTAACTCATATAAGTAATGTGGCAAGGATTTATCATGGAGTGGAGAGAAGAGGAGAGAATGGTGAAACCTTCCAGTAAGGGAAATAATTGTTAATCTCTCATTGAATGCTATGATTGTGTATAGATAGATTCAGTTTATCCATGCTTATGTATAGAATCCATACTGATTTTCAGAATTAGAATGGCTTTAAACTGAAAAAAAAAAGTTATTCAGTCAAAATGCTTTGGCAAAAAATATTATTTTTAATCTAATATGTCAATGTTTCAATAGATCCAAGATATGAGAGAGAGAGAGAGAGAGAGAGAGAGAGAGAGAGAGAGAGAGAGAATATGTATTAAGTGTTTACTCTGTGGAAAGCACTGTGCAAATTGCTGGAGAAGAAAGAAAGAAAGAAAGAAAGAAAGAAAGAAAGAAAGGAAGGAAGGAAGGAAGGAAGGAAGGAAGGAAGGAAGGAAGGAAGGAAGGAAGGAAGGGAAAGAAAAGAAGAAAAAGAAAAGAAGTCAGTTCCTACTTTCAAGAAGCTTATGTTGTATTAGTAAAAAGACAAAACATAAAGGAGAACTGGAAAAGGAGAATAGGTATTCTGGAGGGGCCAAGGACATTGGTCCTGAGGTGGAACAGATGAGAGTAGGTAGGAAGTAAGGATACTCCCTCCAGCAATACTGATAATAACAATCCATGTTTTCTCACGCAGTGGGAAAACTGCTGATACACTATTACTTTTCCATAGAGAATATATTCAATGTTCTAATTTACCTTAGAACTTTCTACATTTTCTGAGTATAAAAGAAATGATAAAAATCATGTTTGGTCTGCTTTCCTTTCTTTCATCTCACATCACAAAGATATCAGTGGAAAATTCTACCTGTCCACTTCTTGTCCATCTCCATCATTGGATCAGCTCTACTATTCTTTTTATCATAAAATTGTTTTTAATGTTGGTGGCATGCTTTATTCCTTTTGTATATCTTGTGTATATGATAGAAGCAATCATGCCTCTCTGATGATCACACCAGCATGGAAGCACCAAAAAACCTGAAGAGACCCAGAACCAGCTCTTTAAAGAGCCCTACAAGAAAGCCTAAAGTTTGGGACACAGCCTCCCAACCCACAGGTGAGCATAACCCAACATGACATAAAGGTTGAAGTAAAAAAGATAGGTTGGAAAAAAATCAACAAGAGCAAATAGAACTGTAATGATTGGAATGACGCCACCTACTGGAGACTTGCTGTGGAGAGCTCCACCATGAGGAAAATGCCTCAGAGGCATTGTGGCTTTTCCTTGGCGTCAGGAAATGACGTTTGCTCATGGGTGCTGTCTATCAAGTCTACCAGCCAATCAACTGGAGGAGCCTCCTATGGTCTGGGAGGAGACAGGAAGGAGGAAAGGGAGACTGCGCAGAGAGCGCTGGCCTTTTTGGCTTCCGGACTTGATGGTGGTGGCGGCAGAGGACTTCACAGGAAATTTGAGGAAAGATAGGAATGCCAGGCTGTTAGAATTCTGTTCTCAATCTTTTTCTTTCTATTTTCCAATAAACCCTTAAAAACCTAAACTCATTTTATCAGTGATTGTTAGTCAGTTTCCCCCAAACTGGGGGAACACATTAGAATCCACATTTAGAATCTTAAATTACACAGTTTGGCTGACCACGAAGAGGAAAACCGAACGTTCATCTTCTGATCTTCTGATTGGGTAAGATTTCCCCTCCCTTGTCCCCTTAAATTGGAAAGAACTACCAAGTATAGGCTATTTTAAATTTCAAATGGATCTTTTAAACATCCTAAGTACCCCTTTTCTAGCTTTACCTTCACTAATCAAAGATGTCGGCCAGCTTGAATTTGAATATATTTTTATTACTCTTTGTGGTTTTGTGGGGCTTTGTGGTGTGGTATGGAGAATTTGGCATGCCCTAGATAATGTTAGAATAAAGATGATTCCCTGGGATTCCCCATTAGGAAAGCTACTTATGGATTGGAATGAGGGAAAACTTAGACTAAATACAACCATGACCAGAGGAGAGCTTATCAGACTGTGTTTTATGTGGCATGAGGAATTACAGGAAGAATGGCCCAAATATGGGTCATTTGATCCCCAAACATTGAGGCATTTGCAAAGAACCCTAAGTAGATGTCCACCTGAACATTTATGTTATTGGAAAATCTGGGCCAGAGCAAGTGAAAATTATCATACTAAAAATATAAAACGAGGAAAATCCAGGCCCCAGTTTACATCTGAGTCTGCCACCCAAACTGAAACGATAGACTGGCAGACAGACATGGCCTGCCAAACCGAAATGCCCAATAGAACAACTAAATCCAAGGCCATTCAGACTGAAATTCCAAATGACCCAACTCTTATTCCCTCACCCTCTACTTCCTCCATGCCAAACAAACAAATAAATAAAGAAAGAAATGATTCCCCTGTAGAGGAGACAGAGAAAGTAAAAATTTTTCCCCTTCAAGAGAACCTCGCCCATAGTCAAAAAGGTACTATACGTAAGCTCAGACAATACACACCTTTTACACCCAAGGATTTGGCTTTATGGGGACAAAGCACTCCTAAATTTGATGAAGATCCCACAGCAGTTATCAGGCAGTTTAGAGCAATTTTTAGAGCATATCAGCCCACTTGGAATGATGTTACTGACCTTATGGAAATAATATTGTCCCCAGGAGAAAGAGCAGATATAGTAGCTGCAGCAAACAGCCTGGAAGCCACGGGAAAGGTTGATATTGGGTGGCCTATTCAAGACCCTGACTGGGACCCCAATAACCCTGAGCATTTTGATATGTTGAAAGATGCAAGGGAAACATTGCTGAAGGCAATGGAATCCTGTATTAGAAAGACTGGTAACTGGCAAAAATTTATAGATATAGTTCAGGGACCTGATGAGAGACCTAATAGATTTTATGACAGGCTGTGTAAGTATGCCAGGCAATATGCTAGACTAGACCCATTAGACAGTAGAGACACCCATATTATCTGCTCTCATTTTGTAAACCAGTCCTTACCAGAAATTCGGAAATATTTTAAAAAACAATGTCCTGGGTGGAATAGTCCTGACAGACTTAAAGAAGACTTCTTTAAGTCCTGACAGACTTAAAGAAATAGCAACATATATTTACGAAGGAAATGAGAGAGAAGAAAGGAACAGACAGGACATTTTAGCTCCAGTACAGGAAACAACAGGGCAGAGAAACTGGAAAATTGAAAATCGTTATCAACCCCCTAAATTTTGTGAGTACTGCAAAAAACAAGGACACTTCTTGAGGGAATGTAGAACTAGAAAACAAGACCTTAAGAGGACAATGACCGAGAGCCTTGAGGAATTCTTTGGGGGAAATCAAAATAATTTTGGAAACTTTTATCAGAAAGGAAACAACCGGAGTAATTATAACCCTTATTACAGGCAGAATCAAAATGGATATAAGTCTTTTCAGGGGGATACAAAGAGATAGTATCAGAATAACCGTAGACCTTATCAGGGAGGAACAGAAGGACAGAACTAGAATCAGGGTAACCATGGACTCCCTCAAAGTGGGGCACAGGATTGACAAGAGGAAGGGGAGGAATGGAACAAAGATAATGAAAGCAACATATTCCCAGATCTGGATTTTTTGAATGCACTTGTGCCAGTTCATTCACCTCCCCAGAGTAATGAACCTCATGTGACCCTCAAAGTAGGGGACACGTATTATGACTGTTTACTAGACACAGGAGCTTCTAAGTCAGTATTAATAAGCAAACCAGATGCTGGGTGTAGAACTGTAGGATTTTTGAATGTAGTGGGAGTCTCAGGAAAGAGTCAGAGAGTGGCAAAATTGAATCCTCGCATGGTATCTATGGGGCCCTTAACAGTAGAACATTCATTTTTACTCATGCCTGATGCCCCTGTAAATTTATTAGGTCGTGATCTCCTTTGTAAGCTTAGAGCAACCATATCTTGTGCTCCAGATGGGGCTGTCTCCCTACAATTGCCAGAGGATACTGTTCATTTATTACCAATTTTACTTACAGAAGCTCAAGGAACAGCAGGGGAGGTATCCAAAATCCCCTCTGACATTCCTGAGTCTTTATGGGCCTCATCCCCTAATGAGGTGGGGCTCCTTAAGTCTGCCATACCTGTTACCTTTAAAGTTAAGGGGGGACCACCCCCCTCCATTCCACAGTATCCATTGTCTAGGGAAGCAATAGAAGGGATCACACCTATAATTGAGGCTTTGAAAAGCCAGGGTATTATTATTCCATGTCATCACTCTCCATGCAATACTCCCATTTTGCCAGTTAAAAAACCCAAGCCTGGGCCAGATGGTAAACCTGTTTATCGTTTTGTGCAAGATCTTAGAGCGATTAATAATTATGTTGTTCCTAGACATTCTATAGTTCCAAACCCGGCTACGATAATTTCATCAATTCCCTATGAATCTACATGTTTCACAGTGGTAGACCTCTGCTCTGCCTTTTTCTCCATACCAGTATATGAGGACTTCCAATATTTATTTGCTTTTACCTGGAAAAATAGACAGTGGACCTGGACTAGACTCCCACAGGGATTTGTAGACAGTCCTACATTATTTTCCCAAATTTTACAGCAGGATCTGGCCTCTATTACCTTTAAAGGCTCCACACTAGTACAATATGTAGATGACTTACTTTTGGCCTCTCCTAATGCTGAAATTTGTCAGGAAGATAGCCGTCACTTACTGCTGGAGCTGCACAAGAGAGGACACAAGGTTTCCAAGACAAAGGTACAATGGTGTTTGCCCCAGGTAGAATATTTAGGATTTATTTTGGCTGCTGGAACTCGCTCTGTCTCTTCTAAGAGAGTCCAGGCCATTCAACAACTTTCTGCCCCCTCTACTAAGAAGCAATTAAGAGCCATTCTGGGAGCAGCTGGGTACTGTAGACAATGGATACCCTCTTTTGGTGAAATTACTAAACCTCTCATAGCTCTTACAAAAAGTTCTGTTCCAGACATTTTACAGTTGGATCCCCAGCATCTCTCAGGCATAAAAGAATTAAAACGGGCCTTGTTATCAGCACCTGCCCTAGGACTACCAGATTATAGTAAGCCTTTCACTCTCTTTGTGCATGAACAAAGGGGGTTGGCTTCTGGAGTCCTGACTCAGTCACTGGGGCCTAACCAACGCCCTATAGCCTACTATTCAATTCAGCTGGACCCTGTAGTGGCTGGAGCGCCACCTTGCCTTAGAGCAGTGGCGGCCACAGCGCTTTTGGTAGAAAAAGCCTCTGATTTGGTCCTAGGTAACCCTCTAACTGTGCAATGCCCTCATGAAGTGGAGGCTCTCTTACTACGTCACAGGACACAAGCCTTTTCAGATCAAAGGCTGGCTAAGTATGAAATAACCCTGTTAGGTAATGAGAATATCACTTTAAAACGCTGCACAGTTCTTAATCCAGCAACACTACTCCCTAACTTACCATTCTCGGGGGAACCGTTGCATGACTGTGCTTCTTTAGTTGATATGGTTGAAAAACCCCGTGATGATCTTTTTGATACACCTTTAGAAAATCCTGATCTTGTCCTCTATACAGATGGTTCCTCATTTATGAGAGAGGGAACCCGTTTTACTGGAGCTGCTGTAGTTTCTGATTATGACACCCTCTGGGCAGCTTCTCTGCCTTGCCATTTTAGTGCACAGGCTGCTGAACTTGTGGCTCTTACACAGGCCTGTAATATAGCCAAAGGTAAGAGTGCCACTATTTTTACTGACTCGAAATATGGCTTTGGCATATGCCACTTTATTGGTATGATTTGGCGTCAACAAGGCTTTCTAACATCCTCGGGCAAGGCTATTGCCAATGGGGACCTTATCAAGGACCTCTTAGATGCCCTGAAACTGCCTTCTTCCCTAGCTGTTGTACATTGCCCTGCCCACACAGGGAATAGTGATCCTGTTTCAAAGGGAAATGCACGAGCCGATTCTGCAGCCAAGCTTGCTGCATTAGAAGCTCCTGAACATATATTTAACCTTTCACCTTCTGAGGATATTCCTTCCAACCTAACCTATGACGATTCTGAAGTAGAAAAGTGGAAAAAGAAATTTAAGGTGAAACAGATCAATGACATCTGGGTGTCTCCGGAAGGTAAGCCATTTCTTCCCCGGAAATTCTACCACCAGGTATGCCTCTCTATTCACAGAAAATGCCATTTTGGTACACAAGGCATCGTAGACTCTATTAAGAGAACCTGGATAGCACCAGGTGTGACTAATACAGCATCTCGAATCTGCTCGGGCTGCTCCACATGTCAGTCCAAAGCTTATGGAGGGCGTCCCCTAGCATATACACCTTTTGAGCACTTACAAATTGATTACATTACTATGCCAAAAGCAGGACATTATAAATTTTGCCTTGTTATAGTTGATCAGCTCACTTGGTGGGTGGAGGCATTTCCCAGCCCCCGAGCCACAGCTGCCTTTGTTGCCAAAATTCTTCTTAAAGAGATAGTGCCTCATTTTGGCCCACCAGCCAGCATCGATACTGACAAAGGCACACATTTCACTGATTCAATTTTATCCCAAATCTACTCTTTCTTGGGAGTGACTCCAAAATTCCACACGCCCTACCATCCACAAAGTTCAGGCCAAGTTGAACGTATGAATAAAGAGCTTAAGAGCATGATTGGCAAATTATGTACTGAAACCCATTTGAAATGGCCTGATGTTCTACCATTGGCATTATTCTATCTACGAAGTAGACCAAGGGGAGAACTTCATATATCTCCTTATGAAATGCTTTTTGGTCACCCTCCTATCCAAGCTAAAACTTTTTCCCCAGTTTATACATCACTGGTGGGAGGTGATACTTCTGTTGCCTCCTATATACAGGAATTACAGACCAGGCTACGTGAACTCCATGAGGCAGGAGCTGTGGTCCAGGCAGGACCATTAGACTTTTCATTGCATAACTTCAACCCAGGAGATAAAATATATGTAAAGAATTTTCAGAGAACCAGTGGAAACCAACCTGCCTGGGAAGGACCTTTTCAGGTATTATTGACAACTCCTACTGCCATTAAAATTGGTGAAAAAGACTCATGGATTCATTGCTCTCATGTAAAGCCTGCACCATTCATAGGTGAAGAGATTTCAGATAGACCTGAGGTAGACGCTAAAAAGCTAAAAACCCTAAGGATAGCAACAGTTAAAGAGCAAAGAGAGTTCAGAGGAAATAGGCAGTTCCCATTTGATAATCCCACTGATCAGTTAAATGCTTTGGGACTCAGTCTTCGTAAAGTATCAGGAGATGGAAATTGCCTTTTTAGGGCTTTAGCAGACCAGCCAGAAGGTCACTGTTGAAATCATCTCAGACACAGACAAGAAGCTGCTTCTTATATGATTAACCATAGACAAGAGTTTGAGTCTTTTATAGTAAATGACTCCCCTTTTGAAGAATATGTTGATGAATTAAAGAAATTTGGAAAGTGGGGAGGAAATGATACAATTGTAGCATTTGCTAAGCAGCATCAGCTGAATGTTGTGGTTCATCAATTAAATCAGCCTTTATTGAAAATCAGTGGCACAGACAAAACTGATGCTAGAGAAGTCCACATTTTCTACCATAAAGAACATTATGACAGCATTAGAAAGATCAATGACAATTCAGAAACCCCTGCCACTTTGGCTTGCAGAGAATTGGGGAACCAGTTAAAACAATGTGGCATACCCCAAACTCTAGCAGCTTAAATACCTTAAAATTTAACAAGCATTTCCTTCTACAGGCAAAAGCACTGAAGCACATGGCCTAGTTTTCTGGCCCACCTCAACTATTTTTTTTTTTATTCTTTTTGGTTTTTTTTGTTTTGTTTTGTTTTGACTTTTGAAAGGCACTAAAAAAAAAACCTGGAATTCACCACATCTTTAAGTTCTTTAAGAGCACAAAAGTGTGCTTAGCGAATCTTTTGTTTTTTATCTTTATTTTTGGTTTTGCTTTGTTTCTTGACTTTTGTTTCTTTTGCTTTTCTTTAAAACTAAATTTTATAAACTAAGTGATTATTCAAAGACATTTTAAGTATATGCTGTGGGTGAGGCTATCAGGCCTCAGAAGCTACCAGAATTCTTTTTTTTACTCTTTCTTTTTGAGAGAACCATGAGTTCTAATGAGTTTTGTTTTATTTATTTTTTTTTCTCCTTTCTCTTTTATGTTGTTCTGTTTAACTAAAAAAGACCAGAAAGGGTTATTGAACCCTATTGCTTGATACCTCACTGAAAACATTGAATATTGAAAACTTATTTCTTTTTGAAAAATTAATCACCACTTTAAGTATCTGCTACTGTTATACTAGAGAATTCATGTATAAGATGATGTGGTTTACTTGCTAAAAGAAGATTATGTGATAATGTCTAATGTAATCAGCTATTTACATTCATTTATTATTTATATGTCATTATACTCTGGGTATGGTTTGGAATTATTGTATATATCACTAATATATTCTCAGTTATGCAGCATTTTTACCATCATACTGTCTTTGGTGAAATTAATGAGATTTCAGAAATATGGAAACTTATCATTTCAGAGACTAACTTGCTGTGAACTCTGATGCAGGCCCTGGAGAGAATATATGTGCAACAAAAGGAGAGACAGATATACGTAAGTCCATGGTTTGCTTATGATGGTGACTATGTAGAGCACAATTACTAGGCACAGTCCAGTATTCATCCTCTCTCCCTCCTAATTTAACTGAACTTATTTATCTTTTTATCTCACTCAGTTGAACTCACCTGTGGCCTAGCACAATCACTGGCTATCTCGGAACCATGAGATATGGTATGATAACCTTTCCATAACATTTTCAGGTGTCATGAACACATACTAAATTTGGCTTTGATCCAGACACATGGTGGTAAAAAGTGTTACACATTGCATAACTACCTCAACCCTCTATTACAAGTCTAACCATATAAAGGAAGGAATGTAATGGAATTTATTAATTTGATCATTGACAATGCTATGCTAAGGTTTAGTAAAAATACAGCAATTCAAACAGTTAAAGAAGAGAATCCAGCTTTCCAGACCAGAGTCCAGAATCCAGTTTTCCAGACCAGAATCCAGTTTCCTCCTGATGACATCTTACCACTTCAAGAAGACAAGAGAACTCAGAGACTTTATATGAACTGTTTTGCTTTGTTAGTTTTTACTATCTCCTTTCTGTTATAATATACATCATCTGTAACATGTACCCTCTGCAGAGGCCCTCCCTTTGCAAGACTAATGTCAAAGTGTCGGTTCATGAGGACAAAAAAAAAAAAAATCGCCCCTCTGGACAAAACTTTCCTCTCTTCCTTTTCTATATTATTGTTCACATATTATTAGTTAGCAATAGTTATTATATTCTTTTTACTGTTCCGTCAAGGAAACATTTTGTTTCTTGAGGAACAACAGGGGGGACTGTAATGATTGGAATGTCGCCACCTACTGGAGACTTGCTGTGGAGAGCTCCACCATGAGGAAAATGCCTCAGAGGCATTGTGGCTTTTCCTTGGCATCAGGAAATGACGTTTGCTCATGGGTGCTGTCTATCAAGTCTACCAGCCAATCAACTGGAGGAGCTTCCTATGGTCTGGGAGGAGACAGGAAGGAGGAAAGGGAGCCTGCGCAGAGAGCGCTGGCCTTTTTGGCTTCCGGACTTGATGGTGGTGGCGGCAGAGGACTTCACAGGAAATTTGAGGAAAGATAGGAATGCCAGGCTGTTAGAATTCTGTTCTCAATCTTTTTCTTTCTATTTTCCAATAAACCCTTAAAAACCTAAACTCATTTTATCAGTGATTTTTAGTCAGTTTCCCCCAAACTGGGGGAACACATTAGAATCCACATTTAGAATCTTAAATTACACAGTTCTCAGCCATAAAAAAGAGTGAAGAACAAGACATAACCTTAGAAAAGGACAACAATATATCAAACAGCTACAAGCAAAACCTCAAAGGAAAAAAAAACGATAATTAGAAAAACTCCAACAAGATTTTCTGGAAGAGTTAAAGAAAGAGATAGGAGTGGTAGAGGAAAAATAAATTGGAGACATTGCTAGACATTACAGTGAAGGAGTAGCACTAGCATAATATATCATGTCTCTGTAAGGCAATAGGGATTGTGGTCAAAATCCCAAGGCAGAAAGGAATGCTTGTGGTCTCTTATAGACCAGAGCACAGGGCAGGAAAGCCTTAATCATTTCTCTCCTCATATCATGCTTGGAAGAACTGAAAACAAGACTTTGCAGAATTATCTCTGAAAAGAGCAACACAAAAAATATGATGCTTGGGAGAGTGTCCACTCTGGGAGTATATCCCACCTTTAACATAAAATTAAAAGTCAAGATATAGGTCAGAAAAATGACCAAATAAAAACCAACAACAACAAAAAGAACCTGGCCATAAAAAGTTACTGTTGTTATATGGAAAGATCAAAACACAAACTCAGGAGACAATGAAGTCTTCTGACAATGAAATTATTATATCCAAACCATAAAGAAAAATGTCAATTAGTCTTAGCACCTTAACTCCTAAAATTAATTCTTTGAAGAGCTTGAAAAGGATTTTTAAAATCAAATAAGAGGGGGCGGCTAGGTGGTGCAGTGGATAAAGCACCGGCCCTGGATTCAGGAGTACCTGAGTTCAAATCTGGCCTCAGACACTTGATACTTACTATCTGTGTGACCCTGGGCAAGTCACTTAACCCCAGTTGCCCCACAAACAAAACAAAAATAAAAAAAATCAAATAAGAGAGGGAGAGGGAAAAAAGAGTGATGCAGAAAATCATGAGAAAAAAAACAATAAGTCAACAGCTTGGTAAAAAAAGTCACAAAAATCCACTGAAGCAAATTCCATGAAAAGCAAAATTGGACAAATGGAAAACAAAAAACAGGCAAAAATCCAATGAAAAGACAAACCCCTTAAGAACTTGAATTGACCAAATGGGGGGAAAAGGCCCAGTGAAGAAAATAAATCCTTAAAAGTTAGAATTGGCCAAATGGAAAAGGAGGTACAAAAGATCACTGAAGAAAATAATACCTTAAAAATTAGAATTGTAAAAGTGGAAGCTAATGACTCAATTAGACATCAAGAAACAATAAGACAGAATCAAAAATTGAAAAAAAAGAAGTGAAATATTTCATGAGAAAAGCAACCCTGGAAAATAGATTTTGGTAGAGATCATTTGAGAATTATTGGATTATCAGAAAGGTATGGTCCAAACAAAAGAGCCTAGACATCATATTTCAAAATATTATCAAGGAAAACTGCTCTGATAGCCTAGAACCAGAGGGTATAATAGAAACTAAAAGAGTCCACCAATCACCTCTTGAAAGAGATCCCAAAATCAAGGAGAAAATATTTCAGGCAGTCAGAAAGAAACAATTCAAATATCATATAACCATAGCCAGGATAACACAAGATTTAGCAACTTCTACCTTAAAGTATCTAAGGGCTTAGAATATGATATTTGGGAAGCCAACAAAGAATCATCTACCCAGAAAAAATGAGGAGGAAAAAATGGAAATTCAATGAAATGGAGAACTTTAAAATATTGCTGATGAAAAAAGCAGAGCTAAATAAAATTTTTACTTTCAAATACAAAACTTAGGAGAAAAATAAAAATGTAAAAAGCAAGGCTAAAACCTAATGGATCCTACAAGGTTAAGCCATTTATATTAATACATGGGAATATAATACTTCCAACTACTAAGAGCCTTCTCATTATTAGGGCACTTAGAAGAATATACATAGACAGATGGCATGGGTATGCCATTTAGGGGTGATATCTAAAAAATAAAATTAAGGACTGAAAATGAGGGATGATTATAAAGGGATGATGTCTTTTTAAAAAATAGCCCTGCTGTGGTCTGTTGTCTTCAGATTATATCTTTTGCAGTGTGTTTTGTTCTGATCATCATATTTTACTAGGGGAATTGATAATCTAAAGGATATTCAGAGCGAAACAAGTAAGATGGTAAAGTTCAGTCAGTTAATCAACATACATATTTAAGCAAACATGATGAGGATACAAAGGAAGGCAAAAACAATCTCTGATCAAATTCAGGGCCATATGGATACTGGGGGGAAAATTAGCAGTACCTACCTAAAAGAAGAGTGGACTTGGCAGAGTGGAAACATGGTGGCTATTTTCAAATAATTGAAGGGCTGACATATGGAATATTAGAATTGTTTTAAGAATTATAAGTAATGGGGAAAGGTTATAAGGGATGAGATTTAAGTTTGACATAAAGGGGACATACTAAAAATTCCAGTTGTATACAAGTGGAATGGCTTGCCTTTGGTATTAGTGAGTTTCCACTTTCTGACAGTTTTAAAGCAAAAGCTCAGTAACCACTTGTGGCATATTGAATATTTTAAAGAAGATTATCATTCAGCTACGGTTTGGAGTACATGGTCTCTGTGATCCCATTCAAACCCAGTGATTATGGAATTCACTTCATTTTCCAGTGTAAATCTCCAGGTGGGTAGAGAATTCAAGGTCAGCCCTTTCATTATTCCACATTTATAGTTAATACATTGATACCTGGATGATTAATCTTCAGCAGCAAAATGATGTCAGTATACTAAGAACTATCAAATATAGCAATGAAACTTAGTGTATCATTTATGTAGTGCTGACTATATAACTAAAACTATGTTTGTTTTTTATTAAAGGTCATAAATCAAATTTATTGCAAAAAGACCCACAATCCTAACAGTTGCCTTATTCATAGGATTTCTGGTAGCAAGCCCAGGCTCCAGATTCACCAAACTTCTTGGACTTGCCGCAACGAGGGTCAGCCACCAGCAGAGTTCGGTCATACTGGATAAGGATGTCTTTGATTTCCTTCTTGGGAGCCTCGTCCACATATTTCTGGTAATGGGCCACCAGGGCTTTGGAGATGGACTGCCAGATAGCATAAATCTGAGCGACATGGCCTGCTCCTTTCACTAGGACCCGGATATCTACTCCAGCAAAACGTTTCTTGCCCTTTAGGAGGGCAGGCTCCATCAGCTTGTACTGCAGGGTTCAAGGCTCAATCATCACCTGTGGGCGTCCTTACACAGCCGTGGCAGTTTTCTTTGACCGAAGACCTGGACTAACTGGAGCGGCCCCTTGGACTACATGTTGTTGGTGGGCGGCGCAGGCTCTGAGCGAGGTTGGTGGCGGAGGTGGTGGTGGCGACAGAAGCGGGAGACCAGAGCTTCTCACTTGCGAGGCACGCATGCACGAAAAGGGCTAAAACTATATTAATGCACAGTGAAGATATATAAGAAACATTAATTGTTGTTGCCTTCTAGGAACTTTTTATTTAAATGAGAACATAAATAACACACGTGGAATAATTAGAAATTATTGGAAAACTGGAAAATAATCTTTCATTGGAGAACCAAATGTGAAGTGGTGTGGTACAAGTAACTAAGTGATTATGTAAAATATCCAAGAGTAGAAAGAACACGGATAATGGTAAGTCTTCATGTATAACCTGGGATGAAGCTAGGCTTTTCAAGAAAGGGTAGAGCTTGAAGAGAAGCGTGGGTGGAGACAACACTTCAGGAAAGAAAGAACAGCACTAGGATGGAAAAGGGAAAAGATTTCAGTGTTTCTGTGAGGAAACTGAACAAAATAATATGCGTATAACATGACTTGGGTGAAAGTGGGTTAATGGGAGGAATTGCAGAGAGTAGTGATCCACACTGGGTGGATCAAGGTTATGGAGGAGTTCAAACTGGCATAACAGAAATTTCTTAGTCAATGTAAATCCTTAAGCAGAAAAGAAATGTGAGGACAGCAGGATTTTAGGGAGATTATTCTGGCAACATTTGCAAGAAAAATTAGATGGGGGAAAGCTTAAAGGTGAGAGGATTTGAGTGTCTAATTTAGAAATCTGATTGTGGATGATGTGAGGTGATAAAGACCCACATTAGGTTGATATCAGTGAAAGAGAAGAGAAAGGAAAGATGAATCCTAGATATAATTCAAAGGAAGAATTGGACCAGTTTGGTGACCATGCAGATATGAAGGGTGAAAATTCAGTGAATATGATGTATGTCTTCAAGTTTATGAAGAGCTATCACCTGAAGAGAAATTCAACCTTTTTCTACTTGGCCAAAAGGAAGAGGTACATTTAGACTTGATATAAGAGAGGAGGCAGTGAAGACCCTCTTTACAATTAGATTAATCCAAAACAAAAATGGGCCATCTCATAACTAAAGCAAGCCAGAAGACCATGTGGAAAGGATGTTGTAGATAATATGTTCTCTATTTGGGGGTTAAACTAGGTGACTTTTGAAGTCCATTCCAATTTCTGTGAATGAATCAATGGTTAAATGAAAAAGCATTTCTTAACTGCTTATTGTATTAGGCACTGAGAATATAAATATGAAAATACAGAAAGTGTCTTCCTTTTTTTTTGCACTTTTATTGATTCTACTAGGACTTTGTGATAGAATTCTTCTGTATTCAGAAAATATGCCATTATTCAAGTATAGACTAAAAGTCTATACCCAGAACTAGACACAATATTGAAAATATGATGTATATCGAACAATGCACAGTAATAGCATGACCTCCCTCAATCTAAGAATTTTATTCCTTTTAATGTCAACTCCTTCTATGTAGATATTGTCAGCATGATAGAGTAGACCAAGAACTAACATGGATTCTTATATTAATTTATCTCTCACATGTACTTGTAGCATGGAGATAGGCAAATTATTTAATTTCCTCCTGTCTCAAGCTCCAGATTTGCTGATGATTTTCCATAGTGAAGGTCAATGTCACACAAGGGGTTCATATGCTATATGGTATATATTGATAAAGGGTTCATATGTTGGATTTTTCTTCTTCACTGCACCTTTATTCAGTTCTCTGTTAAAAGTCATAACTTTTTTGGAGGGATGCAGTTTGGGAATATAAATTATATGGACACAATATATCATATGTATACATATATACACACATATACATGCGCACATACATACATACATATATACATGCATGTAGATATGTATACACACAAATATATATATAATACATACAATATGGTATATATTGATAAAAAATAAAAATCTACACACAAAAAGAGTAGTTAATGCCATAACTATCATGTTAGTCTATGGTTCCCTGCAAGGATTGAAGACTAAAACTTATCTTCCCACATTAACCATTGTCCAATTGGAAGCAATCTTGGAAGTTGTAATTATGTCATTTAAAAATTTTTAATGCATGTTCAGATCTCCAAAATAATTCTTAGCAAATGTAATTAGACAACCTGAAATGTTTACTTGTTAAGACTCTTTTTGCCTCTTCAATTAGCCACTCAATGTATTGGTTATCCCTCCCATCTTTTTTTTTTTTTTTGTCAAGTTTGATAAGAATTTCATTTAGGTTTTTATCTGAGTCAATAATGAAATTATTGAACAGCGTTGTCAATAACAGCTTTCTTTAGGTACAGTCCTAGTGAACTTCATCCCAGAGGACACTGATTCATTAATTATTACTGGTATTCAAGTCTAGTCTTTCAAATACTTTGGAATGCTCCTATTTTAACAGTCTTTTCATTATGCTTATTGAAATGCTACAAGACTGCCATAAATACTTTGCTAAAATAACACTTAGGTATATAATATCT
The DNA here is from genome assembly GCF_019393635.1 of Dromiciops gliroides. NCBI lineage: Eukaryota > Metazoa > Chordata > Mammalia > Microbiotheria > Microbiotheriidae > Dromiciops > Dromiciops gliroides. The sequence continues at coordinate 217,208,650 of NC_057866.1, read as the reverse complement.
TGACAGTCTAGGAATCTAATAAAAATTAAATGAGTTTAATTTTAAAATGTATTAAAAATTAAATATTAAATGTGTTTGGTTGGACATGCCCTACATAACAAATACACATACAAAATGTATGGATACCCACATGCATATGCATTCATGCGAAATATTTCTATAAATATCTACATATAATTGTCAACATAATGAATACATGCATAATATACACAAACATATATGCTTATAGTCTCCATAGATCTATGTATATAGATAATCCCCACTTTTTCTAAGTGGTCCCAATCTCTCTTTAACAATATATCTTCTTAAACAGCCCAGTAGTGGTGGTAAATTGAACCTTTCGTCCAATGCCTTTCTTCCTCCAAAAAAGAAAAATGTCCTAAAATGGAGCAATCAAGAGAATGACAGCAGGGGAAAGTTCAAAGAAATCACAAATGAAGTAAAAATAAAAATCACTGCAAACCAGCTCATCTGTCTATTGAGTTTGTTTCTCCTCAGGGACACATATACTGTAACTCCTCCATTTCTCTCAGTCCAAAATCATTCAAATATGAGTAAGTCCTTCATACTTTGAGCCAGCTTCAACTTCAGACATTATGTTTTGTCCTTAATTCCTTGATAGTTTCCTGTTAGAGGCCCTGTTCTTGGGCTGGTTTGAGGCCTATGAATCATATCATCCACAAGGGACAAGGAAAAGAATGGATTAATTCAATCTCTAAACAATTACTTAACCTAAATGAGAACATTAGAGAGGAAAATCAAACCAGCAAAACTGTATATATATGTATGTGTGTGTGTATACATATGAACAAGGTTTATTCTACACCCATGGACTCTATTTCTGTAACAGATTTAAATCACGAGTCTTTTTCTTTTTTCTTCTTTGGTGGGAAGATTTTTTTTTTTTTGTCATTTGGAAACATTATTTGTTTTAAATGTGGTTGGTATATATTCCATTTAAATTGTAGTAGTCAAATGCACACTATTTTCTTTGCTTCGCATATTTCATTTCGTATTGGTTGATGTCTTTCCCTGTTTTTCTGTTATTCATAATTGTCATTGTTTTTACAGAATAGTAATATTCTATATTTTTTTGTGGGGCAATGAGGGTTAAGTGACTTGCCCAGGGTCATACAGCAAAAAGTATCGAGTGTCTGAGGCTGGATTTGAACTCAGGTCCTCCTGAATTTAGGGCCAGTGCTTTATCCACTGCAACAAGTAGCTGCCCTAATATTGTATCTTTTTTATCTAGCACTGTTTGTTTAATCATTCCCCAACTGATGAGAATCTACTTTGTTTCCTATATTTGTAGCCACAAAAAAAAAGTAGGAAAAATTTTTTTAAAAAAGGATTGCCATAATTTTTTGTTGCATATGGAATTCTTTTTTGTCAGCTAAATCCTGGGGGCACATGGAATATCTAGGTTAAAGTATATGGATATTTTAGCCTCTTAAACTGCAAATTTATTGTCTTCAGAGAGATTTTTTCCTCCTTTTCCATTTGGCCAATTCAGCTTTTCAAACCATTCTTTTCCTCATTGGCTTTTTTTTTTTAACCTCTTTTACCATTTGACCTAGTCTGTTTTTTAAGGTGTTATTTTCTTCAGTATTTTTTTGTGTGTCCTTTACCAAGTTGTTGCCTTTACTTTTCCTTTTCTTTTTTTTTTTTTTTTTTTGTGAGGCAATTGGGGTTAAGTGACTTGCCCAGGGTCATACAGCTAGTAAGTGTCAAGGGTCTGAGGCCGGATTTCTACTCAGGTGTTCCTGAATACAGGGCCAGTGCTCTATCCACTGCACCACCTAGCTGTCCCAGTTGTTGACTTTTTAAATGATTTTCTTATATCACTCTCATTTCTCTTCCATTTTCTTCCTCCACCTCTCCTACCTTAACTTAAAAATCTTTTTTGAGCATATCTATGGCCTAAGTCCAATTTATTTCTTTCTTTAAAACTTTCAATTTAGGACCTTTGACTTTCTTATTTTCTTCTTAGAGTGTATTTTGATCTTCCTTGTCACCATAGTAACTTTCTAGGGTCAGATTTTTCTTCTGTTTGCTCGTTTTCCTTATCTATTTTTTGACTTTTAACTTTGTTAAAGTGGGGAACTGATTCCAGGCTAGAGGGTACACTCTCCCAAGCTTCAGGAGTTTTGTGCAGCTGTAGATATCTACTTCTAGGAATTTGTAAGCTTTGACTTCTTCCAAGGTGGTATGATTTAAGGAGAGGTATGTTTACTACTCTCTTGGCCGACATTCTGGTCTACAAGCAACCAAAGGCCTGCATTTAGGCCCTGGAATTATGAACAAAGTCCCATTCCACTGTGGCTATAAGCTCTGGTGTTATTGTTTTCCTCCGTGGCCTGGGACTGCCACCCAAAACTATGACCTGGTTGGGAGTCTGGACAAAAGAACAGTCTGCCTTGGTGCTATCAAAGAAACAGACCCCTGTAATATTCTTCTGGCCAACTGTTCAATACCCTTGCCTTCTGTGGGCTAAGAATTCCAGAAAGTAGTTGCTCCTGCTGTTGATTCAGATGTTCCTGGGTTTTGCTCTTGGTTTACTGTGGCAGGATCTGCACTGTTGAGGCCTGCCCTGGATTGTGCTCCACTCATACCCTGGTACAACACACCTTTCATTCAAGACTTCCAAGTTGTCTTTGGCTCAAAAAGTATTTTACCTTGTCCTTTTGTGGACTGTGCTGCTCTAGGAATTGTCTTATGGCATTATCTGAAGGTATCTGAAGGTTTCTTTGGGAGAGCTCAGGCAAGGCACTACCTTTCTTCCACCATCTTGGCTTTACCCAAGCTGCAAATCTCTTTCCAGAATGCTTGTAATAATTCACATTTCATTCAGTTATGACATAAGCAAAGCACAAAATTGTACCAATAAAATCAAGACTTGTAAAGAAATGCATGTTTTTTATAAAAATATAAAATCAACAAATCAACAAAACAATAAAAAGCATTAACAACCTAATTTCAGTAAAAGAAATTGAGCAAAACATTAATATCCTAAAGTGTTTGTGATATTGGTAGTATTGGGCATGTTGGTGCTAAAGAGGGCAATACTTGAGCAAGATGTATTTAAAAATGAATTTAAATAAAAGCCTGTTACTTATACATTTCTCAAAAATATAGGATCAGAAAAACTTATCTTCAAATAATAACAGTGGAATATTCCAACAAGAGATAAAGGATTATAGACTAATATCACCAAAGAATATTAATGTAACTTTTAAAATTATATCATGAAAAGGAGACTTCCAAAATATATTCAATTTTTTTCTATGACCCAATTATTTACATAAAAGGGATACATCTCAATATAGGTGTGTATGTATTTGTATGTGCACACACATATGTATGTACACACATATGTATGTATGTATGCATATACACATAAGCACATATATCCACATTGTACTATAATGAACTTTATTTTTGCACGAATTGAGATTCTCATTTAAAATATATTGTTTCATTTTATATACACACATACATATGCATTTGTATGTACACAATACAATACAATACAATATGCACTTAAATACATATTTATACATATGCATACACATAGCACACATGTATACATGTATTTCACATTTGTGTGCATATATACACAGATGTACCTCAAAAAGAATGAATAGCATAGACATGGAAATATATTTTAAAATATGTTCTGAAATATATTTAGAAAAAAGAAATAGAAATTGCATTGGAAAAACTCAATATCTTTATCAAGGTCAAGAGGAATAAAGCAAGACTCCCTCCTATCCCCACAACCAGTTGACCTTATTTTATTAATGTTAACTCTAATAATGATAAGCACAAAAGTAAAGGAATAATAAACATTGGCTGAGAGGAGACAAAATCATCCCTATTTACAAATTACAGGACAACATTCTGAGAAAACTCCAGAGAATCAGAGAGCAAACTAATTGAGAAAATTAATAGCTTCACCAAAGTACAGATAGTTCTCATTTTATGTAAATTATGCAGATTTGACTTTATGTAAAGAATTCAGAAAGAAATTTTCATTCAAAAAATGTATTAACTTCTGTATAGTTCTGTCTCTCTCTCTCTGTCTCTCTCTCTCTCTCTCAGCCCCTGCTCCTCAGGTACTCCTCTGCCCCCACATCCATACCAAAAAGCAAGCAAGCAAGCAAACAAACAAACAGCCAAAAAAAGCCCTCCTCCAAGAGAAAGCAAAAGAAAACCTGCACTGAGAGACCTCCACTGGGGCTTAGGTTACACCCAGAAAGGAGACTTTTGCTCACTACACCCACCCATTCCTGTGTTCTGTCTTCTGTGTTCTATCTGCTCAGGTACCATGTGTCTATCCAGGACCTCCAGGTGTAGCCTGTCCTCTCCTCTCTGTCTCTGTGTCCTGTCCCTACATGGTTTGGCCAGGCCTCCACATGGCTGGCAGTATTCCTCCTCCTGCTCTCAGTTTTCTGTCCATTGATATCCTGTGTTCTTATACCATGTCTGGGCCCTTCCCACCTTCCCATGTGGAACCCACTTCCTTTTACCAAATGCCAGGACAAATTTGCATTGTCAGAAAATAGCAACCCTTACACACACACACACACACACACACACACACTTCCATAGAGTAACCAGGAAGAATTATGAGAGAAATGCCATTAAAAATAACTACACAATGAAATGGCCAGTAGTTAGCTCACAATAGTGAGACATATGCAAGCTTTATATATACACAACTATAAAGCATTTCTTTGCAGTACTAAAAGAAAACAAATTATTGAAGAGAAATTAAAGACAGTGAGCCATTATGTTAAAATAAAATTGTGATACAAAAAGAGAAGAAACCTAAGAAAATAAATTCCTCAGAGAATTTCCATTTTATGACAAAAATTCTCAGGTGAATGAGAAAACATTTTGAGAGAATAAGGTTTCAACCTATACCAAAAGTCATATTCCATAATAAGGAAACAAAATAGAAGAGGTATCAATTAAAACAAAAACAAAAACAAAAACAAAAACAGGAGGAACTATGTCTCACTTTCATAGTTAGGAAGAGACTTAACTTTAACAAGGCATTGAGAAGTAAAAAATAGTTTTGATTATATAAAATTAAAAATCTTTTGTATGAATAAAATCAATCAAGATGGAATAACAAGAGAAATTGTCAAGCAGAAAAATATTCATGTCAAATGTCACTGATAAGAGTGTGATATATGTTGATTTGGTATGAACATATAATAATAAGACATTCTCTAATAGATAAAAAATTTTAAAAAATGAATAATTTGCAAAATATTTTCAAACAATATATTGCCATTTGGAACCTCTTCAAAATCATCAATGGTAAGAGAAATGTAAATTAACAACCTGAAGTTTCACTGAAAACCCTACAAAATTTGCTTTTACTTTTGTTTATTTTCTGTTTCTGATAATGAGATGACATAGTTACTCTTTATTCTGCCAGTCTAGAGTCATGAACAATAAATAGATTATATTGGCAAAAATCAGTGATAATTTAGACCTTTTCCCAAATTTCTACAGACCAAATTAACTGCTGAAATTTTAGGGCAGCTTGTTACTGTTATTGCTGTTATTGTTGTTGTTGTTGATAGTGATGGTGGGGATGATGATGATAATCATTTCCATTGTATCTGACTCTTTGTGACCCCATATCCTGGTTCTCTTGGCAGGGATAGTGGTTTTCCATTGCATTCTTTAGCTCAATTTACAGATGATACTGAGGCAAATAGGTTTAATGGACTTGTCCAGGGTCACAAAGATAATAAGTATTTAAGGCCAGATTTAAATTTGGATCTTCCTGAGTCCATGCCCAGGACTCAACCTACTGTGCCATCCATCAGCTAAAATTTTAAGTGAACTACTAAAGCACTCTAATTTTATTTGGCTAGAAAATTTGTTTAAAATGTCTAAGTCACGGGAAAAAATGAAAAACCAAATCACAAATCAATTACATTTTTTTTCCTGAAGTACTTTACTTGGAAGAATCTCACAGACATTATGAAAAATAATCATGATGATAATTTTTATCATCTATGAAACAAAATGGGATGTGAATAATTTGATCTGCCCATATGAATATTTTGCAGATTGGAATTTTAGGCATGATATAATTCAGTTACTTTTCCAAGATTGAGCTGTGTAAGGGCCAAATTTAGTATGGGAAGAGTTAAGTGTGCAGCTCATTGTAGTATTGGGGTAAGAAAGGAAACAGCCTCTTTCAAAAAACAAAACAGGTTTATTAATGGGAACAAGTTCAAAACACAAGTGAGGTTAATAGGGCTAGGGAATCTAAATCTCTGCGGTGAAAAGGCCCCTAGGACCCGAACCTGCCTCCAGCCCTTTGCCTCAAAAACACAAACTCACCACCACCTGAAATCTGTAGCTCTAAGGAGAATTAGTTTTCAGTCTCTTCTGTTTTGGTTTGAAGGTCAAACACCAACAGCTCCTCTAACTCTCTACCTTCCTTCCCCATTCCTCTCAGAAAACTCTCCTCTCCCTCCAACTGCCTCTAACTGTCTCTGCCACAGGAAGGGGCAGTTCTTAGCCATGCTGAGTCTCCAATTGGCTCACCACTCCCACATGGGCTGTCCTCATTATAATCTTGCCAGGCCCATGTGGGAGTAGGGGAGATATTAGGGGAGGCTTAGTTACTTAGTTTCAATAATGTTCCCTGTGGTCAGAGTTCCTCTTCTTGTTTGTTCAATTATCTCCAAAATTACTCACCCATCTTCTCTTAGGCTTTTCAAGCTTACATTTTTTTTCAGTCTGACCATAATAAAGCAAAGATAGGGTTATGAAAACTCCAAATCACAATTAACTACTTACAGCTTGGCAAAGTTGAAATAGAACAAAAATGTCTTATCATGTAGAGTATATGAGTATAAATTTCTACTCAAAACACATACTGTGTCTCAAAAAGGATCAAATTTCTCACTGACAGCAGACATAGTTGATTCAAAAAACATCATGTCTGGGTGGCATGTTCTTTATTGGGAGTAAAACCCACAAAGAACACAGAGTGGGGATAATATCCTTCTTCCCATCTTTCTAATTTTTGAATATGGAAGGGAAGATTGACATCAATGTTTCAATTCTAGGGAATCTGCATCCATTTTCAGCATTGCCTGGTAATAATAAACCAATACAATATGTTCTGTCAGAATCTGAGTGGCTGAGGAAAACAAAGCAGAAGGAAATTTCAGCACAGGGCACAAAATTGCAAAATGTGGGCAATCTGTATAAGCAGAAACAAAAACGAGCAAACATAAAGAACATAAAAATAATTGTTTACTCCAGCATCTCATGTGACAAACAAGAAGGTCTGGTTTCAGTACACTTAATTATTTACCCCACAAAACAAAATTGTTCACCCAAAAAGTTAAAATTGACATTAATATTTTCCATAGTGACATTTCTATATAATTGAATGGTGTATTGCATAAGGTGATAGATTTGCTTAATGTTACAAACTAGAATGTGTTCTCTGTTGTAATGGCACAAGGATCTTTGGCCTTGTGATGTTAAGTATCTTATTTATTACTGTAAAAATGTAAAATCATAGATGCCACAAACATTAAATTTGCCAATGACACAGAGCTAAGATGTAATAATCATTTAATTGGGAGTGATGAAGCATGGACTATGTAGCTATCACTATGTTATATGCTAAGGATGCAATGACAATAATGCTAATTTTTCCTTCAAGAACTTTGCATTCTATTGGGTAATAAAGAGCAGGTTGCATGTACAGGAAAACAGTATGCCATACATTATTAGTTCAGCAGCCAGAGGAGAAAATTGCAATTCTGATAAGTGCTTTGAATTTGACTAAGCCTTGAGAAAGTCATATTCTCAAGGCCTCAATTTCCTCAAAATGATATTAAGTAGATTTTATCAGATGGCCCCTGTAGTCCTTTCCAGCCCTAGATATGTGATTCTATATTCACAAAAGTTCATAGAATGCAGGCTCGGTCTACTGGTTTACCTTGGTTTGAAAATCATCATTTGCTTTCTTTGTGCTTACAGTGGGAAGACAATCACAATCTGAAAATATTTCAGTAAACTAGAATGTTTGAGTCACTCAAGTAAGATGAAAATCATTAAATATAAATTTAAATCTCACATTGGCTCAAAAAACATTTGCAAGATTGCGTAGGCATGGCAAAACAGCAGTTTTTGTGAACAAATAAGATGGGGTTATAGCAAGCTTAGGTCCAACAGATTTAGCAGATTTTTAATATGAGCAATATGATAGGACAATCAAAAACTTAAGGAAATCTTAGGCTCCGTGGAGAAACATAAGAACTAGAAAAAGAAAACATTAACTTATATTTTATGTTAGGTCAACCACAATTGCAAAATTTTGTTCATTTCTTGTTACACTGGTTACCATCTCATAGGAAGGACAGAAGAGATCATCAACTTGGAGGGCCTGCTATATTCTGGGAAGAGGCTGATATAGTGGGTAGAAAACAAGCTTCAGAGTTATGAAGATCTGAATTCAAATTTTGTCTATAATACTATGTTCTACTAATGACCACTTTGTTCTAGATATTCTAAGCTTGATTCCACTTTCCCCTGGCTTTTATATTTGCTCGTTAGATTGACTCATAGACTTTGGGGGAAAGAATGTTTTGTACTGTAATGATTGGAATGATGCCGACTACTGGAGACTTGCTGTGGGAAAGCTCCACCAAGAGTAAAATGCCTCAGAGGCATTGTGGCTTTTCCTTGGCATCGGGAAATGACGTTTGCTCATGGGTGCTGTCTATCAAGGCTACCAGCCAATCAACTTGAGGAGCCTCCTATTTTCTGGGAGGAGACAGAAAGGAGGAAAGAGGGCCTGTGCGGAGAGCGCTCTCTCTTTCGAGTTCCTGACTTGATGGTGGTGGCTGCAGAGGACTTCTTAGGAAATTTGAGGAAAGATAAGAATGCCAGGCTGTTGGAATTCTGTTCTCAATCTTTTTCTTTCTATTTTCCAATAAACCCTTAAAAACCTAAACTCGTTTTATCAGTGATTTTAGTCAGTTTCTCCCAAAATTGGGGGAACAGCTTAGAATCCACATTTAGAATCTTAAATTACACAGTTTGGCTGACCACGAAGAGGATAACCGAATGTTCATCTTCTGATCTTCTGATTGGGTAAGATTTCCCCTCCCCTGTCCCTTTAAATTGGAAAGTACTATCAAGTATAGGCTGTTTTAAATTTCAAATGGATCTTTTAAACATCCTAAGTACCCCTTTTCTAGCTTTACCTTCACTAATCAGAGATGTTGGCCAGTTTGAATTTGAATATATTTTTATTACTCTTTTTGGTTTTGTGGGGCTTTGTGGTGTGGTATGGAGAATTTGGCATGCCCTAGATAATATTAGAATAAAGATGATTCCCCGGGATTCCCCATTAGGAAAGCTACTTATGGATTGGAATGAGGAAAACCTTAGACTAAATAGAACCCTGATCAGAGGAGGGCTTATCAGACTGTGTTTTATGTGGCATGAGGAATTACAGGAAGAATGGCCCAAATATGGGTCATTTGATCTCAAAACATTGAAGCATTTGCAAAGAACCCTAAGTAGATGTCCACCTGAACATTTATGTTATTGGAAAATCTGGGCCAAAGCAAGTGAAAATTATCATACTAAAAATATAAGACGAAGAAAATCCAGACCCCAAATTGACAAGCCAAAGCTTGTAGACATGGCCTCCCAAACCTCCAAACCCAAGATTGAATGCAAGGCCGTTCAGACTGAAATTCCAAATGACCCAACTCTTATTCCCTCGCCCTCTACTTCCTCCATGCCAAACAAACAAATAAAGAAAGAAAGAAATGATTCCCCTGTAGAGGAGACAGAGAAAGTAAGAATTTTTCCCCTTCGAGAGATCCTCACCCATGGTCAAAAAGGTACTATACGTAAGCTTAGACAATACACACCTTTTACACCCAAGGATTTGGCTTTATGGTGACAAAGCACTCCTAAATTTGATGAAGATCCCACAGCAGTTATCAGGCAGTTTAGAGCAATTTTTAGAGCATATCAGCCCACTTGGAATGATGTTACTGACCTTATGGAAACAATATTGTCCCCAGGAGAAAGAGCAGATATAGTAGCTGCAGCAAACAGCCTGGAAGCCACGGGAAAGGTTGATATTGGGTGGCCTATTCAAGACCCTGACTGGGACCCCAATAACCCTAAGCATTTTGATATGTTGAAAGATGCAAGGGAAACATTGCTGAAGGCAATGGAATCCTGTATTAGAAAGACTGATAACTGGCAAAAATTTATAAATACAGTTCAGGGACCTGATGAGAGACCTAATAAATTTTATGACAGGCTGTGTAAGTATTCCAGGCAATATGCTAGACTAGACCCATTAGCCAATAGAGACGCCCATATTATCTGCTCCCATTTTGTAAACCAGTCCTTACCAGAAATTCGGAAATATTTTAAAAAGCAATGTCCTGGGTGGAATAGTTTGAGTCCTGACAGACTTAAAAAAATAACAACATATATTTACGAAGGAAATGAGAGAGAAGAAAGGAACAGACAGGACATTTTAGCTCCAGTACAGGAAACAACAGGGCAGAGAAACTGGAAAATTGAAAATCGTTATCAACCCCCTAAATTTTGTGAGTACTGCAAAAAACAAGGACACTTCTTGAGGGAATGTAGAACTAGAAAACAAGACCTTAAGAGGACAATGACCGAGAGCCTTGAGGAATTCTTTGGGGGAAATCAAAATAATTTTGGAAACTTTTATCAGAAAGGAAACAACCGGAGTAATTATAGGCCTTATTACAGGCAGAATCAAAATGGATATAAATCTTTTCAGGGGGATACAAAAAGACAGTATTAGAATAACCGTAGACCCTATCAGGGAGGAACAGAAGGACAGAACTAGAATCAGGGTAACCATGGACTCCCTCAAAGGGGGGCACAGGATTGACAAGAGGAAGGGGAGGAATGGAACAAAGATAATGAAAGCAACATATTCCCAGATCTGGATTTTTTGAATGCACTTGTGCCAGTTCATTCACCTCCCCAGAGTAATGAACCTCATGTGACCCTCAAAGTAGGGGACACGTATTATGACTGTTTGCTAGACAACAATGTACAACGGCTAGGGAAGAAGGCAGTTTCAGGGCATCTAAGAGGTCCTTGATAAGGTCCCCATTGGCAATAGCCTTGCCCGAGGATGTTAGGAAGCCTCGTTGACACCAAATCGTACCAATAAAGTGGCATATGCCAAAGCCATATTTCGAGTCAGTAAAAATGGTGGCACTCTTATCTTTGGCTATATTACAGGCCTGTGTAAGAGCCACAAGTTCAGCAGTCTGTGCACTAAAATGGGAAGGCAGAGAAGCTGCCCAGAGGGTGTCATAATCAGAAACTACAGCAGCTCCAGTAAAACGGGTTCCCTCTCTCATAAATGAAGAACCATCTGCATAGAGGACAAGATCAGGATTTTCTAAAGGTGTATCAAAAAGATCATCACGGGGTTTTTTAACCATATCAACTAAAGAAGCACAGTCATGCAACGGTTCCCCCGAGAATGGTAAGTTAGGGAGTAGTATGGGGCCACTGTTAATGGCCCCATAGATACCATGTGAGGATTCAATTTTGCCACTCTCTGGCTCTTTCCTGAGACTCCTACTACATTCAAAAATCCTACACCCAGCATCTGGTTTGCAATGTACAAGTGATCCTGTTTCAAAGGGAAATGCACGAGCCGATTCTGCAGCCAAGCTTGCTGTATTAGAAGCTCCTGAACATGTATTTAACCTTTCACCTTCTGAGGATATTCCTTCCAACCTAACCTATGATGAATCTGAAGTAGAAAAGTGGAAAAAGAAATTTAAGGCAAAACAGAACAACGGTGTCTGGGTGTCTCCGGAAGGTAAGCCATTTCTTCCCCGGAAATTCTACCACCAGGTATGCCTCTCTGTTCACAGAAAAGGCCATTTTGGTACACAAGGCGTCGTAGACTCTATTAAGAGAACCTGGATAGCACCAGGTGTGACTAATACAGCATCTCAAATCTGCTCAGGCTGTTCCACATGTCAGTCTTATAATCAGTATGCTTTTAAGGCCAAAGCTTATGGAGGGCGTCCTCTAGCATATACACCTTTTGAGCACTTACAAATTGATTACATTATGATGCCAAAAGCAGGACATTATAAATTTTGCCTTGTTATTGTTGATTAGCTCACTCGGTGGGTGGAGGCATTTCCCAGCCCCTGAGCTACAGCTGCCTTTGTTGCCAAAATTCTTCTTAAAGAGATAGTACCTCGTTTTGACCCACCAGCCTGCATCAATTCTGACAAAGGCACACATTTCACTGATTCGATTTTTTCCCTAATCTACTCTTTCTTGGGAGTGACTCCAAAATTCCACACGCCCTACCATCCACAAAGTTCAGGCCAAGTTGAACATATGAATAAAGAGCTTAAGAGTATGATTGGCAAATTATGTACCCATTTGAAATGGCCTGATGTTCTACCATTGGCATTATTCTATCTACGAAGTAGACCAAGAGGAGAACTTCATATATCTCCTTATGAAATGCTTTTTGGTCACCCTCCTATCCAAGCTAAAACTTTTTCCCCAGTTTATACATCACTGGTGGGAGGTGATACTTCTGTTGCCTCCTATATACAGGAATTACAAACCAGGCTACGTGAACTCCATAAGGCAGGACCATTAGACTTTTCATTGCACAGACTCAACCCAGGAGATAAAATATATGTAAAGAATTTTCAGAGAACCAGTGGAACCCAACCTGCCTGGGAAGGACCTTTTCAGGTATTATTGACAACTCCTACTGCCATTAAAATTGGTGAAAAAGATTCATGGATTCATTGCTCTCATGTAAAGCCTGCACCATTCATAGGTGAAGAGATTTCAGATAGACCTGAGGTAGACGCTAAAGAGCTAAAAACCCTAAGGATAGCAACAGTTAAAGAGCAAAGAGAGTTCAGAGGAAATAGGCAGTTCCCATTTGATAATCCCACTGATCAGTTAAATGCTTTGGGACTCAGTCTTCGTAAAGTATCAGGAGATGGAAATTGCCTTTTTAGGGCCTAAGTAGACCAGCTAGAAGGTCACTGTAGAAATCATCTCAGACACAGACAAGAAGCTGCTTCTTATATGATTAACCATAGACAAGAGTTTGAGTCTTTTAGAGTAAATGACTCCTCTTTTGAAGAATATGTTGATGAATTAAAGAAATTTGGAAAGTGGGGAGGAAATGATACAACTGTAGCATTTGCTAAGCAGCATCAGCTGAATGTGGTAGTTCATCAGTTAAATCAGCCCTTATTGAAAATCAGTGGCACAGACAAAACTGATGCTAGAGAACTCCACATTTTCTACCTTAAAGAACATTATGACAGCATTAGAAAGATCAATGACAATTCAGAAACCCCTGCCACTTTGGCATGCAGAGAATTGGGGAACCAGTTAAAACAATGTGGCATACCCCAAACTCTAGCAGCTTAAATACCTTAAAATTTAACAAGCATTTCCTTCTACAGGCAAAAGCACTTGAAGCACATGGCCTAGTTTTCTGGCCCACCTCAATTTCCCCCACCCTTTCCCTACCCTATACCTATTTTTTTTTAATCCTTTTTGTTTTTTTCTTTTGACTTTTGAAAGTCACTGAAAAAACTTTCCTCTCTTCCTTTTCTATATTGTTGTTCACATATTATTAGTTAGCAATAGTTATTATATTCTTTTTACTGTTCCGTCAAGGAAACATTTTGTTTCTTGAGGAACAAAAGGGGGGACTGTAATGATTGGAATGATGCCGCCTACTGGAGACTTGCTGTGGGAAAGCTCCACCATGAGTAAAATGCCTCAGAGGCATTGTGGCTTTTCCTTGGCATCGGGAAATGACGTTTGCTCATGGGTGCTGTCTATCAAGGCTACCAGCCAGTCAACTTGAGGAGCCTTCTATGGTCTGGGAGGAGACAGGAAGGAGGAAAGGGAGCCTGCACGGAGAGCTCTGGGGCTTTTTGGGTTCCTGACTTGATGGTGGTGGCGGCAGAGGACTTCACAGGAAATTTTAGGAAAGATTGGAATGCCAGGATGTTGGAATTCTGTTCTCAATCTTTTTCTTTCTATTTTCCAATAAACCCTTAAAAACCTAAACTCGTTTTATCAGTGATTTTAGTCAGTTTCCCCCAAAACTGGGGGGACAGATTAGAATCCACATTTAGAATCTTAAATTACACAGTACTAACTGTTCTTAGAGTGCTTTGCCTTAGCTAATATTTTCTGCTTGACTCATTGATATCAGCTGAAAATCATTACAAGAAACACAGTTTGGAGAACTCCTGAGCTATGGATAGTGGAAGAAAGCCATTCTCTAAACAGACAGGTTAACAACCTTTAACCCGGAATGAAATTTTTATAAATGAACCCTAGGTTCTCAAAACTGGCAGTGCTAGTATCAGTTGAGAGATTAGAGATAGATAATGTGATACTTCTCTGTATGTCCACAGGCATGTGTTACATGTGTCTGTCCATCCATCCACCCATCCATCCATCTCTCTCTCTCTCTCTCTCTCTCTGTCAATCTATCTGTTCATCTACCCATCTACCTACCTACCTACCTATTTGCCTGTTTATGATTTTCCCATCCTGTTCCAAAACTTCAATTTGCGTATACTTCTTTCCACATTTTTTCTTTCTTTCAGTGTATTTATTTTTATTTTTTATTTTTATTTTTATGGGGCAATGAGGGTTAAGTGACTTGCCCAAGGTCACACAGCTAGTAAGTGTCAAGTGTTTGAAGCTGGATTTGAACTCAGGTCCTCCTGAATCCAAGGCCAGTACTTTATCCACTGTGCCACCTAGCTGCCCCAGTGTATTTTTAATGATAGTTGCACTTGTGTGTTAGTGTGTTTTTGCATTTTCACTGTCTACTATTTTATTCTTACCCATGCTTATCCCCTTTTTATAGAAATTCTATTTTATAACAAACATGACTATTCCAACAAAACATATATATTGATTGCATTCATATATTGACTACATCTAGCCCAAAGGTGGCAGAGTGGATACAATGTCAGACCAGAAATCAGGAATACCTCATTTCAAGTGTGGCCTCAGACACTAATTAGCTTGAGACCTTGGATAAATCCTTCAACATCTGTTTGTCTCATTTTTGTCAACCATAAAAAGGGTATAACAATAGCACTTCTCTGGGTTGTTATGAGAATAAAATCAGATACTTAGAATATGCTTTGCATAATACCTGGCATATAAGAAGTGCTATATAAAAATTATTATTATTGTTGTGGTGGTGGACATTTTTGACATAGTCATCGCTGTCATCATAATCATCACCACCACCACCACCATCATCGTCCTCATGCTCAGCAGCTGGAAGAAACAACCAAACCCATCCCAGGAGTAAGTAGAAATGAAAATTCACCAGACATGAAACTTTCCGTTGAATGATCTGGATTATACCACAATGAGACTTTGACTTCAGGGTACCAAGAGGTTCCTGAAAGACAAGCAGCTTACTTAGTCCCTAAAAATCGTATCACCGGGTTGCTTCTCATTTTAGCCCATTATTTTTCATAAATAAGAGCTAGGTCATGTATTTATCCACATGTTGACATTTAAAAAGCCTGATCCCTCTGCTGATAGAGGCTCTGGGAAAACACACCCTCTAAAAAAACAAAAACAAATACAAACAAACAAAAACTTCTCTCTTTTCCAGGAGATATAGTCAGACGACTCTTTGGATACTGATAATGGGAGTGAAGTGACTCATCCTTGGGACACTATTTTCAGGACATAGGGGAAAGAGCCAGGATAAAGTCTCCTTTTCTGCTCTAATCTGAGGTACCTCTTGAGTGCAACTAGAATTTGAGTAACACTCCCAGATAATCTAATAGTATTCCTATGTAGAACCTAATTATTCTTCCTTTCTATGTTTACTGTCTCCTGCTGGTTCATTCCTGCACCCAAACTATTGAAAGCTCCCATTACTACCAGGCCTTCTTCTATAGAGAAAAATGTGCTTCTTCTATAGAGAAAATCCCTTATCAGTCACCCTTTAATTATTCCAACTCTAGGCAAATGACTATTCCCACCCTACTTACTGTTCTCCCCATGCAATGTCCCATGCTACTCTTATACAACTCCCACCTCCAACTTGTCTACCATTATATCTGGATTTTGCTTTTGGTATAAAATGGCATTAGCTTTGTTAATTTATAAAGTTTCAGTGAGAAGAATCACAAGACTGTTCAAGATTTCCTTTCTATTTTCTAACACAAGCCCTTCTTGACACCTTCAACTCTCATATTGAATGAAAACACAATTGTGTAACCTTAATATTTGAATTTTGTATAAAATTACAGGGATTTTTCTTGTAACTTTGTTTCATTTAGTTAGTGCAAGTATTTTCAAGTAACTAGCAAACATTCACCATAGGTGGGTAGGCTTTTAATAAAATTGTTTTTTTTGATGACATTTTGAAGAACTTTTAGAGGTGAAAGTGCTTTATCAGCATTTAAAGGAATGAAAGTGAAATATTTCTTGAAATTGTAAAATAAAACCCTAGAAAAGAGGAACACTGTTTTTTGATCAATGTAGCAGTTCTGACATCTTTATGGATATCACCTTTCCTATCTTTTCTCCAATCTTATCCAATCCCATCATTCTTTCTTCTAAGAATTGTCTTCAACCACAATATCCAAGTGGCCATATTTCATTCATCCAAAGCAAAGTGCTTTGTTCTTTATAAAATAAATACGACTTTGACAACATTTTGAATTTTCTAGTGTGTAAGCACTATGGTAATCAAACCAATAAAAAGAAAATGGTTAAAAGTATCAAGGAGGAAAATGGGAAATTTAAAGATAAATTAACAGTGCCTAATTTATCATAGTAACAACACATATTCCACAAATACATACACACATACATACATTCATATATAATGCCTTATTATGGCATGGGACTAACCAAAAGGATCCATTTTCCCTCAATGATAAATATTTTTATTTAAGGTTCTGAAACCCAATTTGTATCCCTCCTTTCCTCCCTCCTCCACCTTCCCTGAGCATATATCATTTATATATGCATAATTACATAAAACATTACCATGTTAGTCATTTTATATAAAAAAACTCGAATAAAAGAAAGTTAAAAGTAGCATGTTTCAGTCTGTGTTCAATCAATGGAGTTGTCTTGGATCATTGCATTGCTGAAAATAACTGAGTCATTCACAGCAGATCAGCTCACAATATCACTGTTATTTTGTACACAGTAGATTTCACTTTGCATCAGCTCATGCAGGTCCCTTCATGTCTTTTTTTCCGTAAAAGTATTTTATTATTTTCTAGTTACATGTAGAGAAAGTTTTCAACATTTGTTTTTATAAGATTTCTAGTTTCAATTTTTTCTCCCATCCTCCCCTCCCTCCCCACCCCAAGACAGCAAGCACAAGCAATCTGATATAGGTTATATATGTACAATCACTTTAAACATATTTCTGCATTAATCATGCTGTGCAAGAAGAATCAGAGAACAAAGGAAAAACTTTTCAGAGTTATTCTAAAACAATACTGCTGTCACTGTGCACAAGGTACTCCTGGTTCTACTCTCTTCAATATACATTATTTCATACAAATGTTTCCAGACTTTTCTGAAATCATCCTGCTTGTCATTACTTATGCCACAATAATAATTCATTACCATCATATACCACAACTTGTTTAGCCATTCACCTATTGGTGGGCATTCCTTTGATTTACAATTCTTAGCCACCACGAAAAGAGCTGCTATAAAAATTTTTGTACAAATAGGTATTTTTCTCTTTTGGGGAATATCTGTAGGATTTAAACCTAGCAGTAGTATGACTAGATCAAGGGGGAATGCACAGTTCTATACCCCTTTGGGCATAGTTCCAAATGGCTCTCCAGAATGACTGGAAAAAAGTATCCCATCTTAAAGACACAGAGTTTATGGTTCACTCCTTGGTATAAGCTTATTAGAAGTTTACTTTATAATCACCCAAAGTGAGGGGATATCTGACAGTAAGTACCAACTTTTCTTTATACATCACCCAAAGTACCACCATAGGCATGAAGGCCTATGTAGGCACACATTACTCCTTCAACAAGCTCCTATGTTCTAATGCTATAGGACTATGAACATTGTTTTGGGCTGGGCATGACAGACAATTTCCATAGTCTGAGGGGGTTTATTTTATCAGTGGAACAAAAGCTGGCATTCTGTAGTTATTTAAGTGTTAGGAAAAGGGGATTTACTTAGCAATAGCAGGAGAAAAATAGTCAACAAAAATACTAATAATGGCAAAGAATGAGGAAGAGGAGGTTTGCAAATAGTTTTAACTGTGTTATCTCTTCTGATCCTCCTAAGAACATGGGTAAATGTTATTATTACCATGATTTTTGCAGCTGAGGAAACTGAGACTAAGAAAGGTTAAGCCACTTTCTTTCCTTTTTTTCTTTTCATTTAAAATTTAATTTTCCCAAATTACATATAAAAACACATTTTAACAAAGGTTTTTAAACGTTTGTGCTCCACATTCTCTTCCCCTCTCCCTCCCCAACCCCCTTAAGAATTCCAGCAATTCAATATAAGTTATAGATGTGTATTCATGCAAAACATTTCCTCATTAGGTTATAAAAGAAAAGAGACAAAAAAACTTTAAAAAAAAGGAACAAACCAAAAATTTATGCTTCCATCTGTATTCAGACACCATCAATTCTTTCTCTGAAGATAGATTACATTTTTCATAAATCCTTGAGTTGTCTTGGATCATAGCATTGATGATAACAACCAAATCATTCACAGCAGATCACCTTACAATATTGCTGTTATTTTGTATACAGTAAATTTCACTTTCCATTAGCTTGTACAAGTGTTTCCAGATTTTTATGATATTATCCTGCTCATCATTTCTTATAGCACAGCAGTATTCTATCATAATCTCATCCCACAGTTTGTTCAGTCATTCTCCAATTTAAGGGTGTCTCCCCAATTTTGAATTTAGCTCTTTTCTTTTTAATCTCTTTTAGGATATCAGCCTAGTAGTGGTGTTACTAGGTAAAAGAGTATGCATGGTACTATAGCCCTCTAGTCATAGATCCAAATTGCTCTATACAGAGTATTTGAATCAGTTTACAACTTTACCATGAGTGTATTAATGTCTAATTTCCCCATATCCCCTACAACATTTCTTATTTTCCTGTATCTATTCAATAGGTATGAGGTAGTACCTAGAATTGTGTTGACCTGAATCTTTCCAGTCAATATTGAGTTACTGCATTGTTTTTTCATATGGCTATAGGTGGCTTTGATTATTTCACCTGAAAATTTCATGTCTTTTGATCCTCTAGCAATTGGGCAATGGCTCTTGTTTTAACAAATTTGACTCGGTTCTTTTTGTGTTTGAGAACTCAGGCCTATCAGACAAACTCTCTTCAAAGTTTTTTATACAGTTACTATTACTAACTGTATTTCCCTCCCTCCTCTTCCCTCCCCTTGATATTTACACTATTTTCTATCTTCTTTCACCTTATCCCTCCTCAAAAGTGTTTTGCTTCTGACTGCCCCCTCCCCCAATCCACCCTCCCTTCTTTCACCTCTCACCCATTATCCCATTCCCTGCCTATTTTCCTGTAGGGTAAGATAGATTAATATATCCAATTGAGTGTGTATATTATTTCCTCCTTAAACCTATTCTTATGAGAGTAAGGCTCATTCACTCTCCTGTGTCTCCCCCATCTTCCCCTCTATTACATTAGCTTTTTCTTGTTTCTTCTATGTGGGCTACTTTACCCCATTCCTCCTCTACTGTTACTTTTTTCCCAGTGCACTCCTATCAACCCTCAATTTTATTTGTTTTAAAGATATAATCCCTTCATATTCAACTCACACCTGTGTTCTCTACCTAAATGTACTCAATTCACCTGCCCCAATAATAGAAAAGTTCTTATGAGTTACAAGTATAACTTCTCATGTAGAAATGTAAACAGTTTCTCCTTTTAATATCCCTTATGATTTCTTTTTTCTGTTTACCTTCTTATGTTTCACTAGGGTCTGTATTTGAAAGTCAGATTTTCTATTTACCTCAGATATTTTCATCAAGAATGCCTGAAAGTATTTTCTTTCATTGAATTCCCATTTTTCCCCTGAAAGATTAATAACAGTTTTGCTGGGTAGGTGTTTCTTGGTTATAATCCCATTTCATTTGTCCTCTGGAATATCATATTCCAAGCCATCCAATCCGTTAATGTAGAAGCTGCTAGATCTTGGGTTATCCTGACTGTGGCTCCATCATAGTTGAATTGTTCCTTTCTGGCTGCTTGAAATATTTTTCTCCTTGACCTGGGAGTTCTTGAATTTGGCTATAACATTACTGGAAGTTTTCATTTTGTGATCTCTTTCAGGAGGTGATCAGTGTATTCTTTCAATTTCTATTTTACCTTCTACTTCTAGAATATCAAGGCAATTTTCCCTGACAATTTCTTGGAAGATGATGTCTACGGTAGTTTTTGGGGTTTTTTTGTTTGTTTGTTTGTTTGTTGTTGTTGTTGTTGTTGTTGCTGTTTTTTTTTTATCATGACTTTCAGGTGGTCCAATAATTTTCAAATTATCTTTCCTGGATCTATTTTTCAACTCAGCTGTTTTCCAAAGAGATATTTCACATTGCTCTCTTTTTTTCATTCTTTTGGTTTTGTTTTATTTTTTCTTGATTTCTCATAAAGTCATTAGCTTCCATATACTCAATCCTAATTTTTAAGGCATTATTTTAGTCAGAGATCTTTTGTATCTCCCTTTCCATTAGGCTTTTCAAACTGTTGACTTTTTTTATGACCCTCCTGCAATACTCTCATTTCTCTTTGCATTTTTTTCCTCTACCTCTCTTACCTTATCTTCAAAGTCCTTTTTGAGTACTTCCATGGCCTAACAACAATTCATATTGTTTTTCTGGATGCTTTGGAGGTAGGAACTTTGACTTTGTTATCTTCTTCTTCTTCTGGTATATTTTGATCTTCCTTGTCACTAAAGAAACTTTCTAGGGTCAGCATTTTGTTCTGTTTTCTCATTTTACCAGCCTATCACTTGACTTTTAACTCCTTCTTAAAGTGGGGCACTGTGTCCAGGATGTAGTGTCCCAAGCTTAATGTGATCCCAGATGGTAAGATTTAAGGAGAGACATGTTCACCACTCCCCTAGCCCATGCTCTGGTCTTCAAACAACCACAGGCCTACTTGCTATCTGGAAGGGAATCTTTTTCCACTGTGGCTGTAACCTCTGGTGTGCCTGCATTCTTCCCCTACCTTGGCTGCCACTTAAGACTGAGACCTGGATCCTAACTAAGGCAAAACAACAGAGTCCCACCTCAGCATCAGCAGAGACCACTGTAATCTCCCTCTGGACAACCACTCAACTCCTTTACTGCTTGTGGGATGAGTTCCAGAAGCAGCTGCCACCAACTCAATTATAAGGCTCCTCTGAAGCCACCTGCCTGGAGCTAGATCTATGCTGGTGGCTTTGTATGGGTCTGGTTTCCATTCTCACTCCAGCACAACAGATCTTTCTCACTACACTTCTAAGTCATCTTTGGTTAGAAAAGGATTTTACCCTGTCCTTTGTGGATTCTGCTGCTCCACAAATTTTCATATGGTATTATTTGAAGGTATTTGGAAGGTTCTTAGGGAAAACTCAGGGAAGTCACTGCTTGTCCCTAAGTTTCTTTACCAGGATCACATAAATAGTAAGGCTGGATTTAAACTCAGTTCTTTCTGGTAGCATATACAGAACTCTATCCACTCTATCACCAAGCAACCTTAGGAACTCTGACATATAAAAATGAGTACTCTAGCTTCCACTCCCTGAAGGTCAGATGTGTTATACTTTTCACTTCTTTTGAGATTCCCCAATTCCCTTAAAGGGATCTTAGTTTGTCTTGTAATGCCATTGGCTCAAGTCATTACTTGATCATGTTCCCTCCATTTTAGGGCCCCTACCACATAAGTTCCAGATGAGCATTTACAAAGGAATATTTGTTTCAAAGTAATAGAAAGAATTAACATGAAAAGACATTTCTCTCCTACAACTGGTGAACACAATCCACCCTTTATACTACCCTAGTTTCTATGGAGGGAAGGGGGATTAGGTTCACAGCTTTATCTCAGTTGCTTATTAGCTTTGTGACCCTGGATAAGTCATTTATCCCTGTTTGCCTCAGTTTTCTCATTTGCAAAATAAGTTTGACAAGAAAATGGTAAATCACTCAGTATTTTTTTTTGCCAAGAAACCCCCAAATGAGGGCATAAAAAGTTGGACACAACTAAAAATGAGTGAACAGCAACAAATAGTAATGATAAAAAAATGTATTGTTAAATTAAGATTTAAGTAAATTAGTGAAATTCAAAAAAGGGAAATGGAATACTGAAATGATATTGGGACTAACTACAATAATTTTATTCAAAAGTTAAATGTATATGTTATTTAGTAAAACAAGAAGAAACAAAATTCATCAAAATCAAATTAGCAATCAAAGATTTATATTATGCAAATCTAAGCCTCTCTTCACTGTACCATACTACCTCTGAGATGTATCCTTAGATGTATTCTTAGAATTACTAGTACTGCACTCACCTAGACTCATTAATCTTGCCCTGATATTCCCCACTCTGCATCCCAGAGCATTTTAAATATTCAAATTTTATCTTGCACAAACCAACTACTTTTTTCCTTTACCCCTCCTATTATTACTTTATAATTATAAATGAGACTTGTTATAACTTTTAGCCCCCTGACAGTCATTATCCTAGCCCTCTCATCTGGTGAGGAGAGGATCAATATTTGAGTCTCTTACCATTAAAAAAGACAACTTCTAAATGGGTAGCAAAAGTGATATTGTAATTATTTTAGTGCTGCATTCTTGAAGATTGAAGTAATTAGGTACTTAACAATGCTTCTACCTACAAAAAAGTTCTGACTGTAGTTGAATACAATACTAATAGCTGTGGAACAATCATTATTTTTCCTTCTCTGAAGACATGGAAAAATATAGATAAACTGAGGCTTGAATGTGTGTTGTGTGCATAAACTGTATTGTTTAAGTTAAAAATATTAGGAAAAAAAGGGAATGGACTCAGAAACATGAAGTAGTAGTAGCAGCAGCAGCAGCAGTAGTTGTAACAACAACACAAAACCCAAATAAATAGATAAATAGATGAATGAATGAATGAACAAATGAATGAATAAATGAATAAATACATACATGAATTAATGAATGAGCAAGCAAATGAATGAATGGATAGATGAATAAATAAATGGATGGACATAAATAAACAAACAGGTAATAAAGATTTTGGATAACTTTTCTTAGCTAAAGCCACTTCCTTAATTATGGAACCTCTGGAAAGAACTAATAACATTACAGAGAAGCCAGGAAACTGCTGCCTGAGAGGTAAATTAACCCCTAGAAACCTTTTCTAGCCATCTTTACATATATACCACTCAATTTACTTAGGAGCCAATACAGGAATGCTTATTCATTTGGCAATTTGTCTTTAGTGCTTCAAAACATCCCTAGGTTAATGTGTCAATTAACGCCCCTATGGGTAAAGCAGGATAATCACTTATAGTACTTTCAACTTTCATTTTTTTTTAACAGTTTGTCTAAGTATAAGCCTAATTTTCTATTTGAAGTTAGGAACATGAAAGCACTAAGGCTTCAATATTTTTTTAAAATAATATACTGGTGATATGATGTCTGGGGTGCCCTATTTGTTTAAAATTAGCAGAGAAAGCTGTATTCTTACACACACACACACACACACACACACACACACACACAAAATAACTTAAAAAAAAAAAGAATAGCTTAGCAAATTCACAAAATAAAACATTTTGTCCTGGAAGAAATCATACAGCTTACCTTATCCAAATTTGCCATTTTATAGCCTTAGGATCTCAGAATTTCTGAGTTTGAAGAGACCTCAGAGGTAACATATATTTGAATAAGAATACATTCTATAACACATTCATTAAGTTGTCATTCAGATTTTCCTTGAAGACTTCCAATAAGCAAAGAACTCACTGGAAGAATCAACAGACCCAATTTTCTTAAAAGCTCTTATTTTTAGCAATTTTTCTTTATATCATATCTATACTTGTATCTTTAAGACTTCTGTTCATTTTTTTCTAGTTCTCTTTTCTATATCCCAGATGAGAAACCAAGATCTGGAGTATTTAAACTTTTCATACTTGCAAGTTTCACCATCTTCCCCTCCCTAACCCATCCCAATGTTCATTTCTAGAACTATAACAATTCTAATGTTGCTTCTGGAACCAGTGTGTAAATTGAAAAATGAATGGTAGGAGAAACAGAGCAGTGTATGAGAAGACAAGGGAGAATAAATGAGGTATTTGAGAACTACTGAGACTGACTTTTTCAAAGCGATCATCCATATTATTTTTCTTTTAATTATTAATGGAAATAGTAGGAATATATCATTATTTCTGTTAAATACTATTTATATATTCTGACCTTAAGAAATAAAATAAAAATTTCCATGATATAGTAGAATAGGAAAAAAAAGATGATTGCATATTATGCTGCAAATCTAGTATAGAATCCTTACTATTTTTTCCTAAATAGATGATAAAGTTATTATGTAACTTTATTTTTTTCTAATTGTTTCCTTTCTTTTTCCTCTCTTCTACCATGCCTTCAAGATGGCTACCAATAGACACAAATATGTGTGTGTGTATGTATGTGTGTGTGTATCTCTCTCTCTATATATATATAGATACACACATATATAATATATCTATATATGCATATATATGTATATAAATATGTGTATATATATCTACATATATACACACATACACACATCATTCTACATGTCCTTCTATTTATCAGGTCTTTTTCTTGATGCAAATGGTGTTTTCCTTTATATGTCCTTTGTAGTGTAATAATTGGAATGATGCCAACTGCTGGAGAGTTACTGTAGGAAAGCTCTGCCATGAGGAGAAGGCATCTGAGGGCAAGGCATGCAGCCATTCTTTGGCATCAGGAAGTGACATCTGCTTGTGGGTACTGTCTATCAAAGCTACCAGCCAATTAGCTTGAAGCTGTGTGTACATGTGGACAGGATGTTCCCAGTTATATAGGAGGCTTGTGGGAGGAAGAAGGGGGAGGAAGACTGGCTCTCTCGGGCTCTTTCGTCAGGACTCTTGTGGGGAGTGGAGCAGAAATGTGGTCTTCCTGAGATAGATAGCTGTATCTAGTCCTCTTTCTCTCTCTCTTCACCAAATTCTTATTCTCCTTAATAAATGCTTAAAAGTCTAACTCTTGCTAAAGGTTATAATTTATTGGCAACCACTCATTAGATCTTTTAGACAGACTAGCAAGAATTTTAGCCCCTTACAGTAGTTAATATGAATATTAATAATAATCAAAATAACAAAAAACTTAGTCACACAAAGTTCTTCTTAAAAGAATTATTGTTACTATATACAATGTTCTCTTCAGCTAAATTCTCTTTTCATTATTTCATGCAAGTTTATGTTTTTTTTAACATCACTGACTTGATAATTTCTTATAACAAAGTAGTATTCCATTACAATTACATATCATAACTCGTTCAACCATTCATCAATTGACAGGCATCCCCAAAATTGCCAGTTCTTTGGCACCACAAAGTGCGCTGCTATAAACCTTTGAAAACAAATAGGTTGGGGGCAGCCAGGTCCTGCAGTGGATAAAGCACTAGCCCTGGATTCAGGAGGACCTGAGTTCAAATCTGTCTTTAGACATTTGACACTTACTAGCTGAATGAGGCTGGGCAAGTCACTTAACCCTTATTCCCCCCCCCCCCCCGCCAAAACAGAAATAAAACTTAGCTTGATGTTATTGTTGTTGCTGCTGCTGTTGCTGCTACTGCTATTGCTACTGCTACTATTGTTTTGCCTTTTCTTTAATCATCTTCAGAAACAGACCTAATAGTGCTGTTGCTAGGTCAAAAGGTATAAGCAGTTTAATCATATTTTGGGCATAATTCCAATTACCCTACAAAATGTTTGGAACAGTTTACAAGTCCACCAATAGTGAATTAGTGTCCCAATTTTTCCACATCTCTCCCAACACTTATAACTTTCCCCTTCAATGATTTTGTCCAATCTCATTGGTATAAAATGATATCTCAAGGTAGTTTTAATTTGAGTTTTTCTAATCAATAATGATTTAGAGCATTTTTTCACGTGACCATAAATAGTTTTGATTGTGTCAGATGGATAATTTTGATTATATTAACCTAAAATTTTTTGCCCCCCCAAAATGTAGCCAAGATTAGAGGGAAACAGAAAATTTGGGGGGATTTTTTTTACAGTTTCTCAGATAAAGGTCTTATGTCTCAAATATATTTTAAAAATTGTTAAATATATAAGGATTATTTATTCCCTAATTGATATTAGATATGAAAAGGAATATATCTTTACAAATGAAAACATTACCTCCCTGTGTTGCCTAAAACTGTCATTCTTATGGCCTTTATAAATGGAACTTTGGACTCAGCCCCTTAGTCACAGGGTTCAGATAGGTGAGATTTTTATCTTTATTTTTATTTTTTGCAAGGCTTATATACTACCTCATATACAACTCCAGCCACTCCCCAGCTACCTTGAGCTTCCCTTTGTTTTGTATTCCAGCATTAGAATTTATGCTCTGTGAGAGAAGAGACTTCCTTGTACCACTGGCATGTGTATCCCCATTATTTAGCACAGGGCTTAGCATATAATAAACATATAATATCCATCCATCCATTTATCTATCTATCTATCTATCTATCTATCTATATCTAAAGTAGGTAGGGTATGAGGATATACTAAAAGTGCTTGGCCTTTCTTGTTGCCTCTGTTTATAGTATATATTAAATATCTGTTAAAGTCAAAGAAATTACAAATTAAATAAGAAATATAAGAATATGTGTGATGTTGAATAAATTCAGTATTTTATTTGTTTTTACCAAGCAAATGACATTAGTTGGAATATATACCCATTTTGTCCCCTTATCCCTTGTATTCTTCTTCACCTATATCTTATGTCTTTTTCAGATTTTCCCTACTTTACTCTTTAGTGAACTAATCTTTTCTCTCAAGAGGAGCCAATGTGAATTGTTAAAATGAATAATAAATTGGTTTTTAAAATTAAGAATAACTTAAGAAGCCAATGGGAAGATATGGAAATATTGATGTTCCTTAAAAAGATACTCATCTATATCAACTTCATACTTGAACTATGATCATGTTTTTAATCTGTCTTTCCTGTCTCTGTCTCTGCCACTCAAACCCTCTTTCCCTCTTCCTCACTTACATGCCCTGTGTCTTTCTTTCAATTTCCTCTTTCTCTCCATCCCTCTTTTCCACACCTCTCCCTCTGACCCCTCTCTCTAACCCCTCATTGTCTCCTTCATTCCTTGCTCTCAGCCTGTTCTCTCCCCTATCTCTCCCTCCCTCTTCCCTTTCTGACCCCTCATTTTCCAGCTATTTCTCCCTTCTCCTTCCCTGTCTTCAATCTCTCCCTCCCTCCTTCCATTTCTCTATCTCTCCCTTCCTCTATTTTACACTCCCGCTTCCTTCCCTCTTTTTGCTTTCCTTCTCATTATCTCTTCTTCTCATCTTCCACCTTCCCATTGTCCCTCTCTTCCTCATCTCCCCTTCTCCTCCTCATCTTTCTCTCTTCCTCCCCTTTCTCCTCTTCTTTCCCACCTTCTTTCCCCCTCTCTTTCCCCTTCTATATTTCCCCCTCTCTCCCTCCACCCTCTTTCTCTCCCCATTCTCTCCCTTTCTTCCTTTCCCCCCTTCTCTCCCTCCTTTCCTCCATATTTCTTTCTCTCCCTCTTGTTTCTATATCATGCTTCCATTCATCTTTCTTTTACAACTGTTTATTTTTCTCACTTTTTATAAATATGATCTGATTATTAAGCAACACCAAGAGTTGTTGGAAATTGCAGTGAAACATAGAATATCAAAATAATGTTTAAGCGTTATAATTGGTTTTAAAGATAAACAGCTGCACTTCTTGCCCATTAATAATTCCAAACTTCCTACTCTATTTGGATTTATCAGAAGATTCACTTTACTGAGCAATAAATTACCATTCACCAGTTAATTATGAGGCCATTTTTCTTTCCTCTTACAAAATCTTCCTTTTTCACACATATAATTTATTATGAGATTCCCTTAGTCCTAAACTTTTGTAGCAAAACTCTTTCATGACTATCTTTTTATTCTTTTTTTAGGGGTCCTTGAGAGTAAATTAGTAAATAGTACATTAGTAAATAATGCACTTACGAAAGACATGATACAGTCTTTAGTTGTAATTTTCTTATGAAACCATGTTAGTAGAATATCATTCCTGATTATTTTCTTATTTGCTCCTTCATTATCATTAGTAATTGACATTTTCTTAACCCCCATGCTCAAAAAATGAAATCACATTTGTATTTTTATCAACTTTATAATATAATTGAGGCATTATGATATAGCAGAATACTCATTAGACTTAAAATAAAGGTATATACTTTTTAGTCCTGCTTTGCCACATACTAACTCTGTGACTGTATAAGTCATATAAGTACTCTAGTGATCAGCTTACTTATCTGTAAAGTAGTGATAATAATAGTTGTACTAGGTATCATACAGGATTGTCAGAGGTGTAATAGGGTTATCAGTCTAGAGTTGGGAAGGAACTTAATGGTCATTTAGCTCCAAACCCTCATTATACAGGTAAAGAAACTGAGGCCCAGGGTCATAAAGTGACATCTGGTTACACATTTAGTAAATTGGTAAGGTAATTTGTCACCTTTGTTATGCTGCATTAAAATGTTATTTTTATTTCAATGTGACATAGTATAAAGGAGAATTGTAGATGACATAAATATTATGACAAATAATTTAAAAACATTTATGAAAAACTTATTATGATTAACAACTATTTTCTAGAATGGGATAGAGGACCTCTAGCACCAGATAGCTTTGCATAAACTTTAATTTGTGTTACTCTTCCTGAAGCTAGGAAAGCATGGAGTACATGATATGGATAATTAATCCATTTTATAATAAATTATTGTCATTTTATTATTAATTAAAAAGGGCATTCCTCCCCCACTTTGAGCCTCATGAAAATTGATGTTGTTAACTAAGTAAGATTTGGAATATGGGAATCACATTGATTACTACTGAATGTTGTTTTTTTCCTACTCCTTGACCTTATGTTTTAAAAATTTTTATCTCATAAATAGTTTTGGGGAAATAAAGCTGCCCCCTCTTTTTAAAACAATTATATTTTAAAGTCACCTTTAAAAGACAAGTGTTTAAAGAAAAATAATTCCATTTCATAACAGTTTCTAAATCAAATTTCAATGAAAGAGACGTTTCCCCGATTGCAACTCCTTTGAAGATACTGATTCAGTGAATATTAGATTACTAATAATGAATTCCCTTATCAGAGAGCCAGTAGTGATGAAGTCATGTGTGTTTATGAATTTTGTTGTAAAAATGAACAGTTCCCTATTTTTCATTCAATTTAAAAAAAATCTTTCAAAAGAAAAGGATACAGGAACTTTGGAATTGTTCATGTGAAAATAAAATTGGATATTAATGTGTTTCAGTTTCTGGCTAATGCAAAACTCAACATGTGAATCAAATCTCCACCTCCCACAAAATAAAATAAAAAGTAAAGAAGGCATGACTTTCATGTAAAGTTATAGTTATTTGTTGTTGTTGTTGTTTTTACCTTTTCCTTTATTTTTCAGAGGCCACCAAATCAAAGTGAGTAAACTAGATATTAGCAGGCAGCTACGCATTGAATTTTCATACTTGTGGTCATGCTATTATGTAATATTATTAGGAATAATAATAGCACATTACATTTAGTTATACAAAGTAATTTTCAAATATTATCAGTTGTTCCACACAAACTTCTGAAAGATTATCTCATTAATCCCATTTTACAGAAAAAAATAGTCATGCTTCATTTAATTCATTTAATTATAATTAAATTAATCTAAATGTTATTATTAATCAAATTTAAATTATTTAAGGGCTCAACTTACTAATCAATTATAATAAAAACTTCCCTGTTTTTTATCTGACCACTATAACCATCATGAGAGCAAAAGACAACTTTATGAACTTAACTGAGTATCCTCCAGATTCCAACTAAACTTATTATCAGATGTTCAACATCCCCCTTTGTTTACTTCTAAGTCTGCCTCAGTGTGAATATTGGTACAGTTTACCCTATTAAAGTAGTTCTCCTTGAAAATGTCAGGTAAAATACAGAGGATTTGTGTGGGAGTAGTGGATACATAAGATAAAATGAAAGTTCTGATAATGTGATCATGGACTCTATTCATTGTAAATTCAGTCAATATATGACCTAGCCTGTCTATAATAAGATTGCATTTCCCTGTGTCCTGGTAATGCCAATTAGCCAGTGTTTAAGTCAACCAATAAATCATTGATTATTTATTTAGTGTAGATTATGGGCCAAGCCCTTTGCTAGGTACTAAAGGAAAAGAAAAAGAAAAAATAAGAGTGTCTAGTCTCAATGTATTAATATTCAAGGAGAGGGGCAGCGAGGTGGTACAATGGATAAAGCACCAGCCCTGGATTCGGGAGGACCTGAGTTCAAATTTGACTTCAGACACTTGACACTTACTAGCTGTGTGACCCTGGGCAAGTTACTTAACCCTCATTGCCTCGTCAAAAAAAAAAATATTCAAGGAGAATGCCACAGTTTCACAGATAAGTAAATAAGAATATACACAAAATATATTGGGTTTAGGGCAACATTTACCCATAACTTGGAATTAAAAGTTAATTGTAATAAGCTGCTAAAAATAAAGTAATACATGATAAAAATAAAAAAATGAGTTAGCAAAGCAAAAACAAAACAAAACAAAACAACCATAGATAGCAACTTTGGTTTTAAAGAAGATCCAGTTCTAGTGAGGTTTTAAAAAAAAAGTTAATCCTATCCCCAAAGAGTAACATCAAATGGTCACAAGCCCTAAAAGAATTCTTGGAACAAGTTAAAAAGGAATTTAAATATGTAATAAGAGAGATCAAAGAAAAAGGAAATTAGGGAAAGTTAGCCAATTACAAAAAGAGTTCCAAAATCTTAAGGAAGAAAATAACTCCTTGAAAACTAGAATTGGGCAAGAGGAATTGGATGATATTACAAGACACAAAGGAATAATAAAACTAACAAAGATAGAAGATAATCTAAAATACCTCATTAGAAAAACAACTAACCTGGAGATTGAAGACAGACAATGTAAAAAATATCAGACTACCTGTAAGTTATTTTCAAAAGAAATATTTTGATACAATATTATAAGGAATTAATAAGGAAAACACCTGAAAGAAATTCCTGGAAGATAAGTTACAGGAATCTTATAACCAAGTTTCAAAAACTCCAGGTAAAGGAGAAAACATTACAAGCAACAAGAAAAACAAACATTAAGGAAATACAGGTAGTATTTCACAAGCTTTTATGCTAAAAGGCAATAGGTTTAGGAATATGATATTTCAAAGAGCAAAAGAGCTACGTTTAGATCCAGTAATAAGTAACCCCCCAAAGTTTAGTATATCCCTGAATGGGGAAAAAAGGGACATTTGGCTAACTGAAAGACTTTCAGGTATTTGTAACAACAAATAGAGCTCAGTGGATAATTCAACATAAACAATCCAGAAGAAATATAAGGAAAACATTAAAAACCAATTATAAGGAACTTCTTAAGGTCAAACTATTTACATATGATATTGCATTGCATTGAATTGAATTATATTACATTACATTATACTATACTATACTATATTATACTTTACTATTCTCTTCTATTGTGTTATATGATTTTCTATTGTATTCTATTAATTATATTATATTTGATATAACATAATATATAATTTTAGATATATAATATCATAATATTATGTCATAATATTACATTTCTGTATATTACCATTATCATTATAAGAATATTTTATCAATGTTCTTAAAATCAATAAATTTTTTAACAAAAAGTTGAGGCTGAATTGCATATGATGAAGTGTCTCTAAAAATGCATTAAAATTGGGTAGAAAAAAGTAAAAGGGAGCAATTATTGAAAGAAATGATGAAGTTCAAAGTGAGAAAAAACAAGAGAATATTGTATACAGTAACAGCATTTATATATATGCATATGGAGAGAAAGAGAGAGGGAGAGGTGGGGGGCAAGAAAAGAAAAAAGGGAGAAAAATAAATTTATATTATAAATTTGAATATTTGGAGGGAATAGCAAGTGGTACATGATATATTTTCACTTACATGTTCAATCATCTTTTTTATTGTATTATGTTAAATAAATTATTGTTTTCTTCCATAAATTGAAAATAAAATAAATTATTTAAAAAATAAAAATGTATATATGAAAATAAAAATAAATATCTAGTATTTTTGTGGGGTGATATGAACATTTTGGGGAATAAAGAATAATCTCTTCAAGGAAATTGACCCTTGAATTTAAATTTGGAAGGAGCAAGAGGTTCTGAATTATTTACATAATGAATGCAAGTCCTCTAGTCCTTCCTCTGGTCTGAGTAGTGGAATGAAGGGGATAGGATTATTAACCTTGCCGGGGCCAAATTTAATATATGAAGAGTTAATTGGGTGGCTCACCTAAATATTGGGGTCCTGGAGATAATGAGAGATCTGTAGGATTAAAGCTACCTGCCCTCAGAAACTGCCTTTTTAGATATTTCTCCCAGGCCAATAAGAAAGGATCCTTACAGCCTCTGTTCCACAGATATTTTGTTAGGGAGAATAAAGTCAACGGAAAAGGTGAAATTAATAAAATCAAAGTCAAGGAAATAGGGAAAAAACAATACGGTTAATCCTCCTAGCTCTAATATAAGTCTATTCAAAAGAGCAGAGTACCTTACCACATGGATCTTGTAGCTTCTATGGAAAGCACAACTTACAACCAGGCTTGAGTGACTCGGCTTCTGCTGCTCCTGCTTGTACCACCACCAGGGAGGAAGAAGGAAGAAGAGAGTGAGTGCCAGAAGAGACTCAGGCTCCCCTAAGTGAGCATCTAATTTTCCTCCCCCAAAAGGGGAGGTCCTTCAAAAACTGCCTATGGAGAGAGGCTTCTCCTTCTGATTTCAGTAGTATATGTCAGGGTGGGCCAGGGGTGACCCTTCCCAAATGAATCAGGTGAATTCTAATTTGCCACAACCTGTAACAACAACAACAAAAAAAAAAGCTGGATATGGAATGTTTCTGATAAGAAATAACATCTTAGATTCTAAGAAAAAAACCCAAACATCTGTGGCAAATATGTATGTATGTATTTATGTACAAATATATATATATATATATATATATATATATATATATATATATATATATATATGTATGTGTGTACACACATGCATGCACATATATATTCCATTAATTCAGTTTTGTTTTAATAAAATAAGATCTAACTTAAACATTACTATTCAATGTTTTCCTCAGGGACAGAGACAAAATGGCAGATAAGGTCTAGTCATACAGGTAAACTCTCTCAACATTTACCACAAAACAACTTTAAATAATGTCTCAAATTAAATTTGGAAAAACAGAGTCTATAAAAGTCATGAAGTTCTATGATGCGAATGTGGAGGCTTGTCCAGAACTGATACATGGGCCCACAGTAATAGTGAACATAGAAAACAAAGCAACTTTGGGAGCTCAGTGCAGAGAAGATAAAAAGGTAGGGCAACTGGTCAGAAAGAGATTACAGAGGACCTGTTCCTGGCACTGTGTACAGCTGACACTGATTGGCAATGGTATTTCCCAGTCACCATTCTGAGTTATATTTGCATGGGAGAGAGGAGCTTCTGGTTGTTAGTCACAAGGGAACAGGAGACCAAAGAAAAGAAGAGTGGTAGTGCTTGTGGCAATAGGGGAGCAGGTGCCCTTACTGCGTAAAAACCAGAATGCAAATCGTGAGAGCAATAAACATACCTTTTTCAGGACCACACCACATTAGAAGCATCACAAATTTGCAATATCCTGGAACTAGCTTTGAAAACATCATCACAAACACAACAAAACACAACAAAATAAAACACAAACAAAAAACAAACAAACAAAACTCTGTAGCTTAAGACAATGCTTCCCCCCCACAACAGGTTTAAACATAATTTAAACATTAAGCTTTCCCAATTTAAACATAACATTAAAAGAAATAGGTAATAAAATGATGAAATAACAAGAACAAAATAATTTAACCCTAAAAAGCTACTATGGTGGGAGGGAAGAACAAGATATAATAAATTGAGAATGTGAAAATAGCTACTCCCCCCCAAAAAAAAAAGACACAAAGAAAAATCCTAATTGAACTTAAGGTCCTAGAAGATTTCCTGAAAATGTTAAGAAAGAGATAAAAGTGATAGAGGAATGACTGAAAAAACAGTAATAAAATAAAATTACCAAATTACTACTTTGATATCTTTATATAAAAATAATGTGTATATATATATATATATATATATATATATATATATATATATATATATATATTTAGTGAGGCAATTGGGTTTAAGTGACTTGCCCAGGGTCACACATCTAGTAAGTGTTAAGTGTCTGAGGCTGGATTTGAACTCAGGTACTCCTGACTCCAAGGCGGGTGCTCTATCCACTGTGCCACCTAGCTGCCCCCCAAAAAATATTTTTATGGCACAAAAATAGTGAAGAAAATAATGCCTTATAAAAAAAGAATTTCCCAAATGGTAAAACAAATGCAAAAATATCCACTGAAGAAAAGTTTCTCAAATAAAAAGGATATACAAGGAAGAGCTTTTACATTGGAGAGGAAAATGGGGTATGTGTGCAACATTATAACCCCACTCTCACTGAAATTGATTCAAAGTGGAAAGATCTCTCTGTCTCTGTCTCTGTCTCTGTCTCTGTCTCTCTCCACCCCCCTTCTTTTTTTGTGAAAAAGAATTAATAATATGTAAGAGTCTAAGAGTTTAGAAAGATATCAGTGTGAGGAGGTTACGGGAAACATATCCTCAATATTTCCCTCAAAAAGACTCTGAAATATGTATATCTATGTGAATACACATACATATGCACATGCATCCAAAAATGAGTATGTTGAGCATTAAATTGGCAAAGAAATTTTAAAATAAAACATTCTGTTTTGATGTTTCTAAGAGATCAAAGTCTTCTCTCCAGCAGATGACTAAAGCTACCTGGAAGGGCTTTAGTTAATGAATTGTTGGAATCACTGGAGCTATGAATAGGCCCCAAGAGAATCCTAACTGTGGATTAAGAAACTAGTAAATAGTTCTTTTACTCAAGCTTAGAAAAAAAAAGTAACAAAACAAAACAAAACAAAACCTGGAGTTCAGTTATTAAGTGATTTTCCCGATGGTTAAGGAATTTTAAAGCCTTGTTCTGGCTTTAAAAAAGATAGTGATGTTGAATACTAGGCATGCATATATGTATGTATCTATATACAGTGTCTATAGACACAGTGTCTATATACACAGGTATAACATAATACACATTTATATATGCATGTATGTATATATGTCCATAAACACATCTATAAATGCATATTGAAATATATTCATGCTTTTATATATATATATGTCTGTATACATTTTTAAGTATATATGTTTGTGTGTGCACATGCATAGATAGAAGACTTTAATGTTTAATGTTGAAATCTGTTCAATAAAATTGTCTTTAAAAGCCCACTTTTATCTACCCCCCCAATTGCCCTTTATTAGGGGTAGCTAGGTGACAGTGGGTATGAGAGTGGACTTTGGAGTTAAGAAGGCATGAATTCAAATCCTGCCTCAGATATTCTCTATCTGCCCCTTAGCCTTAGAATTTTCAATAACAAAATTGGAACAAGGAGAGCACCTACCTCATGGGATTGTTAAAACAATAAAGTGAGATATATTGACAAATGAGATATAGTTGCAAGTTTACAAAAAACTTACACTGCTATATAAAAATGCTACCTATTACCTGAATATATTAGTGTTATCATGATCATTATTATAAGCCAAGTAACACCTATTTTGTTGTATAAGCTTTTCCCCCCCATCATGTAGCATATTAGTGACTTTAGATGTTATGTCTTCTTGCCTACTATTTATTCTGACTTATATGTCATAACTTGATCTTTCAGAAATAGTGATGAAGGATGGAAAATTAATCAAAATAGTGGGAATCAAATTATCTATTCCATTCATCACCTTATTTCTTCTTTAAATATGCATTAGCACTTTCTTTCTTTTTTGTGTCACATTAGCCAACCTGATAAGTGTGAGGTGGTACCTCACAGTTGTTTTAATGTACATTTCTCTAATAGTGATTTAGCACCAAAAAAAAGTGATTTAGAACATTTTTTCATGTGTCAATAGGTAGCTTTGATTTCTTCATATGAAAAGTTCCTATTCATATCCTTTGACCATTTCTCAATTGGGGCATTACTTATATTCCTATGAATTTGATTTAGTTCCCTATATATTTTAGAAATGAGGCCTTAATCAGAAAACTGGCTGTAAAGATTTTTTCCCAGCTTTCTGCCTCCCTTCTAATTTTGACTGCATTGCTTCTGTTTGTACCAAACTTTTTTTTAATTTAATTTAATCAAAGTCTTCCATCTTGCATTACATAATATTCCATATCTCTTGTTTGGACGTAAATTGTTTTCCTCTCCATAGATCTGAGAGCTTTCTGCTTCTTCTCTTGATTTATCTATGGTATCACCCTTTCTGTATAAATATTGATTCCATTTTGATTATGATTTTCTTGTTAGAATATACCCCCCACCCCCAAAATGACATAGAGCTATGTAAATTTTGTCCACTTCTATCAGTTCACAATAATTTATTTCCTGGCAGAAAAAAATCCAGTTAATACTACTAAATGCTAATAATAATAATAAAATTGGCATTGTAAAGTTAAAGAAGGCATACAATTACAAAAGATTTTTGAATATCTCTTTCCTCCTGTATCCATGAGGCAGGTTTTTACAGATGGGGTAAGTGTAAGTGTCCTGTCTGGAAAACAACTCATGTGAAGAGCAATTAGATTTTCTTTCATTTTAGTTTTTTTTTTTCTTTTCTTTAAGTTGAGAGAAGAAAACCAACAAGTTGTTTTTAATATATTTCCCTATGTCCATGATTAATTTAATAACACATTCCTCTGCCACTTAATGGTTAGATGACTTTAAACAAGTCATATAACCTCTCAGTGACACAGGAAACTTTTAAAAATATGTTTCAAAGAGAGCTGTGTTTCTGCATTTGGAGAGAAAGCTCCTCTAGGTGTGTGTGTTGGGTCTCCATTCACACAAGAAATTTTGGGTTTGGTACAAAAATTAAAATGTTTAAGGCTCCATTGTCCACCTCCCTCAATTTTCTTTTCTCCTATATTCAGTAATGCATTCATTCAATCAATAAGCATTTATCAAGAAACTACTTTGTACCATGAATTTTTAGACAGTCTAAAGACTCATAACATATTATAGGTTCTTAAAAAGAACTGCCAGGGTGAAATAGCATGTCATCTTTATTCTGATTCTGGAATCTCTTTCCATTTTTGTCTGGGGAAATTGATACATTCACAGTTTTTTTGTAACATGGAATGAAGAAAATTTTAAATGCTCTAATAGTTGAAAAACCAAATTTCTAAAAATGAAATTACCTTAACTTAGAGATTCAAATGCTGAGTATCAGATGTTCAATTATATTTTCTAGTCCTTAGATAACTCACTATTCATGAATTACGTATCTTTAAAAAAAATTAGATATCCTTTAAAGAGTAATATGAGTCCAAGTGACTGTCCATTGGCATTGTCCATCTAAGTCACATATATAGGCCTTCTTGCTGTTCTTCACAAATAATGTTACACTTCCCATGACTCTATTTTGCTCTTCCTCTAGCAAATGCCTGCAATGATATCTCTCCTGCAATTTCTGAATTACTTCAAGACAAAGCCCAAATAACACCTTCTGTGGGTGACCATTTTTTATCATTTCTCCTACTAACAATTTTTTCTCTTTGGGGATTTTGTTTGTATTTTGAATGTGCCTATTTATTTACATGTTTTCTTCATTATTAATGTAAACTTTTTGAGGGCAGGTGCTGTTGTTTCCTTGTATTCATAATGTTTAACATTGTAAGTGAAACATAGAAAGCACTCAATGAATTTATTGACTCATTGATATGTTGTTCATTCAGCTGTATATCATAGTCTATAAGACATACATTATTTATGTGTTTAGGGACTTATTTCTTTCTCCCCATCCTGACATATGGATATTTAGATCAACCTCTCTATTTTGATTATGGTTTTCTTTTAGGAGACTCTACAATGTTCAGAGGCTTGATAAAAATCATTGCAATCACATCTATGAACATCAACATATAATCTGCAAAATCTTACTGTTTCCAGGATACTCATTTCAATTTGGATTCTGATACATCTCCTTAATGAGCATTTTTAGTGATTTATGCCTATCTTGATCTTAATGATCAAGTTCTTTTATATTTCAAGAAATATTATAATTATAAATACATATTATATGTATACATATGCATATATAAATACACACATATGTATATATATATATTTATATAAAACACCTCATTACAGGAGAAATTTTGTTTTTTTTCTGCTTTGTTCTATCAAATGCTTTGCAAAATATTCTGCAAAAATAATCATAATGCAATCCTGTTTTCTCTATATTTTTCAAATTATTTTCAATATATGATATATTGTTGGTTATCTTTTATTAAATTATGACTGTTCTCTTCTAATGCCTTCATCAAGAATGGAGCTATGAATTATTCTTTTAAAAAATATTTATAGAGATAAGATAGGTATCTGGGTTATTTGTCACTGAGGTGCCCTTGGACACTTTTTGATAATATTAAGTTGTAGGACATATTTCTGTGTTTTTTTAAATTTTACCTCATTCAGATACTTTGAAAAAATTATATGTATACATACATATCTATATGGTATATGTGATATTTACTTATATTACTATTTCTATCACTATATATCTCTATATCTATCATATCACTGTCTATATTAGATTACCAAAATTTAAATTCCAATTTCATGAAATTAAACCATAAATATGCACATAATTAGTACCTATCATTTATTAATCCATTTATGTATTTATTCATCCATCTATCTATCAATCTATCTATTCATTCATTCATTCATTAATTCATTTTTATCTGTGATATATAATTAAATTGTATACATATTTCAAACATAGATATAATACACAGACACACACATATGGCATCTATAATGTATATTTTCTCCATTATTACATTTAGATATACCTAGATATATCCTAGTACATATGACTTAGTGTATTTTAAATCCTTCCTCTTCCTTTTTTTAAACAAGCAGTATTCTTTTTTATGTATAAAAACTTTTATAAATAACATATAAATATCAATTTATATAAATTATATATATGGCAAATGTGTTTAAATATTATTGCTATATAAATAAGATATAAATAACTCATATATGAACAACATATATATTTATGCTTGTGTATATAGATACATATATACATCCTGTACCCTTCCGAGCACATGCTTCTCCCATTATTTATAAGTACTTCTTATTTATTTGTTTGTTTGTTTGTTTATTGGTGGGGCATTGAGGGTTAAGTGACTTGCCCAGGGTCACACAGCTAGTAAGTGCCAAGTGTCTGAGACCGGATTTGAACTCAGATCCTCCTGAATCCAGAGCCAGTGCTTTAGCCACAGTGCCACCTAGCTGCCCCCTAGTACCTATTATTTATAAGACAGCATGCTAGAGAGACACCAGATAATTCCATGAAAGCTGGTTTAGTCAATTTAGTGAGAAAGTTTCTCATCAGTTAAGTAAAAAAACATTTTGGAGTATAATATGAATGAATAGAAAGGGATTTATTATTAGTTAATGCTCACTGTGCACAAAGCACTGTGCTAAGTGCTATGTATATAAATAGAGATTTATACAGTCCCTGTTCTCAAGGAGCTCACATTCTAATAAAAGATATCTCACAGATAAACCAACCAAATTATTTTCTCATTTTTAAACTAGCGATTCTGGTGGCACAATAAAGTATGCAAGTAAAGTATTATACCCAGTCATCATACCTAAAATTAATAATTCATAGAACTGTGGAATGCAAATATGAATACTATATGTAACTTTGATGTTACTTGGGAAAATTAAGAATTTTATATAAAATGCATGGAAAATACATATTTCATAAATGAGAGGCACTCTTACATTGACTATAAGAAGAAGGTCTCTGAATC
Organism: Dromiciops gliroides; assembly: GCF_019393635.1. NCBI lineage: Eukaryota > Metazoa > Chordata > Mammalia > Microbiotheria > Microbiotheriidae > Dromiciops > Dromiciops gliroides. The sequence goes on along the minus strand of NC_057866.1, from coordinate 217,168,230 downwards.
TGAATCAGGAATACTTTTTTTTTTTTCTGATAAATGCTCATTGTTTGACATAGGTCCATGGATCAAGTTAGTGAATAATCTTTCAGAGAAAGGAAGAAAAGGAGGAAAAGGAAGTACAGAAGGAAGAGAAAGGTCAAGGTAGATAGACAAAGAATGAAAGAAAGGAGAGAGAGAGAGAGAGAGAGAGAGAGAGAGAGAGAGAGAGAGAGAGAGAGAGAATATACTTAACATGTATTTCATGAGTTACTGGTGATACTGAGTTCCCCAAGGCAACTTGTCAAGACTATACGATACAGAGCAGGTGCTGATTGCTTTGGTAGAGTGAGCATTCTCAGAAAACCTTATCTATAACAATAAAAATGTGTCAGGTAAAAGGAACAGCAATATGAACAATGATTGATATAGTTTCAGGAAGGATAATCTCATTCATCTTTGTTTAAAGAAGTTAAATCCTAGATTTTAACAAAAAGTAACCTTAATTTTAAGATATATTTTGGTCTAAAACTCTTAATTTATCAGTAAAGGGAGGTTCCCTCCAATAAAAGTATATTTATCAATAAGAATATAAATTAATTATTCAATTAAAATATTGAGCTACAAAGGACAATTATACCTTATAAAACCATCAAAAAATCTATTTTAGGGTATATTTCATGATATTCTTCTCATGTTTTGCCAGTTGTTTCTCAAACTTATATACACTTATTTAAAGATTTCAGACTTTGTGTTTTGATTTGCTTTCATTAGTGATATAGGAGACAAAAAAGGGGTTAATAGAAAAACCTAAGATCCAAGCTCTAATTCAGATATTACTCCAAAAGGGAGTCAGACCTCAGTTAATGGATAACTTACAAGTCAGCATGCTAGGTTATCATACCCACAGTAATCAGTATCTATAACAGGACCATAAAGGGTCAGGTCATATAACAATAAGACACAAGACAGAATATAGAAATTCTAATGAAAAATGAGAAAGTAGCTATGGGAACCAGAAAGAGACATGATGAGAAAAGGTCAAATTTGTCTCCAGATTCAACTTATGACATGTAAACCCCCAAAGCACACCTCCACCGAAAAAGGTACCTGCCTTGGGGATTGGCTTAGGATCCCAGGAACTCCAAATTAGGGTAAGCCCTCCCCTGTAACAACCCAAGGTGGAGAATATTATAATGAGTAGGACAGGCCCTCCCTTGTACCTCCCCAAGATGGAGATTATTATAATGAGACTGATAAATCAATTTATCTATACTATAAATATAACTGTCTTCCTTTTCACTATTTGAAAGATACCTTTCTACTTTTCTGGTTATCTGCCTGTGATCAATCACAGTATTGCAATAAAACTTGGGAAACTGAGTCACTGAGTCTTGCGATTCTTTTGGCATGATTAATTTGACCCCTAATTTCAGCCCACATCAGGTAGGTCATTAAAATTAGCTTCTGGATATTTTCTCTCCCCTCTCACCCCCCACCCCCCTCACCCTCCCACCTCCGGGCTTTTTTTTTTCCTCAGGGCAAGGAGGGTTAAGTGACTTCTTGCTCAGGGTCAAGTAGCCAGTGTCAAGTATCTGAGGTCAGATTTGAACTCAGGTGGTCCTGAATCCAGGGCTGGTGGTTTATCCACTGTGCCACCTAGCTTTCCCTTTCTCCCCTTTTCAAAAGAAAATAATTCACTTCTGTGAAATATTAAAGTCAATGTAAGTTACAACTTAACTGAGAAAAAAAATTTGTAAATTGTTAGAAGGAGAAAATATACTCCTTGCTGTTAACATTAGGAGAGGAAATTACATTGTGAACATACAGCATCCTTTGAATGGAAGGGCTGTGTCAAATATCTACTGCCTATATGAACCTGCATAAGTCATTTAACATTTTAATGTTCTAGACAATTAAGAGGATATATTAACAGAAAAGCTGCCATCTTGTATTAGTAGCAAAGATTTCCCTCTTCCAGTGAAATCACCATAAATCTAGTCTCTATCCTGAATAATTTGTGTTTCATACAAAAGAATTGATATGGTTCTGGGGTTACTCTCCTTAAGAAGTTAAAGGACAAACACACCTAAGGATTAAGGGACATAAATCCATTAGGTGTAGGGGAGGGGGGGAGTGCAGGCTGCATGATCTGCACCAGGGGACAGAGATAATTTCAGAAGTCTGGACCACCATGCCCCATTTAAGCCTTTCCCCACCCCCAAAGGGAACTTCCCATTGTCAGGAGGTCACGCTATCTACCATCTATAAAAGTGTTTGCCTTTCTTCTGTTTGAGGAGAAAAGATTTCTGTCTCTAAGTCATCTCCTCCCCAAAAGGGAAGTCTTCCCTCTTTGTCACCTTCTCTAGACCCCAAATAAAATACCATTTTATTCTAATTGGAGTTGTAATTTTTAAAGAGGAATACCTAAGGACCTCCACACCACCTCTTTCCCCCATGACAGAATGATTATAATAAATAAACATAGAGATAAAACCCTATTTCAGGGAGAAATTACACTTCTAAATCAAAATGGCACTGCCAGGTCAAATCAACAAAGCCCCAACTATGCACAGAAAGGAACTCTTACTAATTAAGAGCAGTTAGAATAACTTCTATATTGCTCTCTTATTCCTGCTAAATTCTCCCACATTTTACAGAATAGAATGAGAGGGAAGAATTAGTACAATATATACTTTATAAATCATTTTAATCACAAATTCAGTAACTGCTCAAATTCATCTAGCTACACAGAAATAGAAGTGTTACTCCAGGACAATTTTATTTTCTAGCATTGAATTTTACAGCCCTTTTACTCAGATATGTGTTTTATTTCTTTATCACTAGAAAAAGTAATTGTTCATTCCTTCTGACTTTTCTGTTGGTTGTTAGGTTCACTTTTTTTTTCTTTCTTTGTATTAGTTCTCTTTAAAATGCCTTCATGCTGTTTATTTCTTTTTATAGAAAACTTGATATTAGAAAATGGAATAGAAATGCAATATCATGAATCTTCCTATCTCTATTTCACTGAGTGAGATTTTCCCCATCCCTTAGTTATAAGAGATTCACCATAGTTATAAGTGATTGGATTAAGAAATCAATCAATATATTAACTAAAAATGTGATTTATTATATTTAGATATTATTATATTTAGATTATATAAGGTCAAAAGGTTAAGTCTTTCCTCATATTTCCTAATTTTCCAATGTCAAGCATTAGGTAATATCACAAGATCTATCTATTTTAATAATCACGAGTGACATACTTTCCTGTAAAGAGTTCCCACTGCTGACCAGTGGCCTAACAATAACCCACCCTATTGTTATTGACATTTATAGTCATTTAGGTAGTTCCTCATATTTTCTAAGAATATGATTTAATTTTAGAAGCACAACTAATGATATAATGCTGTACAAAGTATAAATTTTGGAAGGGTATATAAACCCATGGATTTTGTAATTCTGGGTCTTTCAGGTCCAACGCCTGGATGACCAGCTATATTGGGAGACTAAAACTCTCTCAATAAACTTATTGGCTTTGTTGGGGGGCTAACCCTCTAGATATGGTGAATATATGACTAAAAAGCTAGATGAAAAAATGAGAGAAGACTAAATGGAAGATAAGAAAGGAACCAAAACATAAATTTACCATAAGTATATTTACATATACTTATATATATATTTACCATATGTAAATACATATATATTCAACACAAACACACACACACACACACACACACACACACATATATATATATATATATATATATATATATATATATAGAGAGAGAGAGAGAGAGAGAGAGAGAGAGAGAGAGAGAGAGAGAGAGAGAGAGAGAGAGAGTTTCTGTTTTGGTTCCTTCCTATCTTTTTTTAGTCATCTCAAAATCTAGATAGTATCAGTAATTGAATCGACTATCTTAATTTCTTCCTTTAAATTTGGACTTCAGTACTCATTTCCCCAGCTGTCTGTAATTTGAATGAGAGAGGAAAAAAAGAGAAAGAGAAATAAACTGAGACAGATACACAGATGAGAGACATACAGAAACAGAGACAGAGAGAAGAGAGACAAAGATAGAAAGATAGAGAAAAAGAGAAAAGTGATAGAGAGAAAGAAAGTGCCAGAGAAAGAAAGAGGTAGAGACTTTCAATATGAATTTAGTAAGATGGTTTATTTTCAGTGTTTACATTCATTCCATTTCACTTTGGATTTATCTCAGAAAACATGAAATATTATCTTCGTTATCCAATTGTGATATTGAGATTTTCATATATATTACAAAGTTTATTTTTACTTTAGTGGGGCTGCTCAGGATACACAGAATTATACTGTTGAATACATTTCAATTTTATTCAATACATTTTTCCTCTTTTAATTTTAATAACATCCCAATATGTTCTGGTCTGGGTGTGACTGCACCTTTGTAATTTGGATTCAAAATTCGAACAAAACAAGAAACTTAGAGTCCATTAAACAATTAATAGACTATTTTCTTAGCCAGAGCAGGTTAGGGCTATTCAACAAGGATAGTTATCAGGAACCCCTTGAATTGATTCAGCAAATGAAAGATCCTTCCTCAATTCAAAAGCCAAGGATCTGAGAGCTATTGCACTCGCATGATAGGTAAACAAACTCTGAGGACTTAACCCTAGGAGTCAAACAAGCCACTAAGAATGATAATAACATTTTAAAGAAAAATCTGCCTTAACCACCATGAGTTGAGAGCCCAGGCAATTGCATCAATAGCCAGGAGTATAAGTAGGAGCAACATGAAATAAAAGGGGCATCAAGAACAGCAAATTCTAGGTATGGGATTATGGAAGTGATAAGTGTGTTCCTCTGCATGGAGGAGTAAACAAATGAGAGAAGTTCACATGTCAAGAGAGAACACTAGCAAGACAGAGGTCTTTCTTTGGGGGAAGAGAAAATTGAACTGTTACCTCAGCTGCCAAGGATATTTCTAGGCATAATTTATAACTGATGTCTAAGGGCCAGATTACTCAGAGAGAAAATAATCTACCCAAATACAAAGTATGCGTTCATATGTGCTGGGTCATGCCAGAACTAGGACACCAATAAAGCAAAATTGGAAATAAAAACAAATTGTTCTCCAGAGGCACAATGTCTATATCCTATAAAGCCATGAATTCAAAATCCATGATTCAAAATGGAGTATTCATGGAGGACTAAAGGAATAATGGGAAACAACACAGGGACTGTCTGGTACATATTGAAATTTCCTTCATTCAGGGACCAGATTAAACACATATCAGATAATCATGATATCAAATGACTAACTACTCCATTCCCTTATAACCCTGAGAGTGTATAGTGGGTTACTAGTCAAGTCTCTAATAAGCTAAATTCAATTCAGTTGTGGGAGTCCTGCATAAATGATGGTAATTGTGACAGAACCAAAAAAAGTTCATTCTAAAGTGAAGGTGGTATTTGGAAATTCTGCACTCTTCAGAATTCTTGCTTGGCGTCTGGAATATAAATCTTTAAGGTTCTGGATATAAGGCTGCCTGAAGAAGTGGGCTAAAAGAAAAAAGAAAGTGACATCACAAGCTATTATTAGTTTGCAATATATACCTTTTTTTTTTCATCTGAATGGCTGAAAAATCACTCACAGCATAGCTATTCAAATTCTGTAGGGGCATTTGTTCAGTCAGTAGGTTGCTCTTGAGAGGAATTCTTATGTAATAAGACTCTCAGGTCACAAACAAATCTTTATATTTATTTTACCATTTCTTTTATACTTTTGGATTAGTTTCTGGGCTTTTTGTGCCTATAACAACTGGGAACAACTTTATTTTTACGTAGAACTTGTGACATTGGGCAAAGTGAGTAACTTCTCCAGGCCTTAGTTACCTTGTTTGTAAAATTAGTGTATCTCTGAGGTCTTTTCTAACTCTATGAACTTGTAGATCAACCAAACTATTAAATGAGACCATGATATAGCTTGAGAAATAGGTAGATGTATATTGCATTGTAGAATGATTAATAACAAGTTAGGTTTATTATCATTGTAAACACTGACAGGAACAAGTGGCAAAAAACCTTAAGGAGGAGTTCTAGGGAAATCAGATACCAAGAAGGGGGCATCTTAAGCCAGGTAAAGAAAACTTTCTTGATTTCCCACTGTAGTATTCCAAAATCTTTACCAACTTGCATGGGTCTTTGGAAGGGTGCATATGAACTTGGTTTAAGGTAGTCAGGGATAGTTGGCTATTTTGATTGTTACTGTTTTGTTCATGCCAGTGAATTACTCAGTGTGAGGCTCTCCCTTTTTCTGGAAATTACCTTTATTGATGCATATAAGCAATCTGTCTTAGTCTTAATGAGCTCTCTGGGGCAGTGCAAGATTAAATGAATCTCATAATGACACAATCAAAGAGCTGGTATGTATTCAAGGATGAATTTGAGAGCAGCTAGGTGGCACAGTGGATAAAGCACCAGTCCTGGATTCAGGAGGACCTGAGTTCAAATCTGTACTCAGACACTTGACACTAGCTGTGTGTAGCTGGGCAAGTCACTTAACCCTCATTGCCCTGAAAAAAAGAATGGATTTGAACCTAGGTCTTCCTGATTTCAAGCTAGACTGAAAGCAATTATGTCATATTAACATGAATATATGGATCACCTGGATTTGATAGAGGTGCCTTATTATCCAAAAGTATTTTTTATGAAACTTTAGGTTAATTGGAGCAAAATGCTCCTATTAACTCCAAACAGGACCCAGAAGGATAGCAGATTGGTCCCTACCTGGTGATTTTTTTCCCCCCTAAGGATAGGAAGTCCTTGTCTTACGGGGAAATTTGGTCATCCTTATCCTTGCCAAACAGTATTTTTTGAATCCTGTAATCTTATCATAATGCTTCTGTGTTTCAACTGAAATTGTTAAACTGCTTTTACTTCTGGGTTGAATTTATCATATTATTGAAACTGATAATATTCTGTAACCCATAGACAAAAAATCCTTAAATACCCTTAGAAAGGGGGAATCTTTCAGCTCCTTTGGAAAGGGGTCTCCACATGATCATGGTTCTTTCTTCTTCAAACAAAATAAATTGGAATTGGGTCTTTCATGTCTGTCTCTGATCTGAGTTATCCTGTAGGATTTATTATGTTCTCTGATCTGGGTTTTGTTCTTTGGGAGACATGGCTCTATTTATTATTATAAATTTTTGTAGGAGACATTATAAAATTAATTTATCTGATCTGTTTATTAATTTTTCAGGAGACAGGCAGATTGAGCTATATTTAATTTTCAACAGTCACGATGTCAGGATTATCATAGATGGCACCATTGTTATAGTGGTTACTGAATGACCGCCAGCAGATATGACATGGCAGGTCAAAAAGCCAGTCTTTCAGGGAGATACCATCAGTTACTTACATAAAAGTCATAAATATATGCTTATTATAAGTTCTATTATTTAATAGTCAATAATTCCTGTGGGGAGGGGGAAAGAAAATAGTAGAAATTTATGATACTAAAATCAGAGGTAATTTGCCTTGATGATTTTCAGTATAACCATTTAATGTCCGAAACTGATAAATTTCTTTTCATGTTATGTGAACTGTTCCTTAGTATGCTGAGCAGGGATACTTAGGTAAAATTCAATGGACTGAGGGAAATGTGATCTCCATAAGGGGTTAAATTGGATTTACAAGTGTGAAAATGAGTGCCTTGATTTGATATCATAGAGAAACTTACGAGGGTTTTTTTCCCCCCATTCAACTTTTTTATCTTCTATTTTTCACTGCATTGGTTTTGTTTGTGCAGAACTTTAATTTTTTTTTATCATAATAGTTCTTTTTAGCTTGTTTGATCCTCTCTTTCTTGTTGGGTCATAAACATTTCCTCTATCCACAGATCTGACAGGTATTTTCTTGCTTCTCTGATTCTTTTCTGACATCATTTTATGTTTAAGTCACTGTATGAGGACTAGATGCATGCCCTTATGCACCAACAATCCTTTGAATGAATAAGAGTAAATCTGGTTGGACTTTCAGAGAATCACTAAAAATGAAGCCAATCAAAGACTTATCTGACTTCAGGATATGAGACTATGGATATATCCTCTGCATGATCTTTTTGGAGGTAACCTTATCTTCAGCAAATCCCTTAAATTTGGAATTATATATTTTTTTCTTTTTTTGAGAGAGATCTTATAAGACATCGCCTAATAAGGCCTTGGACTGAACTACTTGTCACCAAGGATGCCTTCTGATTTGTGTATAAAAGGCCACATCCTTGACCCTTGGAATTCCTTCCATGACCTCCTCTCCCCTCCCCTAGGGAGTGGACCTTTCTAAATGCACCTTTCTTTCCAAATTCCTTACCAATCTTTGTTTAAACAGTATAAACCCTAGCAATTTATTCCTATTCAGCAATAATAATTTTAAATTATATTCCCTGCTTAATAAAACCTTTCTTTTAATTTTCACAGGCATTGTCTTTCTCTGATTTCCTTCCCATTTAAGAAAAAGAAGATTTAAATCTCTAGAACTAGCCTTTAGCATTCTTCACATTTGGGGAAAGAGAGATCTAAATTCTATTAAAAGAGGGTGTGCCTTGGTTTACACAAGGATTTCTAATTCTAAATCAGACACAGGATGTAGGCAGAGCTGCCAATCTTAACAAAAAGAAGAGTGAGATGGCCAATTTAAAAATAGCTGTTGTTTGTGATGTGGGAGGGAAAAAAGGGGTTAACAGAAAAAACTAAGACCCAAGCTCTAATTTAGATCTGAGTTCTAAGAGGGATTCAGACCCCAGTTAAAGGATAAGATGTGAGTCTTCATTAAAACAAGTCAGGGCCTAGGTTCTCATTACCCACATTAATCAGCACTCATAACAAGAATATAAAGAAAGAAGCAGGTCATAGAGGCCTTAACTATAATGATAAACAGATAAGGTATAGAAATTCTAACTGATAAATGAAAATTTTTTGAAATTAGGCATGGGAATGAAAAGGTGACATGGCAGAAAAAGCCAAATTTGTTCCCATATTTACCTTATGATGTGTAAACCCCTAAAACACACCTCCATGGAAATAGGTAACCACCTCAGGGGTTGGTTCAAGCCCCCAGGAACTTCAAATTAGGATAAGCCCTCCCATGTACCCCCTTAAGGAGGAGATTATTATAATGAAACTGATAATCAGTTTATCCATACTTTAAATATAACTGTCTTTCCTTTCCATATTCAAGAGATACCTTTCCACTTTTTTGGTTCTCTACCTGTGTTCACTTACAGTATTGCAATAAAACTGAGTCACTAAGTCTTGTAATTCTTTGGGGATGACTCACGATCAATTTAACCCTAAATCCATCCCAAATCAGTTTGTTGCTTTTATAGCCCAAATAAACTCTAAAACATCTTTATTCCAAATTGACCAATATTCCCTCTCACTATTCTAAGGTTTAGGGGAAGATGCATTCAAAGGGGTCAGGGATGAAGCTTTAGTTCTATCAGAATGAGCTCTAATGAGGGTTCTTCCTATAAAGATGACCACCTATGAATTATTTAGTCATCGAAACCTTTACTAGCTTCTATTTTATTTCAAATAGCTCCTGGGGGGTAAACATGCAGATGGGTTAGTGGGCTGAGTAGAAACTCTCTAGAAAATGTTGAAGTAAATGGGTTGGAGAGGTGACAGAACTGGCATGCATGAAAAGGGATAGAGGAAAATTTCTACCAAGGGGCAATATTTCTATTTTACTATCTCCTACAGGAAATGAATATTCTTTAGAGTGAGTCACAGAGACAACTAAGTGGCATAGCACAACCAGTCCTGGATATAGATGTACTTGAGTTAAAATCTGGTCTCAGATACTTACTACCCTGTTTGCCACCCCACCCCCCAAAAAGTGCATCACAACAGAAAAATAAGGAGTAAGAAATATCTGTAAATCAATAATCCAGAAATTGTTTTTAAGAGACACAAAATTTGAAGTATAAACACTTTATTTTCACTTGGGGCACTAAGAGACTAAAAAACAAATAAATAAATATAAAGATTATTAATCAAAAGAGTACAAAAGGACATAACAGACAAAAATAAAAAGTTTATAATAGGGAATATATAGGAAGGGAAGAGAATAAATGAGCAAAAAAGTAAAAAGATAAAGAATCTTATATTTTTAAAATAAAGAAAATTTTTAAAAATAATGAAACAAGATGGATATTAACAACTCAGCTGAAAGGGAAATGGAGGAAAATATATAATTACATTTGACATTCAGAGTGGGGGACAGAGCCAAGATGGTAGAGAAAAGACTTTAAATGCACAGAGCTCCTGATACATTTACCCCAAAAACAGCAATAAAAGGATCCTGGAGCAGAAAAACCCACAAAAATATGGGCTGAGATTATTTTCCAGTCATAGACAGATTAAAGGGGGTCAAGCTGGGCTACAAGTAAAGTCCAACACCACTATTGTGCCGACAGAGACCCTAGGCACGCCACACCAGAGAAACTTAACCCCAAGCCTCTGAATCAGCTGCAGCACCATCATCTTTTGGAACTGAGTTTGCAGTTGGGTGAGAGGGCTGAACGGCTGGCAAAGGGGGAAAGTGCTGGGGTGTCAGTGAGACGTAGGGAGGGATTCAGTTGTCCCACCCCAGCAGGGAACCAGGAAGAAATCCTGAGCAGTGGGAGGCCCACATGGGGGAGGGGCGCAGGCTTGTCAAAGCTAAAATCCACCACAGAGCTCTGCTGGCTGGTTAACTAGCAAGTTGGCTTGAGGTTATCTTCGGACCAGGGAACAGGCCAGGTGAGAGAAAAACCTGCCCTCATTCAAACCAAAACACCTAAGACCCTCTGAAGCTAGACACAGTAGTGTAGCCCAGAAGCAGGAAGCCTGAGTGCGGAGTTAAAAGTCAAGTAAAAGATGAGCAAAAAAAGTTGAGAACTATAGAAAGTTACTTCAGCAAAAAGGAAATCTAGGTGCACCCTCAGAAGAGGATAACAATCTCAGTGCTCCTGCATCCATAGCTTCCAAGAAAAATATGAAATGGTCTCAAGCCATGGAAGCTCTCAAAATGGACTTTGAAGAGAAAGTATGAGAGATAGAAGGAAGACTTAGAGAGAGGGAGGAAAGAATCAAAAGAGAAATGAGACTGATGCAGGAAAGTCATAAGAAAAAAGTCAACAGCTTTAAAAGTCAAATGGAAAAGGAGATAAAAAAGCTGTATGAAGAAAATAATTATGTAAGAATTAGGATTGAATAAATGGAACCTAGTGATTTTATGTGAAACCAAGACATGGTAAAGCAAATACAACTGAATGAAAAAATAGAAGGCAATGTGAAATATCTCCTTGGAAAAACAGCTGACCTGGGGAAAAAAAAAATCCAGGAGCGGTAATTTGAAAATTACCGAACTACCTGAAAACCATGACCAAAATAAAAGCTTAGATACCATCCTCCAAGAGATTGTCAGGGAAAATTGCCCTGATATTCTAGAAGCAGAAGCTAAAATAGAAATTGAAAGAATCCACCAATCACCTCCTGAAAGAGATCCCAAAAGGAAAACCTCCAGGAATATTATAGCCAAATTCCAAAACTAACAGGTCAACGAGAAAATATTGCAAGCAGCTAGAAAAAAAGAATTCAAATACTATGTAGCTTCAATAAGGATAAAAGAATATCTAGCAGCATCTCCATTAAAGTACCGGAGGGCATGGAATATGATATTACAGAGGGCAAAGGAATTGGGATGATAGCCAAAAATCACCTACCCAGCAAAACTGAATATAATCATTCAGAGGAAAAAATAGGATTTCAATGAAAAAGAAGAATTTCAGGCATTTGTGATGAAAAGAGCTAAACTGAATAGAAAATTCGACTTTCAAATACAAGACCCTCAAGAATCAAGAAAAGGTAAACAGTAAAAAGAAATCATGAGGGACTTTAAAAGGTTGAACTGTTTACATTCATACATGAAAAAATAATACTTCCAACTTATAAGAACTTTTTCAGTAAGGAATACACAGAGGACATAGGTCTGAACTGAATATGAAGGTATGGAATTTGTAAGGCATTTATTTTTTGTGTATCCTTCTTCATTGTGGGACAAACAGAGTGGGTCATCTGGTGTCTCAGGCTGGATTTGGGCTCTGGGCCTCCTGGGCTCAGAGCTCTGCTTTGTCCACTGTGCCACCTAGCTAACCCATGATGACATCTTTAAAATAGGGTTGAGGGGTGGAGGAATAGACTGGGGGAGGGGGAAGGGGAGAGGTATACTAGGGAGAGGTAGCTCACATGAAGGAAATAAGAAAAATAACTTATGGAGGGGAGGGGAAGAGGGGGAAGGTGTGGGGGAGTGAGTGAACCTTATTATCATCAGATTTGGCTCAAAGAGGGAATAACATACATACTCAAGTGAGTATAGTAATATATTTTTGCCCTGAGGAAAAGTGAGAGGGGAAGGAGATTGGGGCAGAGAAGAGGGGAAGGAAGGAAGGAAACTTTGGAGGAGGGAGCAGTAAAAATCAAAGCACTTTAGAGGAAGGTGACGATGTTCTGCACAACAGAACATATATGACATATATTGAATTAATTGATTTCAAAGGGAGAGTTGAGGAGGGAAGGAGGAAGAAAAATTTAGAAAAAAGAATTAGCTCAAAGACATTAACCTCGTCAAAGTGGGCTCAAGGAGGGAATAACATACATAGCCAATTGGGAGGAATAATCTATTTAACCCTACAGGAAAATAGGAGGGGAAGAGAATAAGGAGGGATGGGTGAATGAAGGGCGGGTAGAGCAGGGGAGGGGGAAGTCAGTAGCAAAACACTTTTGAGGAGGAATAGGGTAAAATAAGATAGAAAATAGAGTGAATATCATAGGAAGGGAATAGGATGGAGGGAAATAGTTATGATGATTGACTAAAATGTCAAAACATATGGTCCCTACTCTGCTGGTCTATTGTGAAGAAAATTCTTTGTCAAGTTTAAGGTATTATATGAAAGTAATGATGAACAGGATGCTATCAGAAAAACCTGGAAACACCCACATGAACTGAAGCAGAGAGAAATGTACTGAACACAAAATAACAGCATTAGTGTAAGATGATCTGATGAGAAGCACCTAGTTATTTTCAGTAAGGCAATGTTCCAATATAATTGTGAAGAACTTATTAAAATTTTAATCCATCTACAGAGAAAGAACTGATGATATCTGAAAAGAGACTGAAACATATTTTTTTGATAATTCCTTAATCTGAAGTTTTGTTTTTATCTATTTTCTCTCACAACCTAGCCAATGTAGAGATGTTTTCCATGACAGCTGATATATGATTTATCTTGAATTGCTTGAGGTCTTGGGGTGCAGGGTGGGAAGGGAGGGAGGAAGAGAAGTTGGAACACAACTTAAAAAAATTGATGTCTAAATATGCTTTTACAGGGGGCAGCTAGGTGGCGCAGTGGATAGAGCATCGGCCCTGGATTCAGGAGTACCTGAATTCAAATCTGGCCTCAGACACTTGACTCTTACTAGCTGTGTGACCCTGGGCAAGTCACATAACCCCAATTACCACACACACACACACACACACACCAAATTTGCTTTTACATGTAATCTAGAAAATAAAATTTGAAAAAAATTACATTTGAAAAAGAAAAAAAAAAGGATGAGTAAAACACCAAAACTAGACAAAGGGATAAAAATGTTTGCATGTGTGGGAGGGGTAGTATTTAAAGTGAAAGAAAGACAATCTGAGGATATAGAATTGCTAAAAGGTAGATCAATTGTTTAATATACAAACATTTATTAGCATCATATGAAAATTTTCTAATTCTTTAATTGACAACATATTAGAGAATACAAATATTACTAAAAGATCTGAAAAGACATAATAAATTCATTACACTATAACAAATAAAATATTAATTAATCCAGGATATATAGATAGATAGAAACACACATTTATATATAATTGCACAATAGTAAGTTATTACATTCATATATAGTAACTGTCAAATATTAACATATGGTTTTTGTATTTGCCTGTCTCCTACAAACATAAAACTAATGTTTAATTTCTCCTACAAATTAATAAACAGATCAGAGAAATTATATCTTATAATATCTCCTACAATTTGTTCTCATACCTATCCTTCTACAAAATATAATAACAGATCAGAGAATATGGTAAAGAACGAGATCATAGAATATAATATCTCCTATGAGAGAAAACCAGATCAGAGACAGACAGAAAAATACAAACCATAATATCAATTTAATATTTGTTTGTCCCAAGAAGAAATATAACACACAACATGATCATGTGGAGACTTCTCTCCTAATAGAGAGAAACTCAAAGCTTCCCTCTTTCTATGTGTTTTTTAACTTTTCTTGGCTCACAGTTTACAGAATATCTTCATTGGCATGATACAGATCAACCCATTACAAATACAAATCAGTTAAACAATACAAATCAGTTTAATAGCTCAACTTATAGCAGATGCTATGGATAGATAGGTGGAAACAGGAACAGGTATCATCAGAGACAAGGAGTTCTCTCTTCTTGGGGAAAGAAGATAATGAATGGGAATTTCAAAGGCACATTTGAGTTTTTTTATTCTCTTGGGGAAAGTAAATAGAGACTGTCTGCTTCACTCCAAAGTCTTTCAGCAAAGGACATTTTGCTCCTATTATTGCAAAGTCCCCAAAAAATTCTTTTGGGGGGCAGCTAGGTGGTGCAGTGGATAGAGCACTGGCCCTGGAGTCAGGAGGACCTGACTTCAAATCTGACCTCAGACACTTAAGATTTACCAGCTATGTGACCCTGGGCAAGTCATTTAACCACAATTGCCTCACAAAAAAAAATTAAGCATATTTTTGGATAATACAGTAGCTCCATCAAATCCAGATAATCCATATATTCATATTAACATAACCCATCTTGAAATATTTATTTAAAGAGTTTTGAAAAATCATACTGTCATGGGGCGCAGAGCACCCCAGAATTTCTCTGGGGCACACCGAGGAATCTTCTCCTTGAGAAACTAAACCAGAGGACAGATAACGCCTAGAGGAACCAAATCGGACTGAGCTAGCTTGGGATTCCTACCCTTCATTCTGGTCTCCCTTATCCTGGGGAGATAAATTTGGGTGTGGCTTCGGCCTTTGTGTTCTGAAGAGGGATCTGTAGCCACCCCTCACCCAATTCCTTTAGTCACTACCAGTGGGGGATGGTCTTCCACTGCTCACCCAATTCCCCCAGCTACCACCAGTGGGGGATGGTCCACCCCCATCAGTCCTCTATAAAAGTACCTTCCAGTCTCCTGTTCGAGGAGATTTGGTACCTCTGAGCCATGTGCTTTATGCCAAATCTCCCCATGAAAAGTCTAAGGATTTCTTTCATGGTTTCCCTCCCCCCACCCTTCCCTTCCCTTGCTCCTAAATAAACTATCACCTTGTTCTAACTAAGTTTTGTGTGCAAGAGGGTGTAATTCTTTAAAGAGGAATTCCTAAGAACCCCAACCCGTACCCGATTTCCCCCATATCAATACATTCTTTGGTACTCATCTTCCCTTCTTAATTTAGTATCCTCTTTGTTGATTTACCCACTTTTGGTCTAGGTTTTATAACTAACATTTGTCCTCTTGAAAATTTAAGCCTTGCTATCCTTCACCCCACCCCCATTTATACCCCCTTGTCATATAAAGTTTTCACATGCCTCCCTTTGATGTTGAAATCACTGTTTCCAGATTGCAAAATTGTCTTTGTTTTCTCCAACAGTAGGGAAATTTCTGTCAGATGACCTCAGCTTTTGCAGAAATTAGCTTTTAGGATCTAGATTCCACTCTTCAAGTGTAGTATAACAAATGCAATCCTCCTATTGATCCCTTTCACTGGTTTAACTGAATCAGAGTTGGCTGTTTTTTGCTGAGTTGGGGAAAGGTGATGTAGTTATTTTAGGCAAAGTTTATTCTGTCTTTGTTTTCACTAACTGATATTATGAGAAACCAAATATGTTGTGGGGGACAACTGTCTCACCTGATTTGGGACAAAGAATTGGAGGCTTACAGTGAATCTTGTAAAACAAACAAAAAAAAATATTTATTAGGAGAGAGGTATATATGGCTAGGACACAGAGTCACAATGTAGACTTATTCCTTGAGTAAGAAAAGAGCTGGTTTAAAGACAAAGAAAGCTACTTGCCAAGGGGATTACAAAGCAACTGGGGAGGGGATTACAAAACACCTGGGAGCAGATTGCAAATCACCTAGGAAGGGATTGCAAAACAACTGAGAGAGGGCCCCTGGAATTTGAATAATGGGCTATCAGTAAAATATGCTGCACTCATCCAGTTGGTACACAAGGGATACACATCTCAAACTAGGGATCTTGCATATCCTCTTTTGTTCCTTGCAGACCTTGGTATGCTTACCAGTGTTTATACCATACCTGGGACTTACCACATTCCTGAGGTGGGAGGCAGTGCTGATTTTCACTTCTGGATTCTTTGGTTTCAATGTCCAAAGTTTAAGGATTTCTTACTGGTTGTGGTCTTTTAAGTTTCTTTGGGTCCTGCATCTTACTACACCCACAACAAGACTAGTGCAAAGATTGCATACAGCAGCTATACATATAATATGTAGGAAATCCCTGAATGGGTCTGAAAGCATGAACCTATTTTGTTCACCATTCTGAAACATGGAGTCTAGTGGGTGATGGGTATTAAGAAAGCATGTTATTCTTAGATTCCTATTCCAGCTCTAGATTGATGAGTCTATGATTAGCATTCTCTGCTTTTAATTCATAAGGCTGTAACCTTGTTGGTTTTATTGATTTCTTGTCCTGTGGATTCAGTTATAATTGTTCTACCTCTAGTGCATAATTACTCTTTTGGGACTTTTTTGAGAATTAGTTTGGACAGGATGAAATGTCTAGCCTTTTATCTTTTTCATCTCATGACCCAGAAGTACTTGGGAAAATTGAAATTCAAAACTTTTAACACATAAACTAAAGACATCCACAAAAGATAAGAAACAGAATTAGGAAGGATTAATATGGTTATCTGAGTATTCTAATAAATTAATTTCTACTAGAAAAAGCATGACACTAAGAACCTACATATTCAAATATATAGAGAGTACTAAGGTAAATTTATAATAATATTAGTTATTCCCCAATTCATTAACAGTCAAAGGATATGAACAAGCAGTTTTCTTATGAAGAAATCAATGTTATCTATTTCCATATGAAAAAATGCTCTAAATCACTATTCTTTAGAAAAACACCAAGTAAAACAACTCTGAAGTACCAGCTCATATAAATCACTTTGGCTAATATGACAGAAAAGGAAAATTTGAAAGATTGGAGGAAAAAATATTGGAGTAGAAAAACTGGGTCATTAATGCACTGTTGGTGGAGATGTAAATTGATCCAATCATTCTGGAAAGCATTTTGGACCTATGCCCAAAGTTGCTATAAGAATTTGACTCAACAAGACAAGGTTTAGGTCCCAAATAGATAAAAGAAAAAGGACATATATGCATAAAATATTTATATCATCTCTTTTTTATTAAATCAGAATTGAAAATTGATGGGATGTCAATTAGGAAATGCCTGAAAAAGTTGTGGTATATGATTGTGATGGAATACTATTGTGTTATAGAAATCATGAGTAGGATGGTTTCAGAAAACCATATATCTTCCTGGAGACATATGAACTATTTTGATCAACACAATAATTGTAGACAATTCCAAAGGACTTTTGATTAAAAAAAAAAGTTATCCACTTTCAGCTAAAGAACTGATAGAGTCTGAGTGCATATTGTATAAGTTTTTTTTAATCTGTTTTTTTTTCCTTTTTTTGTAACTTAGCTGATATGGAAATATATTTTGTATGATTTTATATATATGTAATTGATATAATTTCTGATCTTCTAAATGGGTTGGGGAGAGGTAGGACAGAGAGAAATTTGACCTCAATTAAAAAAAATTAATTAAAAAAACATTAATAAATTTGAAGACAAATTAAAAAAATAGCCAAACCAAGGTCGGCTATATTAAAATGAAGGGTTATACCAGACAACCCCAACCTTGAGCTATTATCAGTTCAAAGAATGTATACACTTTTCAAAGGGTGGGCTGAGTAGGAGAGTCCTTCCTCTCTAGACAAAAAAAATTTTTCTCTACCCAACCTTGAGTAGCAGATAATGATCTTCCCCTTTTTAGACTCCTTAATAGCTTGGGATGGGTCTGACCAACATGAAGAGATTCAATGTAATTTCTTTTTTCCTTTTTTTTTTTTTAGTGAGGCAATTGGGGTTAAGTGACTTGCCCAGTTTCACACAGCTAGTAAGTGTTAAGTGTCTGAGGTTGGATTTGAACTCAGGTCCTCCTGACTCCAGGGCCGGTGCTCTATCCACTGTGCCACCTAGCCTCCCCGAGATTCAATGTAATTTCATCAAGGAAAAAACATTCAACTTTAGGGGTGTTTGTGTGTGTGTGTGTGTGTGTGTGTGAGAGAGAGAGAGAGAGAGAGAGAGAGAGAGAGAGAGAGAGAGAGTCCTTAATCTCCCCAAAATATTCATTATTAATAATAATTTCTCACTATTATCTATACTTTTTCTGCTTTCAGTTAATAAAATCCTACACTAAAATATAGCACCTTCCTTGCATTGCAGGCAAAAGCATGTCTTATTTTTCTCTTTGAATTTCCAGAGACTGAAATTGTGTTTTCCACATAGTAGGTCTTAATAAATCCCTCTAGAATTGTTTCTATATTCATCCTTTCCCTTCCAGGTTTTTCAGGATTTTCCTCTCCTATAGCTCTTTTTATCTTCCTACTAGGCATCACTGGACCTCTCCACAAAACAAAATTCAATCTGATTCCCTCATACTACCTCTGTCTCTCTATGTGTGTGTATACACTCTATATACACTTTCTATATATATATATATTATTATGTAGTTTTTAAAAGTACAGAAATTCCATAATGTATCTAGAATTATAATCATTGATAAAAGGAATGCAACTAATAAAATAAAAGCAACATTCTTGTCTCCAGAAATGAAAGTGGTTTAAATGCATGAGCTTTTATGTCCCTAGACATAGGGATTAAACCCTCTGATTTTACTGAGATAGGGAATTCTTCCTTTTACTCATATAGGTCAATTCACCCTCTGTGACTCTTAATCCTAGAGAACTGCTTAGAGCACTCCAAATATAGGGATCTGCTTATATATACATCCAAAATGTGCCAGAAGCAGGCCTTGGGCAGACAGGTAGGTTTTTGGTTTTGAGGCTTTTTCTTTCTTTCTTTCTTTTTCTTCCTTCCTTCCTTCCTTCCTTCCTTCCTTCCTTCCTTCCTTCCTTCCTTCCTTCCTTCCTTCCTTCCTTCCTTCCTTCCTTCCTTCCTTCCTTCCTTCCTTCCTTCCTTCCTTCCTTCCTCCTTCTCTTACTTCCCCAATTAGATTGTGCTGCTTTCTTTCCATTAAGGTAAGCTAAGTCAAACATGTGCATATTAATTGCATTATCAGTTTAAGGAGAGAAAAGGAACACATGACATTAAAGATGTAAAATAGCTACAAAGCAACCTATCAAGAAATACACTTTCAGTAATACAGAAGGCATTGATCTATGTTTGCCAAAGGAAACTACCACACAAGTCCTTGACTTGTTCTGAACCTGTTGTCCTTATACTCTACTGAAATTGTTCTCACTGAATTCACTAACAATCTCTTTTTATAGGTTTTCTGCGTTCTGTATGGAATCATTATCATACAAGAATTAATCATAATGAGTGTAGGTTTGAATCACAACTCTGCTACTTACTTGTGTAACTTCTGCAAACCTCAGTTTCCTTATCTGTTACATGATAATGAGATAGATGTTTTCTCAGGTGCCTTCAAGTTTTCAATCTATTTACTTCTTTTTTTTCCCTTTCTTTCTTTCTTTTTTTTTTTTCAGGGCAATGGGAGTTAAGTGACTTGCCCAGGGTCACACAGCTATTAAGTGTCAAGTATCTGAGGTCGGATTTGAACTCATGTCCTCCTGATTCCAGGGCCGACACTTTATCCGCTGTGCTACCTAGCTGCCCCTAATTAATTCCTCATATTTTTATAGTCTTGGTTTCTAAAGTATCAGATTATACTGCCTCTGGTCATGTTTCTCAGAGAAGTCTCCTGTTTCAAAATTCTACTTCATTTATATACATTTTTTGGGGGGATAGTACCTGTATATATTGTTTCTGGCCTAGCTGAAATCAATCCTGTATGCCCTGATGTCTTTTGGTACATGACGATAAGTGGAAAATAAAGTGTATTATCTTCTTTTCCCCAAATTATCACTCATACATATATCATATTGCTATCAAAGCTTCCTCATCTCCAAAATCTTCCTCTATTGCCTAAGCACAGTACCAAATCTGCCTTTACTTGTCGAAATTTTCCCAGCAGAGTATGAAGCTAATATTCTATTCTATTCTATTCTAATTCTATTACATTATGTTATGTTTTATAAAAGATGTATAGCAAATTTGCATGGCATATATATTCAGTTACTATGAAGATTTGTTCAAAATTTTTTCTCCTTTCCAAATATTGATACAAAATTGAGGGTTTTTTCCAAATTATATAATTATTTAATTTGATTTTTGGATTACCTTAAATATTTTCCATTGCATAATTTATGTGGTTTAGTTCTGAATTTTCATACTTAAAAAGTAAAATTTTTTTTTTAGATTATCTTTTATTTATTTATTTTTTTTTAGTGAGGCAATTGGGGTTAAGTGACTTGCCCAGGGTCACACAGCTAGTAAGTGTTAAGTGTCTGAGGCTGGATTTGAACTCAGGTACTCCCGACTCCAAGGCCAGTGCTCTATCCACTGCACCACATAGCTGCCCCTTTTCTAGAATATCTTAACTGCAAAAGAGTTCGATAAATTTGATTCACCATTTTAGAAAACAACCATGATTTTACTGGCTATAATTATACTATTTAGTAATCACTAAAATGTCTCTGATGATAATATTAATAACTGAATCTCTAATTATAACTTGAAAATTCTACCCTGAGTGGAATGGATTAAAATTTTATAAGACACTTAAAAATATATGTACTTAAACCAATTGAACTTCTGTACTGAGGGAAATGAAAGCAATTGAAAGAATATTAAGCAAGTTGTTTCTTTATATTTGTATATCATTCTAACATCAAAGATCAAATAAAATCAATAACCCTAGTGTGAGTTCTTTAAAACTTATTTTCTTTTGTGATTTTTCTAGCTCTTCATTTTTAAGGCTTTGAGTCCTTGTTGAGACTACTAGTTCATGGATTTTTGCAAATTATTTTCATATTCATTTTTAATAATTGCTATTTCCCAATGATAGCTATACCCTGCATTTTAATTATAATGTGATTAAAAATAATTACTGATGTAATTTTGTTTGCAATGTAATTCTGTGAATCAAATAAAAAGCCTCTGTTGCAGGCATTTCTTTTTACTGAAAGAGCCCTAGACTTGGAGTCTGAAGAGCTAGTTTGTCTTAATTTATTCAAAAATTCTGGCGGGGATTGGGGGATAGCTAGGTGTCACAGTGGATAAAGCACCAGACCTGGATTCAGGAGAACATGAGTTCAAATCTGGCCTCAGACACTTGACATTTACCAGCTGTGTGGCCCTGGGCAAGTCATTTAACGCTCAGTGCCCTGCAAAAAAAAAAAAATCAAGCAAAAAAACCCAACAACAACAACAACAATTGGGATGATATTTTATAGTCTGCTGCTTGAGTTTTTTCCCTCAAGTGTCATCCTTTTGGACTCTTCTGCATATGACATTTTTGTTTAACCTGTTCTGGATTTTTCGCCTCTATGGGTTTTCATGGCACTCTATCCTCATTATTTACCTGTCTGACAACCTTGTATGTCTCCTTTGCTGGGTCATCATTCATGCTATTACTATTAACTATAGTTATATCACAAAGCTCTAAACTGAGGTCTCTATACTCTCAGTGATTTCTTTGTCTCCCATGAGATTAATTGTAATTATCAAATCACTCATATAATTGTATACACATAAGGAAGAAAAAATAAAGAGACAAACAAATACACACATATATAATGGAGAGAGATCTAGGATATATATATACACACAGAGAGAGATATACACACACATATGCATACCTGGACACAATTTGTTTCCCTTTTTTTTTCAGGCAGTCAATGGGAGTTAAGTGACTTGCCCAGGATCACACAGCTAGTTTCAAGTGTCTGAGCCTGGATTTGAACTCAGGTCCTCCTGACTCAGGGGTGGTGCTCTATCCACTGCACCACCAACTGCTCCCTTTTTTTCCTTTACTTTTTTTTTGTGTGTGTGGGGGGGCAATGAGGGTTAAGTGACTTGCCCAGGGTCACACAGCTAGTAAGTGTCAAGTGTCTGAGGTAGGATTTGAACTCAGGTGCTCCTGAATCCAGGGCTGGTGCTTTATCCACTGTGCCACCTCGCTGCTCCCAAAAAACATTATTATTAAATTTTAGTGGAACAATATTCTAGCTTTATCATTAAAAACCCAGTATAATATTATTTCGCAAATGCAGAAATTAAGTTACAAAGAACTTACTTGTCTAAGACCATGAAATTGGGGAAAAAAATCATGTTTCTTCACTCTATATCCAGTTTCATTCCACTAAGTACTCAATATCTCTATACCTGTTAGCTTATTAAGAATAACCTTGTGTTCTATAATTCTCTAACAAGTAATGACTTGAACCTGCTGAGCTTAACTTAGCCCCTAGTAATGTAATTTACAATTCCAGACTCCCACAGTTAGCAAAGGTCCCTTTTCTTTCTGTCCTTTAACTTCCCCACCTCAAAAAAAAAAAATAGCCATTATCTGAAATACAGAAAGAAAAGATAATTAGAATATACAGTAATACAGAAAATGAGACTGTAGGAAGAAAAATTTAAAATAATTAGAAGGCTACTAACCCAAAGACTGCCATTCAGTGTGTGTTCAATAACTTCAAGAGAGTCTTTTGCTTATCACATCATATTATTAAAAGAAACTATAACACCCTTTTCACTCAACAAAGCCCGATGCAAGATTTGCCCAACAGAAATATACATCTTATTGAGACAGATAGTCTGGAAGGATTCATAATTTCTTTATGTGCTTTTATTAAATCTATTGTCTCTATTGTGACATTTTACAATGGGAAATAAAGAGTTGACTTTAGACCAATTACCACATAAAGTACTTTCATAATAGCCACCAAAAGATTGTGCCATCTGCTGACCCCTCGAAAATACTAAAGGTAGAAAATCAGGAAGAACAGAGTACTGAATACAATGTTGTTGTCCCCCATAAATTTGTAAAGTTAACAAAAGACATTTTTTCCTTTATGATTAAGACCATCCCATAATTTTAAAAAATAGTTTCTGACAGATGGACAAATATGAAAATTATTTATCTTTCTTGTTTTAAATTTTGTAATTGGATATTTTTAAAGGCAACACAAGACCTTTTAAAGGATATACAATAGAATTTACTATTTTTCCCTCTAAATGTTCATGTGGATATATTGAAAATATAGGACAACACTCAACTCATGCTAAATACAGAGCAAGTACACTATGAACTAAGAAACAGAAACTTCTTGTTTCTTTACTGATCATAAGGCCACAAATCTAGTGGCCACCCACTCCAGCCCCTTCTCCTCCCAACACCATTTGAATATCATGCAACAGATGCCAAATAAGATTAAATTATTTGTCCAAGAACATACAGGCAATAAGATTGATAGACAAATTTTGAACTCAGGTTCTCTAGCCATGCATTCCTTGATCTCCCATTACACACTTGACAGCTTCAGGGGCATCATTACCCCTGAAGTAGTTTAATACAATACGCAGAAGAGCCTAATTTCCTACCTGAGCTCAGAACCAATGGGAAAATAAACCATATTGGCTTATAATTCCTTTCTGAACAAGTTGTTGTTATGACCATACACTTGGAAACAGAAATTAACCACTTTTGACACAGTAATATGAATGCAATTCTACAATGTGAATCCTGTTTGACCTAGTCTTAAATATGCTTTCCTTTTTGTTTTTTCTCATTTGATTTGCAGGTTATTCTCAGCAGGAAGATAGATCAGAAAGGGACATAGGAATTTTCCCCTGCACTTCTGAGGAGGGATGATTCTTCATCGCAACATGACACTTTCAGGTCACCTTTAATCACTCTCTGGCTTTGCATTAATTTAGGTGAATCAGAAGGGTGTGACAGCCCTGGGCTGCATACACAGCAGAGACACACTCTTGGAATCAGTCTGAAATAGACCCCATTGTGAATACTCCTCTATAAATTGAAGTAGGCAAGAGTTCTTTGAATAATTACCTGAACATGGATTCAGCTAACAACCATGGCATTTAGGAGGGGAAAAAAATCTGATAATCACCTAACCCTGCTCCTGGATGTCAGAGAAACATGTTTCTTCTTAAATCCTCCTGATAGTTTGTTAATTTGAACAGTCAGTATGTTAGAAATCTGTTATGAATCAGTATCATTTGCTATTCTGACAGGAGCAGCTGAGTCAGGCTACCTTTTGAAAGAACCAAAACAGTAGCAGCCAGAAAATGCACAGTGTTTGGGAAGATGAACATGTAATGATTGTTTACAAAGACATAGACAATATATGTTATGCATAGTAAGTTATTTTATCCTGAATGGAAGATTTCCTCCTTATTCAATAATGATATGATGAAATTTGAGTTATATGTTTTACGACTGATTAGATGCAAAAAACCAAACAAACACAATAACAGCAGCAACAAAGTTAGCTTCTAATTTTTTTTTTCAGGGAAATGGGGATTAAGTGACTTGCCCAAGGTCACACAGCTAGTAAGTGTCAAGTGTCTGATGCTGGATTTGAACTCAGGTCCTCCTGAATCCAGGGCTGGTGCTTTATCCACTGTGCCACCAAGCTTCCCCTATTTCTAATTCTAAAACAAGCGATAATCCTGGTAGAATAGTAACATAGAATTCTGAGTTTAGAGGGAGAATGACTCAAATTCAGTCATATGTACTTATGAACTGTGTAAATTTGGATGTCAATTGATCAGTTTTACCTTCAATTTCCTCACCTGAAAAATATTTCTAATAATAGCACCTATCTCAAGGGTTATTAGGATCAAATGAGATAATATAGAATATACAACACTTTGCAAATATTACAGGACTAGAGAAATGTTGGTTATTATTATATTGTATTATACTATAATGAATAATACTGTGGGGCAGCTAGATGGCACAGTGGATAGAGCACTGGCCCTGGAGTCAGGAGTACCTGAGTTCAAATCCGGTCTCAGACACTTAACACTTACTAGCTGTGTGACCCTGGGCAAGTCACTTAACCCAAATTGCCTCACTAAAAAATAATAAAATAAATAAACAAATAATACTACACACATTATGCTGAAGATTTAGTAAAAATAATACTAGCATATATGTTTTCATGAGTGTGTTTGTGTCCGTGTGTGTTATATTAATATGTAATGGTTGAAGCCACAGCATGCTATAGTCAATCACAAACACAGGCCTATTCTGCAGTCATGAAAATTGCTATGGAGGCATACCTTCTCACACTAAGTGATTTAATCTTTTTATTTTTTTTTTTGCTGGGCAATGAGGGTTAAGTGACTTGCCCAGGGTCACACAGCTAGTAAGTGTCAAGTATCTGTGGCCGGATTTGAACTCAGGTACTCCCGAATCCAGGGCCGGTGCTTTATC
Source organism: Dromiciops gliroides (assembly GCF_019393635.1). NCBI lineage: Eukaryota > Metazoa > Chordata > Mammalia > Microbiotheria > Microbiotheriidae > Dromiciops > Dromiciops gliroides. The sequence continues at coordinate 217,142,502 of NC_057866.1, read as the reverse complement.
CAAGTGATTTAATCTTAATGAATGCTTTGGCAGAAGTCCTCCAGAAAAGATCTGTCAGACTTGCTGAAGAACTTTCTATGGAATATCTTTGGGTATTCCTTGGGTACTACTCCAGAAAATGGGGTAGAATGGATGACCATCTTACTTTTACCTCTTAGTATCTTTGTTTTCTTTGAAAGAAATGAATGTTTTTGTCATATGAATAACCAGTTATAAAATTAAGATGGAGGTTTTTCCTTTATAGTTCCTCATTCATTGACCAGCTCTTGCAGGTCATAAAGTCTCTGAGGGAAATCACTGATAGATGAAATCCTCAGAGTACATGCTCTTCAATCTTAGTCAGGACACCACCTGACCAAAGGAACTTATTTATGTAAAAATGTAAATGGCATCCAGTCTAGGTGAATTTTTGCCCCAAGCAAATGAGCCCTTTGCCAAGGGAACCCCCCAATAGATTTTAGGGTGACCCAGATTATGAAGGAGAAAACCAACAAGAGTGGCCTGTTACAAGATGGGTTCCTTTGTTCAGATTGTTGGTTGAGGGCGTTGACCCTCATAATCAAGTCAAATTATCAGCAAAAGGAACTGAAGACTTTCAGCCCACCTCCTCTCTCATTAGTTTTTCACCAATCAGCGTGGATTTTCAACTATTATGGCACCTCCTTTTCCAAAACACTCAGGGATCTCCATGGTTTTGTCTTTGGTTACCAAGAGAAGTTGTTGTCCCTCAATTTATTGATTATCAGAAAGCCTAATTAATATATTAATAATTGATTACATAGAAAGTCTGCCTTTTTATTTGTCATGCATTCAATGTTCTCCTGAATTATTCCCTACCTCCCCACCTCTACCCCTCTGTGGGGCAATGAGGGTTGAGTGACTTGAGCACAGTCACACAACTGGTATGTTTCAAGTGTCTGAGGCAGGATTTGAACTCAGGTACTTTAGAATTCAGGGCTGGTCCTTTATCCACTGTACCACCTAGCTGCCCCTTGAGTTGTTATCTTCTACATAAATATTTTTTAGTGTTTGCCTCGACTTTATATTTTAGGGTATATGTTGTAGTTTATAATTTACATATGAATTTCCATGGGTTTTTTTTGATGTTTAATTTTTATTTAGAAATTTCCCCAAGTTACATGTAAGAAAAGAAAAAAAAATCACTTTGATTTTTTAAAACTTTATGTTCTAAATTTTCTTCCACCCTCCCTCACAAACCCTCCCTATGTAATCAAGCAATTCAATATAAGCCATACATGTGCAGTTATGCAAAACATCTTTATATTAGTCAAGTTGGGAAAGAAAATAGACAAAACAACTTTAGAAAGAGGTATTAACAAATAAAATTATACTTCAATTTGTATTCAAATACCATCAGTTCTTCCTCTGTTGATGGTTTGCATTTTTCATACATCATTCTGATAGCATTCTGATTATATTTTTTACAGTTTTTAATACTACCTGTATTACCATCTATCTTATTACCTCCCCTTGATATTTACTCTCTTTTCTATCTTCTTTCACCCTATCCCTCCATGAAAGGGTTTTGCTTTTTACTTCCCCTCCCCCAATCTGCCCTCTCTTCCTTTGCCTCTCCTCCCCTTTTCCCCATCCCCTCCCACTTTCCCTCAGAGCAAAATGTATTACTATATCCACTTGAGTGTGTATGCTATTCCCACTTTGAGCCAAATCTGATGAAAATAAGGCTCACTCACTCCCTGACTCCTTCCCCATATTCCCCTCCACTCCATAAGCTTTTTCTTGTTTCTTTTATGTGAGCTACTTTACCCCTTTCCAATTCTCCATTTCCCTTTGTTCCTGTGCATTCCTCTTATATCTCAACTTTATTTTACAGATGTCCTCATGGGTCATCTAGGTGACAGTGGACAAAGCAACAGCCCTGGACCTAGGCAGCCCTGAGCAAAAATCCAGCCCCCAAAATAAGCCACCCCACTGTGCCTGCCCCACAAAAAACAAGGATAAGAAAAAAATAAATGCTTTATAGATATCATCCCTTCATATTCAATTCACCCTAGTGCCCTCAAAGTATATTCCTTTCAACTGCCCTAATACTGAGAAAGTTCTTGAGTCTAACTAAGTATTATATTCCCATGTAGGAATATAAAAAATTTAATCTTTTATTGTCCCTTATGATTTCTTTTTCCGGTTTACCTTTTTATGCTTCTCTAGGGTCCTGTATTTGAAATTCAATTTTTCTATTCCACTCAGGGCTTTTCATCACAAATGCCTGAAAGTCCCCTTTTTCATTAAAGTCCCATTTTTTTCCCTGAGGGATTATAATCAGCTTTTCTGGGGAGGTTATTTTTTTTCTTTTTTTTCTTTTTTGTAGTCCCACTTTCTTTGCCCTCTGGAATATCATATTGCATGACCTCTGGTCCTTTAATGTAGAAGCTGCTAACTCTTGTGTTATCCTGACTATAGTTTCACAGTATTTGAATTTTTTTTTTTCTAACTGGTTGCAATATTTTCTCCTTGATCTGGAATCTCTGGAATTTGACTATAATAAACCTGGAAGTTTTCCTTTTGGGATCTGTTTCTGGTGGTGATCTGTGGATTCTTTCAATTTTTATTTTACCTTCTGCTTCTTGAATATCTGGCCAATTTTTGCAACAATTTTTTAGAAGATTAAAGCTAAACTCTTATTTTGGTCATGGTTTGTGGTTAGTCCAATGTTTTCAAATTATCTCTCCTCAATCTATTTTCCAGGTCAGCTGTTTTTCCAAGGAGATATTTCATATCGATCTCTATTTTTTATTCATTTGGATTTGTTTTCTTTTCTCTTGGTTTCTCATAAAGTCACTAGCTTCCATTTGTTCAATCCTAGTTCTTAGGAAATTATTTTCTTCTGATAGCTTTTGTAACTCATTTTCCATTTGGCTTTTCAAGCTGTTGAATTGTTTCTCATAACTTTCCTGCATCACTCTCATTTCTCTTTCCATTTTTTCCTTTACATCTCTAAATCTTTCCTCAATCTCTCTTACTTTCTCTTCAAAGTCAATTTTGGACACTTCCATGGCCTGAGACCAATTAATATTTTTCTTGGAATCTTTGGATGCAAGAGCTTTAACTTTTTTTTATTATCATCTTGTGAGGGTGTATTATTATCTACCTTGCCCCCAAAGAAGATTTCAATTGTCTGCTGTTTTCTCTGTATTCTCAATCTTGACAAGCTATTTCTTGGCTTTTAACTCTTTTTTAACATGTAGCACTGCTTCCAGGATGGACTGACCTGAGCTTCAGTGTGGCCCAGGGGGTGATTAGGATTATTCTCAGCCTGTCTGGCATGTAAGTAAACATAGCCCACTTTCTCTTTGACCCAGAACCAGATGTAGGATTGAAATCTGATTCTCTATGGTCAGAAGGTTGGCATGCCTGTGCGCCCCCCCTCCCGCAACTGGATGGCTGGCACTCGAGTTTGCTTTGCTGGTTCAGAAAGTGTGTACTCCACCCCAGTTCCAGCAGAAACCACAGCTATTCCCCCCAACCACTGGACCCCCTCACTGGTCTGGGAGCTGATCTTCAGAAGAAGCAGCTGAAGATTCTGAGGCTCTGGAGGGGCTGCCTGCAGTGTCTGGTCCTGCTCTGCTCACGGTGCTTCTCTCTCAGCCTGAACAGTAGGTGGTCCCAGTCACTTAATTATGTAATTTTTTGACTAGAAAATAGTCTCACTCTATTCTTATGTGGCCTATGCTGCTCAAGGAGTTGTTTTATGGCATTATTTTATGGTTTGTTGGGAGCAGGGAGAATCACGGCATTTCATCTGCCATCTTGGCTCTGCCCCATATATATTTCCCTGATAGAATGTAGGTTCCTTTAGGGTTGGGAACATTTCGTTTTTGTCATAATATCCCCAATTCCTGGCATAGTTCCTAATATTAATAAATGCTTGTTCATTGATTGATTGCTTGATTGATTCCACTACCCATTTGGTATTATGTCTCTCTTTACATGCCTGGCCCCATAACTCTGTCAATTACACCTTTCCTGGATGACATATTATATCCACTTCCTACAGACAATGCATACTCATGAATATGTTACAAACCTTCATGTACAGCTTATTGTTTTTATTATGTTGAACTAAAATCTCAAAATTCTAGGTTATTATCCTAAATGCAAACTTAATAATCAATGATTTTAGGGATATTCTTTACTCTTTCTAATAATAGGCTTCCTTACTTCTGCCATTAGAAACCAACTTTTCTGCTATTTTAAATTTTTAAAAGATCAATGTGTCTTTTTATGTTTTTTAAAATTCTATTTCTTTTTTTTAGAAAAAATGGAACTAAAATATGTTTTAATCTATATTCAGAAACCATCAGTTCTTTCTCTAGAAAAGGATTACATTTTTCATAAGTCCTTCAGAGTTGGCTTGAATCATTGTCTTGCTTAAAATAGCTAAGTCATTAACAGCTGATAATCTCACAATATTGCTGTTACTTTATATGTAGTACATTTCACTTCACATCAGTTCATCAGTTCAAGTAAATCTTTCCAGGTTTTGTTTTTTTTTTTTTCTGATAGCATCTTGCTCATCATTTCTTATACCACATCAGTGTTCCATCATAATGTCATTCCACGATTTGTTTAGCCATTTCCCACTTGAAGGGCATCTCTTCAATTTCAAATTCAACTTTTTTTTAATCTCTTTTTGGATACCAACCTAGTATTGGTATTATTAGGTCAGAGTATACATGGTGTTTAGTACTTTGGCCATCATTCGAAATTGCTCTACAGAATGTTTGAATTAGAGCTTTTTTTTTTTTTTTCCAATTTGGATTATAGGTAGCTTTGAATATTTCATCTGAAAACTTCATATCTTTTGACCCTCTACCAATTGGGGAATGACTCTTATTTTAACAAATTTGACTCAGTTCCCTATGTGTTTGAGAAATGAGGCCTGTCAGACAAACTTGCTTCAAATTTTTTTTAGAGTTACTATTTCTAACTCCATCCTATTCCCTTCCCATGACATTTACTCTATTCCTATCATCTTTCTCCATGTACCTCCTCAAAAATGCTTTGCTGCTGCCTGCCCCCTACCCCAATCTGCCCTCCCTTCTATCACCTCCCACCAATCCCCTTCCCCTCCTACTTTCTTGCAGAATAAGATATATTACTATATCCAACTGAGTGTGTATGTTATTTCCTTTTGAGCCAATTCTAATGTGAATAAGGTTTACTCACTCCACAGCCCATCCCCCATCTTCCCCTCTACAGTATAAGCATTTTCTTGTTTCTTTTATGTGAGATACTTTACCCCATTGAATCTTTCCCTTTCTCTTTCTCACAGTGCATTCCTCTCAATCCTTAATTTAATTTTTTAAAAGATAGTATCCCTTCATATTTGGCTCATTACTGTGCCTTCTGTCTAAAGAGACTCCATCCAGCTGCCCTAATTATGAGAAAGTTCTTATGAGTTATAAATATCATCTTCCCATGTAGGAATGTAAAAAGTGTAATATTTTAATATCCCTTATGATTCTTTTTCCTTTTTACCTTTTTATATTTCTTTAGGGTCCTATATTTGAAAGTCAAATTTTCTATTCAGCTCAGATCTTTTCATCAACAATGCCTGAAAATGCTTTCTTTCATTGAATTGTAATTTCCCCCCCTGAAGCATTATATTCAGTTTTGGTGGGTAGGTGATTCTTTGTTGTAATCCCAGTTCCTTTGCCTTCTGGAATATCATATTCCAAACCCTCCAATGATTTAATGTAGAAGTTGCTAGATCTTGTGTTGTCTTGACTGTGGCTCCACAATACTTGAATTCTTTCTTTCTTGTTGCTTGCAATATTTTCTCCTTGAATTGGGAGTTCTATAATTTGGTTATAATTTTCCTGGAAGTTTTTTTTTTTGGCATCAATTTCAGGAGGTGATAAGTGGAATTCAATTTCTATTTTACCTTTTGCTTCTAGAATATCAGCAAAATTTTCCCTGACAATTTCTTGGAAAATGATGTCTAGGGTTTGTTTTTTTTGTTTTTTTTTTATCATGGCTTTCAGGTAGTCCAATAATTTTACATTTATTTTTCATGGATCTATTTTCCAGGTCAGTTGTTTTTCCAATGAAATATTTCACTTTGCCTTCTACATTTTCTTATTCTTTTGGTTTTGCTTTATTTTTTCTTGATTTCTCATAAAGTCATTTGCTCAGTCCTAATTTTTATGGAATTATTTTCTTCAGATAGCTTTTGTACCTCCTTTTTTCATTTGACCAATTAGGCTTTTCAAGCTGTTGACTTTTTTTTCATAATTTTCTTGCATCACTCTAGTTTCTCTTTCCATATTTTCTTCTACCTTTCTTACTTTATTTTCAAAGACCTTTTTGAGCCCTTTTATGAGCTAAGACCAATTCACATTTTTCTTGGAAGCTTTGGATATAAGAGCTTTTAATTTGTTATCTTCTTCTGAGAATATATTTTGATCTTCCTTGTTACCATAGGAACTTTCCTGGGTCAAATTTTTTTTTTCTGTTGGCTTGTTTTACCAGCCTATTTCTTGATTTTTAACTTTTTGTTAAATTGAGGCATTGCTTCCAGGGTGGAGGGTGCACTGTTCCAGATTCAGGGGATTTCAGGAGCTGCTTGCAGATATACTTTTAGGAATTTGTAGCTCCTTACTTTTTCCAAGGTAGTATGATTTAAGCAGAAGGATGTTGACGACTCTCCAGGCCTCTCCTCTATTCTGCAAGTAGACATAGGCCTGCTTTTCTGCCTTGGAATTTTGAACACAGTCCCATTTCACTATGGTTGCAAACTCTGGTATGCTTGTGCTCCTCCCCTGCCTGGGACGGCTACCCAAGGCTGTGACCTGGATCTGAGTATGGCCAAAATAACAGATTCCTACCACAGTGGGTTCTGCTATTCCAGGAATTGTATTATGGCATTATGTGAAGGTATTCAGAGGTTTCTTGGGGAGATCTCAGGCAAGTCACTGCCTTTCCTCCACCATCTTGGCTCTGATTCACAATGTGTCTTTTTAAAAGTCTTATTGATGACTTTTGTCATATTCACCAATGTAACAGCATCCAATGAAATATCTACTGAAAAAAAAAACTGACATAACAAATATACCTAACAGAATAGGCAGCATTCTGCATCCTTAATTCTTCATTTCTATCAAGAACTATGTTCAATCAATTGTTTTTTGGGTCAGAGATTTTTCGTTAAAATTCATCAGAATTTGATTGCATTTGCATTTTTCTTTTTCTTTTTTCTTTCCCTTTTACTAACTTAATTTTTTGTAGGGGCAGCTAGGTGGCACAGTGGATAAAGCACTGGCCCTGGATTCAGTAGGACCTGAATTCAAATATGGAATCAGACACTTGATACTTACTAGCTGTGTGACCCTGGGCAAGTCACTTAATCTCCATTGCCCTTCAAAAATAAAAGAACAATAAAAAAACAATAATTTTTGAAGCCATTGTAATTTTTCACTGGGTCACTGTAAGGTTCCAATAAAAAAAAATTTTATATGGAGTTTTTAACTCTAAAATGATCTACAAATATACACTAAAACATTTGGGACACAGGGATATTGTTATTAATGAAAAAATGAAAACTTTTTTTCCCCCTAAAGCAGTGAGTGAGTAAAGGTCAGGATATCATGAAAGTAGACATCTGAATTTTCATGCTCACTTTGTCTGAAAAGATAATTTTTTTATTCTAAAAATGAAAACAGTTTTCAGGATTTGTACAGAAATTGGTATGAGGGAAAGGAATATAGAAGTACTTCAAAAGATTATAATAGGTACATGAATTAACACAAAATGTTTGTGGCAACATTAAAACAGGTAATGAGGAGCATAACCTGGTAAACTGATTTCAATTAAAACTTTTAGGTTAAGTAATGTGTTTGATGATTAGAACATTAAAATTTAATAGGGGTATACATTGTGATATGGAAGCCAAAATAACTAATATGGCCTTGGGCTGCAGTGAGAGATATAAAATCCAGTACCAAGAAAGCGATGCTCTGTTCTTGTCAGATAATATTTCTAATACTTAAGTCAACAATCATTAATTGGATGTTTGATGTGTGCTAGGCACCATGTTAACATCTTCTGATATAATGAATAAAAAAGATAAAAGCAATCAAAAACAATTCCTACCTTTAAGGTTAGTCAGAATGTAAAACACTATGTAAAAACAAGGTATTTACAAAGAAAAAAAAATCTTTCTAATGTTTCTTTTTCAGGAGGGATCAGAAACCCAAAGAAAACTTCATTTCTGTATTTTTTTTGGGGTGGGGGTGGGCAATGAGGGTTAAGTGATTTGCCCAGGGTCACACAGCTAGTAAGTGTCCAGTGTCTGAGGCCAGATTTGAACTCAGTTTCTCCTGAATCCAGGGCTGGTGCTTTTTCCACTGTGCTATCTAGTTGTCCCTAAACATCATTTCATTTTTTATTTGTTTGTTTGTTTTACAGGGCAATGAGGATTAAGTGACTTGCCCCAGCTCACACAGCTAGTAAGTGTCAAGTCTTTGAGGCCGGATTTGAACTCAGGTCCTCCTGAATTCAGGGCTGGTGCTTTATCCACTGAGCCACCTAGCTGCCCCAAACATCATTTCTAATCAACTGTACTCCTTGGATTCAGTTCCAGCATCACTGTGCACCTTGTCTGAATACCTTCTCTTCTTAGACCTCTGCCTTTCAGCTTTGTTATTAGACTGGCAGGAATTTTACACACACATTCACACACAAACAAACTTATATATACACAAACACATGTATCTGTGTATATGTGTATAAATATACATTTGTGTATATATGTGCACGTGCACATATATATGTATATGTGCATGCATGTATAAAACACATTCACATATATATTAAACTATATTTAATTGTATTTAACTATATTGAGTATTAAAATCTATTTTATGTTATAAGGCAGGAATTATAACTTTTTTTCTTTTAATCTTCAGTCATTAGTTTAGCCTATGGTACATAGTAGCTAATTAGCAAGTGTTTAATATATTATATTGTATTCTACTGTTTTTTAGAGGATTGAATCAAGATAATTTCAGAATAATGTCATTAGTATTAAGGGGGAAATCATGAAAGGATTCCTGAAGATGGCAAAAGTTTTGCTGATAATTTGAGAATACCAGGAAATCTAGGAGATTTTATGGTATTGAAAGATGAAGTGTACTCAGTTGTGGATGCCATATTTTCAGAATTTTTTTTTAAAAGGAAGTTGCTGGAAAGCATCCAAAGAACAGACAGGATGATGAAGGAATTTGCAATTGTGTTCATATCAGACTGGGTTGAAAGAAACAGGGTTAAATTTGCAGCCTGGGGAAGAAAAGTCATAAAGAGATATAATACAGCTGAGCTGAGGTGTATGAACAGGAACTGAATTGGTTCTACTTGGTCCCAGAGGGCAGATGAGACAAATTGGCGAAAGCTACAATGAGAATACATTAGTTTTATTGTAAGGGAATATTTGAATTATTACTACCAAAAGGTAGAGTGAACTGCCTCAGAAGGCAGTAACTCTCCCTTGACTAGATAACTTTAATCATAAGTTAGATGACCATTTGTGGAATGAGTTCTTGTTATGATATAGGTTAGCCTCAATTGTGTCTGAGTTTGCTCATGATTTTGTAAATGATTCTGAACTATGCTTAAATATTTCCATTTTTGCTTTTATTGAATTAAAAAAAAACACAATCACAATAAAAGGACAGACATTTTTCTGCTGTCAGAGACCTATATTACCATAACACAAAAGCTATGAAATCATTAAGTTAATTAGAAAGTCCATGATAAAAACTACAAGATGAGATTCAACACTCTTGATGATTGTGCTTCAGAAACTAAAAGCAAATGAGTAAAACCTTAGTATAAAATATCAATGATAAAGTATTATTTTTTGTTTCATAAAATATCACAGTAATCCATGAAAAATATGTAAATTTTCTTTAAAAAAAGATACCAGGAAATGGATTAAGTCACATTTATAAAGGATATTATATTTTCTAAGTGTCCTACATTTCTTTCTTATTACCAAAAAGGCCTTGTTTAAGATCATACAATGAATTCTCAATGTTCCTGAAAATTAAACCACAACTTGAGTCTTAAAATTATTTGCTATAACAGTAAGTTTGCTTTTTGGAGAGAAGGGGAAATTGAAAACAAAACTAGAAACCCCATCTAACCTTAATTAATGAATACTCCTTATTAGTGACTTTAATTAGCTTACTATAACATACACACACAAACACACACACACACACACAAACCACACACACACTTTAATTGGTTCATATTAAGGTTGTAAATATGATTTTTTAATGTTTTAAATAAGAATAACCAACAAATATTGGATTCAATGAGACCCATGATTTTCTAAAGGGATCCAAATAGGAAAAGGCAGCTTTAAAGAAAAATAAAGCTCTTAATCTAGGCCAAACGGTTTTTAATTGGTTTCCATTGACACGTTTATTGTCATCTAATTGGTTTTCTTAATTTCATGTTTTTAAAACTATTTTTTTTTCTAGGAAAGGATCCATCAGCTTGATCAGATAACCATAGGGATCCATGTCACAGAAAAGGCTTAGAACCCATGATCTAGACTATGACAGGCAATTGGAAAGCCAGTATATTATTAGTGATTTGGTATCTTTAATGTACTAGACAATGTTTATAGATATTGAATTTGTCTCTAATTGAAAAGGAAGTAGAAAGTAGGCAGCATTGCATTTTAGAAATTGTACAGGATGTTTAATGTTCCCAACATTATTGAAACAATTACAATCACATTCACATGTCCATTGGTCATATTGCCTAAGTGCAAATCTTTAAGCATCATGCATGTGATGAATCAAAGTTTCAAAGGGAGAATGGGAGAATGCATAATTCAGTGATGGTCTAGGTGTAAAAAAATGGAGGAAGAAATGAATATTTCTTTTTTTTTTATGAGATATTTTATTTTTTCCGTTACATGTAAAGATAGTTCTCAACTTTTGTTTATACATGTTTTACAATTTCAGATTTTTCTCCCTCCCTCCCCTCCCTCCCCCCTCCCCTAGACAGCAGGTAATCTGATATAGGTTATATCTATATATCTCTATACATATACATATAGATATATATATACACACACATATATATACACATAATAACATTAATCCTATTTCTGCATTAATCCTGTTACAAGAGAAAGAATCAGAGCAGTGATGCAAAACCTCAAAATAGAAAAAAAAAAAACAACAGCACCCAAAACAAAAGAAATAATATGGTTCAATCAGCATTTATACTCCACAGTTCTTTCTTTCTTTTTTTTTCTTGGATTTGGAGATCCTCTTCTATCATGAGTTCCCTGGAACTCTTCTGTACCATTGCATTGGTGAGAAGAATATAGTCCATCACAGTAGGTCAACACTCAATGTTGATGATACTGTGTACAATGTTCTTCTGGTTCTGCTCATCTCACTCATCATCAGCTCACGTAAGACCCTCCAGGTTTCTCTGAACTCTTCCTGCTCATCATTTCTTACAGCACAATAGTATTCCATTGTATTCATATACCACAACTTGTCCAGCCATTCCCCAATTGATGGGCACCCCCTCAACTTCCAATTCCTTGCTACCACAAAAAGAGCAGCTAGAAATATTTTTGTACATGTGGGTCCCTTTCCCCCTTCCATGATTTCTTTGGGCAAAAGACCTAAAAGTGGGATTTCTGGGTCAAAGGGTATGCACAGCTTTATTGCCCTTTGGGCATAATTCCAAATTGCTCTCCAGAATGGTTGGATCAGCTCACAGCTCCACCAACAATGCATTAGTGTTCCAATTTTCCCACAGCCTCTCCAACATTTATTATCTTCCTTTTTTGTAATTTTAGCCAATCTGATAGGTGTCAGGTGGTACCTCAGAGTTGTTTTAATTTGCATCTCTCTAATCATTAGAGATTTAGAGCATTTTTTCATATGGGAATAGATAGCTTTGGTTTCTTCATCAGAAAACTGCCTGTTCATATCCTTTGACCATTTCTCAATTGGGGAATGACTTGGATTCTTATAAATTTGATTTAATTCCCTATATATTTTAGAGATGAGGCCTTTATCAGAAGCACTGGCCTCAAAAATTGTTTCCCAGCTTTCTGCCTCCCTTCCAATTTTGGATGCATTGCTTCTGTTTGTACAAAAATTTTTTAATTTAATATAATCAAAATCATCCACTTTGCATTTTATAATATACTCTATCTCATGTTTGGTCAAAAACTGTTCTCCTTTCCAAAGATCTGATAGGTACACTATTCCTTTCTCTCCTAATTTACCTATGGTATCACCTCTTATGTCTAAATCATGTATCCATTTTGACCTTATTTTAGTATAAGGTGTAAGATGTTGGTCTAAGCCTAATTTCTGCCATACTATCTTCCAGTTTTCCCAGCAGTTGTTGTCAAATACTGAGTTCCTATCCCAGAAGCTGGAGTCTTTGGGTTTATCAAACACTACATTACTAGTGTCATTTACTACTGCATTTCCTGAGCCTAGCCTATTCCATTGATCTACCACTCTATTTTTTAGCCAGTACCAGATAGTTTTGATGACTGCCGCTTTATAGTAAAGCTCCAGGTTTGGTGCCGCTAACCCACCTTCCTGTGAATTTTTTTTCATTATTTCCCTGGATATTCTTGATTTTTTGTTTTTCCAGATGAATTTTGTTATTTTTTCTAGCTGTATAAAATAATTTTTAGGTAGTCTGATTGGTATGGCACTGAATAAGTAAATTAATTTAGGCAGTATTGTCATTTTTACTATATTAGCTCTGCCTATCCATGAGCAATTGATATCTTTCCAATTATTTAGATCTGATTTGATTTGTGTGAAGAGTGTTTGGTAGTTGTGTTCATAGAGTTCCTGGGTTTGTCTTGGCAAGTAGACTCCCAAGTATTTTATATTACCTACCATTACTTTAAATGGAATTTCTCTTTCTATCTCTTGCTGCTGGACTTTGTTGGTCATGTATAGAAATGCTGATGATTTATGTGGATTTATTTTATATCCTGCTACTTTGCTAAAGTTGTTAATTGTTTCAAGTAATTTTTGACTTGATTCTCGAGGATTCCTTAAGTATACCATCATATCATCTGCAAAGAGTGATAGTTTTGTTTCCTCCTTGCCTATTCTAATTCCTTTAATTCCTTTCTCTTCTCTGATTGCTAAAGCTAACATTTCTAGAACAATATTAAATAATAGGGGTGATAATGGACATCCCTGTTTCACCCCTGATCTTATTGGGAAGGCCTCTAATTTATCTCCATTGCATATAATACTTGCTGATAGCTTTAGGTAGATACTGTTTATTATTCTAAGGAAAGCTCCCCCTATTCCTAAACTCTCTAGTGTTTTTATTAGGAATGGGTGCTGTACTTTGTCAAAAGCTTTCTCTGCATCTATTGAGATAATCTGAATATTTCTTAAATAAATAATGAAGGAATTCTGTGACCAGAAAAGGAAGATAATGGACATAGCATTGAAAGTGGATAACAGATGAGGAGCACTATAACTGCACTGCTACTCCACAAATGTTAAAGGTACAATATGATTCCTACTAGCACACTGAGTAGATTATTTATGGAATATCTGTGGAAAAACATAGATAAGAGTAGTGAGGGATGAGTTATGGATTTTGTGATCTATAGTTATGGAGGGAATACTATCTCTTTATCTCTCTCCCTCTCCCTCTCCCTCTCTCTCTCTCTCTCTCTCTCTCTCTCTCACACACACACACACACACACAAGTTCGTCCATTCATTGAAATAAGCAAGCATTAGTAATGTAACTCAGAGAAGAAGGATTACAGTTATATATTAAATGTTTTACTTTTATCAGTTTTAAATCAGTAATCTTTGAGAGTTGTATGGAAAGTAGTATGGTCTTCAAGTAGGGGATGAATGACTGCTTGAATAATGGCATAGAGGAGCATCTTGTTCTAGCGTGAGTTGGACTAGATAACCTCTGAAGTACTTTCTAATGAAATGTTACTCTGATTTTAAGTCCAATGAGAAAAAAAAAATCAATGTGAAGCAGTGGGGAGCAGGGTACATATAAAGTCAAAGTATTATAATTATAGATTACATTCAATTATTATTTTCCTAAAACAACATTAAATTTATTGTGTATTTTTTAACAAGATACTATTTCATTGATAAAAATAAATTCTAATGAGGAATCTCCTTCCACCAATAGAGACTGGCATCTCTTTAGCACTTATAGATTTAGAAGGTTGCCTGGTGAATTGAACTATTAAATGACTTGCCCAGAGATAATAACTAGAATGTATCAAATGCAGGACATAAACTATGGATACTCTGTCCTTTTTACATGTTTTATTTCCACATGATACAATTCTTCCTCCTTGTTGTTGTTGTTCTCGAGTCAACCATTCATAAATTCAAATTGTTGAGGTTCCCCTTGAAGTTTTCCTATTCTCTTCATATTTCTAACTAATTAATATATCATCTTGGTTCTACCTCTTCTATATCTCCTGCTCTTATATATATATATATCTCCACTTCTCTCTCTCTCTCTCTCTGTATATATATATATATATATATATATATATATATATATGTATCCACTCTTCTGGCTTTTCACTACCAATACCTTTTATAACAACTTTCCTAGATGATAGATGATAAGAAGAGAGGCTCTTACCAAGTTTTCCTACAACTACTTTGTCTTTTCTCATTGTAAGACTACCCTGTCATACTATTTGTCCTTTCAAAAATTCTCCAAAGCTCTCTATTACCTACAGGTAAAGTTTAAACTCCTTCTTTTTCCCTGGCATTAAGTTGCTTATATGGATTAATGAACTGCCATTTTCATACTACCACATACTATCTGTTCCAGGATAACTGTCCCTTGTCATGTATTACATTTTCTCAGAACCACAATTTTAGAGCTGAAAGTAACTGTAGTAACCAATGTTTCAACTCCTTAATTTTATAGGTGAGAAAACTGAGGACCAGAATTATCAATTAACTTGACTAATGTTACAAATCAAGACAAGTCAAACATCAAGAAACTTTGATTTAGCATCTCCTCTTTTTCAGGTAATATGCTAAATCCTGGTATTGAAAAGGTCAAAACAAAATAAAAGATTTCCTGCCCTCAAGCAGATTGCAGTCTAATGAGAGAGGTAACATTCAAGCAACCACATACAGACAAGACATAAACAGTGTAAGTTAGAGGAAGGCACTAGCATTAAGGGAAAGACTTCTTGCAGATGTCGAATTTAAGCTGTGAATGTAAGCAAGTCAGAGAATCTAGGAGGCAGAGATGTAGAAGTTGAGAGTTCTAGCTCTTGGGGAAAGTCAAAGAAAATCAAGATAGGAGATTCAGTGTCTTGTGTGAGTAACAGTAAATAGGCTATTGTCACTAGAAAATAGAGGATGTGGAGGATGGTTGGGTTTAGAAAGTCTGGAAAGGCAATAAAAGGTTTAGTTTTAAAGGATTTTGAATGCTAAGTAAAGGATTTTATATTTGATCATATAAGACATGAGTGAACATATGGGTTTATTAAATGAAGAGGTGTATCATGGCCAAATTGAAGAACAGAAAGATCCCATTGTTTGTAAGGTAGGCTATAGTGGGAAGTGACTTGGGGAAGGGAGACCTATTAGAGTACTATCTTAATTTTCCAGAGGTGACATTATGAGTGATTTTACCAAGATATGAGTACATGAGAAATAATTTAAGTGTTGAATTGAAAGAACTTGGAAAGAGACTGGATACAGTGGTGAGAGAGATGGGGGAGAGAAAGAAAGAAAGAGAGAGAGAGAGAGAGAGAGAGAGAGAGAGAGAGAGAGAGAGAGAGAGAGGTAAATGTGCCACACCTAGGTTGGAATTGTGAATGACTGTGAGTATGATGATGTTTTTGTTAAGAATTATAATGTTAAATATGGAGGTTTGTAGGCAAAAGAAAACTAGTTAAGTTTGCAATAAGTTTGGTTTAAAATGGCTAAGGGACATTGAATCCATGATATCCAAAAGCCTGAGGTTGTGGAGATCAATAAAGATATTAAAGTTATATAAATATATCTGAGAACCATCAGCATAGAGATGTTAATCTATGGGAGTTGATGAGATAACTAAGTGAGTATAGAAATAGAAGAGGGCATAGGACAAAGACTTGGGGTCCACCAATGGTTAATGGGTGAAACTTGGAGTCAGAGGAGCAGTCAGTTAAGTGGAAGGAGATCCAGGAAAGAACAGCGTTGTGAAAACCTAGAGAAAAATTATTATCAAAGAGAATAGGTGATTGATTGTGTCAATGACTTCAGATAGGTTAAGAATTATGAGAATTGATGGAAATCAAAGGAATACCCATCAATTTGCGGAATGGCTAAACAAGCTGTGGTATATGATGGTGATGGAATATTATTGTGCTGTATGAACTGACAAGCAGGCCTGGAAAGACTTGTATGAAGTGAGGTACTGTGAAGTGAGAAGAACCAAGAGAGCTTGTGCACAGAGATAACAATATTGTTTGATAAAGAACTGTGAATAACTGAACTATTCTCAGTAATACAATGATCCAAGACAATGCCAAAAGGCTATTGATGAAACATACTATCCACCTCCAAAGAAAGAACTGATATTGATTGAACAAAGACTGAAGCATGCTATTTTTTCACATATTCATTTTTTCTATTATGCAAGTTTTCTTGTACAAAATGACTATGTTAATGTTTTACATAATCACACATGTAAAAAGAAAGAAATATGAGAATTGAGAAAAGATTATTAATTTGGCAATTTATGGGACATTAGAGACTTTAGAGAGAAATGTTTCAGTGAAACAATGAAACTGGAAGGGCAGCTAGGTGGAGCAGTGGATAAAGCACTGACCCTGGATTCAGGAGGACCTGAGTTCAAATCCGACCTCAGACGCTTGACACTGTAAGGACTAAATTTGATAATGGGAAAAGTTAATTGGGTGGCTCACCTTAATATTGGTGTAAGAAAAGAAACAGCCTCTTTCAAAAACAAAACAGGTTTATTAATGGGAACAATTTTAAAATACTATCTGAATCACACAAGTGAGATTAATAGAACTAGAAACAATGTCTAAATCTCTGGGATAAAAAAGATCCCAGGAATAAAAAACAAAACAAACAAACAAACAAAAAACCCAACAAATTTACCACTCACAAAATCTGTAGCTTTAAGGAGAATCAGCTGTGCAGTCCCTTCTGTTTCCGTCCTAAGGTCAAACACAAGCAGCTCCCCTAAAATGTCTGCCTTCCCTCTTTCCCTCAGAACACTCTCTAACTAACTGCCTTTTAATTTCTTCTCCCTCCCCCTAACTCCCTCTAACTGAAAATCAAATCTCTCTAACTGCCTTTTCCACAGGAAGGGGAGGGGTGGTTCATACCCATGCTGAGTGTATAATTGGCTCAGCACATCTGCATGGGCTGTCCCAATTATAATCTAGCCAGACCCATATTGGTGTGGGGAAGGATGCTTAGTTACATAGTTTCAACAAATGTTCCCTGTGGTCAGAGTTCCTCTTGTTTTTTCAATTATCTCTCAAAGTACACAGTGAAGCTTATATTTTTTAGTCTGACCATAATAGAGCAAAGATAGGGTTATACAAACCCCAAATCACAATTAATTCCTTACAACACTTACTAGCTGTGTGACCTTGTGGAAATCATTTAACCCTCATTGCCCCCACCCCCCAAAAAATGAAACATTTATAGCTTTTTAGGGGCAGCTAGGTGGTGCAGTGGATAGAGCACTGGCCCTGGCGTGAGGAGGCCCTGAGTTCAAATGTGACTTCAGACACTTAACATTTACTAGCTGTGTGACCCTGGGCAAGTCACTTAACCCCAATTGCCTCACCAAAACAAAACAAAACAAAAAAACACAATGAGACTGGAATTCAAACTGCAGACAGTTAAGAAAATAATGAAAGGAAAGGAAGTGGAAGCACTGTTATAGATTACGTTCTCCAGGAATTTAGACACAAAAGAAAGGAGAAATATAAGATGATACTGGGGACAATGGATCAAATCACACAGGAAGTATGAAAAAGGCTTGAACTCAAGTCTTCTTATTCCAAATCTAACATTCTATCTATTGTATTATATTTCTTTTTGTATTCCACATTGTTATATTTTGCCTCTGTGATTTTGCTCACACTATTTCCTAGGCTTAGGATGTCTTTACTCCCATTGTTTTGTTGTTGTTGTTTGTTTGTTTTAATTTGGAAAGTTACTTATATTTAGATAAAAATATCTGAATAATAGTAGGCCATAAGAAACATTAAATTGCATATGAATTATTTCTAATTAGAAAATTAATTTTTTTATTAAATTGTTGCTCCTGCAGTGTTTAAATGAATTATTTTGACAGAAAATACCTATAAAACCTTATAGATGATTTGTTTGTTTGTTTTATCAAACCTTAATTTCCAATATTGGAGAAATAAGTTACATTATTCCTTTTCCTGATTCTTTAAAAAATGAATTTGGATCTAAACGAGCTTCATCTGTATTCATTAATAGTTATATTAAAGTCCTTGTTGTTGTTGTTGTTGTTGTTGTTGTTGTTGTTTGTCTGTCCTTCATTCCTGAAGAAGACCATGACATTAGGGTAATATCATGACTTTCAATGAATTGGATTTATATGAAGGAGGAATGTCCAAGGTCACTAATCTCACTCTCTCTTCCAGAGCCATCTGAATTCAGTAGCAAGATATACATTAGGATTATTGGAGATGGCTCCGTATGTGTGTGGCAATTGGGATTAAGTGACCTGCTCAGGGTCACACAGCTAATAAGTATCTGAGGTAAGATTTGAACTCGGGTCCTCCAGACCACCTAGGAATTACAGGATGCATAAAACATTATGAATCTAGTTCTATTTAAACTAAATACTTTATAAAATTCAGAAAGGAAATTAATTTTAATTTCATTCCAGTCAGTGCCATTAAACACTCCTATTTTGGGGGTCAGAAACATGCTAAACAAAAATAACAAAGGATGTAGAATCTAGTCTTAACAAAATTATGAGAGAAATTATTTACTTCCTATATATTTAAGCTAATTTTTTAGTTAAGGCACAACTTGCTCAAATAGAGATTGTAAAAAACAAACAAACAAGGGAAAGCCTGGACCAAGCTTGTGCATGTATACACAACATACAGACACACACACACACACACACACAAACACACTCAATCAGGTGAACAATAAGGCTAAGAAAATAGTGAGTGATTTGAACATGAGAGCAAAGTAAGGACTTTGTTACTGATGTACCAGGTCCTTGTAAAAATGCTAGTTAATAGAAAGAGGTCATTTTGGCCACTCACCCCTTCTGTCTTTATATTTATTCAAGTACATGGTGTGGCAAGACATGAGTATCATAAGTCAAAGAACCAATACAAACTGAATCCTTTATCTATAATGTATATCCCAAACAATATTTCCAGGAGAAGTGTGAAGCTACAGTGAATTAGCAAAGAATATTGACATTAAACAACTGGAATTAGAGAATGTCTGTAAATGAGGATTGGGTAGCCAATCAGAAGTTTTGGGGGAAAGCATCAGGGAAAGGTGATACATATCACACAGTCATGAGAAATATATGGGACAAAGGAAAAACTCTCTCATTGACCAATTGTGCTATAATACAATCAATCAAGGATTTATGAAGCAGCTACTTTTGCCTGTAACATTGCTAGCTGCTGGGGATACTGTTATCTGAGAACTGAAGTACTTGGTTAAGAAGATTCAAGCAGGTAGAAAAACTGCTTTCTCTGCTGTTCCTGAGACCAGGCATTGGAGTGCTCTTTACATCCCATTGCTAAGACTAGGATTGGTCAATTAGGCCTAAATGACAAATAATAGGGTCACTTAAAGTCATTTAGAGTTTCAGTTCTTCCTGTAGTAAGATGGATAATACAATCATTTCCCAAGTGAAGACAATTTCTCTAGCCTTTCTCTTATCATACCAGTAATGCTCTTTCCTTGTGAATTTATCCAATTGAATAACAAATCCATCATATCAATCTGAGAAAACGTATGTGCACATACTGGAAAAAAAGCTATGAATTAACTTTAAATATGTGCTTTATTTTACTTGTATACTTCAAAAAAAAAAAAAAAACAGACATCAGCCACAGAAGGCCAAATCAATTTTTCATCTACATATGTTGCTAACCAACAAAGTTTATGAGATGCCAATGCTTAGGGGTTCCTAACTTAGGAATGTAGTAGATGTCTATTTATAGTATCTTAGATCTAATTGCTTTTTTAAAAAAGTCAAGAAGGGAATTAGATATAAATGTGCTTCACCCTCCACTCCTCACCATTAAATCTCTGTCAAAGGTAACTTCAACTATCACCAATTTTTCTGTTGCCACTTAGGGATATGATCTTAATTCAATTTAAGAATTATATATTGACTACCTACCATGGCCTATGGCCAATTAGGCATGTATTTTATGTACATATGCTTCAACTTATGCTCAAAATAACATTAGAATTATGTAAGAAATTGTTTATTCTGATAGAACCGCTTTTAGAAAACACTTTCAGGAGGGGTTTGTATTGAAAGCCATTTGTCAAAGTCACTGATTAGCAGGGCATCACTAGAAAAATAAATTCAAATCAGACATTAGGAGCTTCTGGGAAGAATGATGATGAGAGGGGAGATACTTCTTTCTGTTTTAAGAATCAGGAGGGAAATTCCCTACTTCATTTATAGGACATGTTGGTGACGATATTTTATGACATACCATGCTGGCTTATGACACAAAACATTGCTATATAATGATGATTATGATGATTATAGTAATACTAATGGAAGTGTATATAATACATTATATAATATATTCTATACACACATATTAAGTTGTGTATGGACATCCATCTTACTCAGTAGGGAGTTAAGAAGGGAAATGGTTAAGAGATATCGGGGAAATGTAGGGGGAATTAATTGGGGGAAGCAGTGGTCAGAAGCAAGACAGACTTTTGAGGAAGGACAGGAAAGAAGCAAGAGAGAGAGAGAGTGAGTGACAGAGAAAGAGAGAGAGACAGAGAGAGAGAGATTGAGATTAACAGAGGATAATGTGATGGAGGAAAATGCAGTTAGTATGAATGGGATCTGATAACCCAAAGAACCTAAAGGGATAGCAGAATGGATTGGAAACCAGAATCCAACAATATGATGTGTGCTAGAAGTAAAGAAGGCTAGGGTTGCTATCTTGATCTTAGTTAAAGCAAAAACAAACAAAAAACCAGACCTAAGTAAAAGAGATAATCAGGGAAACTACATTTTACCGAAAGGCAGCAAAAATTGTGAAGTAATATAAAAATTAGAAATTTCTCTGACAAAGGTATTATTTTTCAAATATAAAGGGACCTGTGTCACATATAAAATAAGAACCTTTCTCCAACTGATCAATGGTAAAAGGTTATGAACAGGCCGTTTTCAGAAGAAATCAAAGCTATCTGTAGTCTTATGAAAAAGTGCTATAAATTATTCTTGAATAGATAAAGGCAAATTAAAACAGTTCTGATATATTAGCTTACAACAATCAGAAATGACAAATGCTGGAGAGGATGAAGGAAAAATATGTACATTAATGAATTGGTATTTTTGTAGTGAACTGGTCCAACTGGAGGGCAATCTAGAAAAGTGTTTCTGAAAATTTTTTCCACTCATTACCCCATTTTACCCAAGAAATTTTTACATGACCCTGGTTATTGTGGGAATTTATTGTTATTTGGGGACCCTGCCTTTGGGCTGGAATTAAAAAGCCTTAGGCCCTCAGGGTTTTTCTCTGTGTAAGCAGAGCTACCCCTCCCTGTCCACTTCAGCAGCTGAGCTGAGAAGCTCATAAGCCTCAGGGAATGCTGGTAGGACCGGAGGCTGGGGATAGCCCTAGCTCCCTCCACCCTGAGGGGATATACCCAGGGGATCCAGTGCTAGCCTAGCAGGCCCCTGGCATTGCTGGTGTGTAGGTCCCAGGCACACAGCAGGGGGTACTGTCCCCTCAAGTCCTGGGTGTGCTATGCATGGCTCACTTGAGTCCCCATGGCCACGGAGTTAGGGCAGCCAGTGAATTAGCTTGACTTGTGTAAGGATACAGGGAGCCCAAGGTTTGAGGGGAGAGAAGGGAGATATATAGCCTGGGAGGTAGCGACACTGAGAGGTCAGTGAGAGAAGAAGCAGCTGGGGGGTCATTTTGACAATACAGAAAGAGGGTTTGCAAAGGAAACTGAGGCTACAGTAGTGAGAGAGAAGTTAAAGAGAGAAGCAGGGGGCTTTTCAGTGAGGGGGACACTAGAAGAAGGTCGGTTGGTACAGAGGAAGCTAAAGAGATGCAGGGGTGAGAGAGACTCGCCAAAGGTCGTATAACTTTCCATTTCTTTACCCTTATTTCTTACATTTATTTTTATAAATAAACCATGCTTTGATTATTAAATTTAAAGAGGCATTTGCTTATCAGTTTGGGAGAAGCAAATGTGGGGGAATTTTTAAACGGCCCTAACAGACTGGCTTAGACAATTAATAGCAGTCCATAGCTATCCAGTCAAAAGTCAACAGATTAGGCTCACCAGTAAGTTAAAATATTCTTACATTTAAATAGCAGCCACAAAGGGATTTATGACCCAATTATAATTTTTGTTATAGCCCACAGTTATAAAATTTAAGGATTAGGATAAGTTAATTTTTTCCCCCTCAGTATACAGGTATAGAAAATAGACATAAAAATAAAATATTTACTGCTAAATTTTTCACAATCCCCACATTCAGTCAGGACTCCTCTATGGGGTCATCACCCACAGTTTAAGAAGCTTTGATCTAGAATCATGCCCCCCAGATCTATAAAACTGTGAGTCCCCTTAGATTTAGCATTATGATTACTAGGTCTGTCCCCTAAAGAAATCAAGGAAAAAGAAAAATAGCATATATATCTATATACACACACACACATATATTCATATATATACGTATATATATACGTATATATACGTGTATGTGTGTGTGTATATATATATGTGTGTGTATATATATATATACATATATATTTATATATATATATTTGTTCCTTTTGTAATGTCAAACAATTGGAAATTGAGGGAAGGCCCATTAGTTGGGGAATGGATGAAGTTGTGGCATATCATTGTAATACAGTACTGTTGTGGTATTTAAAAAATGACCATAGGGGTGGTATCAGGAGAAAAATAAACACTACAAACTATGTCTCTTAATTGGCAAGTCTTATATCAATTGATACAAAGTGAAATGAAATAATGGGAAGATAACTGTGCACAGTAAAGACAATGTTTTAATGATGACCAACTGTGAAAGACTTGACTACTGTGATCAATACAATGATCCAAGCCAATACCAAATAACTCAAGACCAAAATAAAAAAAAAATATTCTATCCTCTTCCAGAAGGAGAACTATTGAACTATGACTGCAAATTGAAGTATAATCTCACTTTTTAGATATAGATGATAGATATAAATTTTAAAAATCAATTAGGATATATTTTATATACTGGTTACCAAACTTTGGCAGTTATAAATAAAACAGTTGTAGATAAATTTAGTGTTCAGCTCTTTATCAGAATTTTTTTTTAATTATGTAGAAAATTTCTGAAAATTTTGCTTACACAATTTTCCATTTTCCCATCCCAATTATACCTTTTTGTAGCTTCAAAATTCCCTCGGTCCATTTCATCTCATATCCTTGGACTTTGCTTTGTATCAACCATATTCTAATATATGTGGTTTTTATGCTAGAATACTTGCTACTTAATTCTCTCTCTTTTTTTTTTGTAAAATTACCTAACTAGAAAATATTAAAAGGGCATTAGTAAAATGTAACTGATAACATTTGTATGTATTAACATGCTTACAATTATTTACTAAGCATAAATGACTATGATTTGCTTGCTCATCTGATATTAATCCAGAGAAAATTTCTCCATCTGTTCAGATCTCTTTTAAACAGCATCAGTTGAACAAAATGAACTTATATGAACATATGGCAACTAATTTCAGCAAACTTGTTCCATAGCCATTATAAACATGGAAAGCTGTCTTATGCAAATACAAATGTTCATTAGGACAAGATTTCTTTTGGAATAGATATTTTCTAGAGAAATTTATTTGCTACTTAATGATGGGCATGATGGTGAAACCCAAAGCTTGGCATTGGAGACACAAGCCATGGGTTCAAATCCTGGATGTCCCACTTGTCATATATAAGACTAGGCCAGTCCCTCAAATTCTCTAAACATCAGTTTCATTATGTATTAAATGAAGTGGTGAACAAATGGCCTTTAAGGTACTTTCTTGGTCTTAATTCTAAATTTCATGCTGCTCATTTTATTGTCTCTTTGAGTTGTAACTACACAATAAGGAAAAAAGGGACAGAGTATCTAGAGCACAATGACCATGATTATCTTGTCATTAGAGACTGTGCTGTGTGAATATGTCACTAATAGACTGTGTGTGCACTTTGGTATCTTACATGACCATCTGATATACCCCCTACTAGTGCAAGAAACCTGAACTGATTGGTGGTTGCCCTGATTGATGATATTAGTCATCCAAAGAGGGGAGAAAGTAGTTGCTAATCATCATATATTATTGTAATCAAAATTACTATGATTCTTCTATGGATGTCTTCTTTAGAAAGATGTAGCATCCCTATTGGACATTGGAGAGTGCTCACCCTGAAGTAATTTCAAATTATCTGTCATCCCAACATCATTACTTAACTGTATATATTCTAACAGTAGGTGTATTGTGAATTTGGACTAGGCTATTGAGTAACATATTTCAAGTCAATAAAATAGGAAAAATTGATTACCCTACCTCTCCATTTGGAATCTTTTGTATCAGCCTAAATAATTCACTATATTCATTGACCTACTGGGATTAAAGATATACAAGAAACCAGAAAAGAAATAGATCAATCATTCCCTCATATATAATCCACCCAACCATCTCCACCAAACTCTCTTTACCTCTAGTACTGTGTTTATGTCTGGGACAATGCTCTTCATTTAGATTATATCAAGAGAAATAGGGAGAAATCTAGAGCATTCCAGGTTCCTTTTGTTTCACCAAGTTCTGTGTTGTTGCTGTTGTTGATGGTGGTGGTATTTGTTCTTCATTCTCGAAGAGAACCATGACATCAGTCTGATGTCATGACTTTCATTGAATTTGATTTAATTGGGGGAAGGCTGTGCAAAGTCACCAACCTCACACTTTCCTCCAGAGCCATTTGGGTCTAGTGGTAAGATGTATACCATGATGACTGGAGATGATCCCAAATATTTTAAGGTAATTGGAGTTAAGTGATTTGCCCAGGGTCACAGAACTAGTAAGTATCTGAGGTGAGATTTGAACTCATGTCTTCCAAAGTTCAGGGACAATGATCTATCTATTCTACCACTTAGCTTCCTGTGAGGACTTCTAGGGATCCTCCTGTCCACAAGATCAAAATGCAATTATAGAAATATTTGCTATGCAAAGATTCATTAGTTGAATCAAAAATGCTTGCCACATAGAAAAGAATTAAAACAGAAGAGATACTCTGAATTCAAAGAATTGTCCCATGGAAGACAGGAATGACAGACATCGTACCCTCCCTTAGTGTTCGATCTCTGTGGATAATTCACCTGATTCCTGTTCCAGGAGACACTGGATCTTTTTAACCCCTCTAAATCTATTAGCAAAATAGTGATAAACAGCCATAAGTAACTTCCTTAACTCATCCTAATTTCCCAGGAGAAAATTGATTATGGAAAACCAAAAGGAAAACTTTGGGCCACTTTTTAATTTCCCTAAAAAAAGAGTTACTAGTTCAGTAGAAGGATGGTACATAATGGTGATCATGGATTAGGGAATATAGAAATGAGATAGATTCATTATGGACTGAAGCAGAGTTTTCTCAGTGACCTATTTATAAATGATGGGACTATGACATTCTGACAGTAAATAACAAAAGACAAAAATAGTTCAAACGAATTTTGATCGCAGGGACCTTAAAGAGCTATAAGACTGACAGCTGAATTTCTAAAGGGTTAGATGCCAGACATATGTTACTAGTTTTATAGATAGGCATCAGTACCTTATGCATTCATTTCAGAACTTTATCTCAAATATTTTCAACTATTTTATTTCAAATATTTCCTCGGACTTTTTTCTTTACTTTTACATTGTAGATGTCTTTTAGGGGATTTGTAAATATCAATATCTATACCATTGCTATGTAACTTGATATCATATATAGATATGATATAGATGGATAAATGATATAAGCATGCATATATACATACACATGACTATAAATAAAAGCATATCTATACTTTTAATTATGGAATAATTTATTGATTTGCTTATCCAAATACACCTGGGAAATTTTTCCCCATTATACTTTGTACATTCATTTTGTTTCTCTTTCTAATCTATGGAGTTCCACTGATCTTTTTTTCAATTTTCAATTTCACTGAGGATCTCTGGTGTTCCCACAATACACAATTAGCACAGTGACTTTTACAAAATCAGATTATTTAAAGAATTTCATCATTGATAAGGATTGTTGCTTCCTTGGACTCAGTGTAGGAAATATTGTATAAGTCTTTAAACACGTTAGGTGTTGATCACCTTGATTGGTTTAAATATTCCATAGATCATAAAACATAATTCTAATGAAAATTGGATAAAATTTCAGGTTACCAAATATACAATCTACTAATGTGAGAGATTTTTATCCGAGCCATACCCAGGTTGTAACAATTGGTACTCTGACACAGCATGGGAGTTTTGAGAGCATTAGCATGTTACCCAACATGGAACACACTTCCTTTACTGCCTGACCTGTTCTCAATAGTGGCCTTGTCTTAGGAATAATGTAGAAATTTTATAGTAACCTAAAATTAATGTCTTCTACCTTCACAGTTTCTCCAAAAGGGATCATATGAGCCAACACACCAACCCCTGACAGACTGTCACTTGCACTTGCTGTGAACATTTCTAATGATAACTCTGAAAGTGATAAATATTTTATATTCATGAAACACCCAAGTACTTCAATTTCTCAACAATACTCCTGGGGCCAAAACCTTCCTAGGAGTAACACAAGCTTCTAATATTGTATGTCTTATCTCATTTAATTTACATAAGCTGAAAGGACTGGGAATCCATTTAAATAGTTAATAGCTAACTTTTGATTTGTCTGGCAACCCAAAACTACATTCCTTCAAATATGCTCTCTATGGAAAACATGAAACATTGAATAAAGCAGTCTTTTATATACCTATACAGCTGCTTTGGGAAAAGGCATCAAATGTTAACAAGAATATAAAGAAACCTATTTCTAAAAATTTCCCTTACTGAAAAAAATTTAATGACAAATTACTGCTTTTGTTCTTGTTAGTGTTGTAGAGGTTCAACTATTTAGATTTCCTTTATTTCCCTTTTATTGAACTTATAGTTGTTTTAAGCCATTTTTTCTTTTATTTGATATATAGCATAGAATATATGGATTTGTAAACTAGTACAACTTCTTATATCTCTAGATGAACTTTCTATTCTCTTATCATACAAAATTATTACATTTCATTTGTCTGGACCCATATATTATGAATTATGAAGTGGAATTCCTACTCCCAGGCCCCCACACTTATTTAGATCATCTTCTAAAACTTATTGTTAACAGAATTGCCAACATCGGACAGTTGATTGTCTCATTGTTAGACATCTACTATATTTCAGGTGCAGGACTCAAATTCAAGACCCTAATTAATTCAATATGCCATTGTACCCTTTCCACTTCTACACCATTTTGTTTCCTTTTGATTATGGCTTTTTTTGCACTTTCTTTATATATTTGTTTTGCAAATAAGTCTCTTGGTTCCTATGTCTGACATAAACAGAGCTTATGGTTAAAAAATAATTCTTTAAGTAGGTGTTTCACAATTTAATGCACACATATGTGTGTTTATAAATATAAGTGAAGTGTGTATATATATGCATATATGTACACATATATGCATATATATACACTGTTGAAAATTGAATATTGCTTTGTATCTGCCTGTCTCATACAAAAATATAATAAACATATAAGAGAAATTAATTTTACAATGTCACCTACAAAAAACATAAAAACAGATCAGAGACATGTCTCCTACAGAACAAAACCAGATAAGAGAACATAATGTCTCCTACAGGATAAACCAGATCAGAGACAGACAGGAAAAATATGATACCAATTTATTTCGTCCTAAGAAGAAATATGAGTTTTGATCATTCTGGAAACCCTTCCAAAGAGGGGAGTTCAAAGACTCCTCATTTATAAGGGTTTTTAAGATTTCTTTGCTCACAGGTTACAGAATAACTTCCTAAGCATGACATAAATCATTCCAAATCAAATACTCTAAATGCCAATCAGTTAAACAATACAAATCATTTTAACAGCTAAACTTAAAGGAGATGCTATGGTTAAATTATGTGGAAACAGGAAGGGTATTATCAAAAACAAGGAAGTCAGGACTATTGATCAGGAGAACAATAAAATCTATTCACTTTCTTGGGAAAGAAGATAGTGAATAAGAATTTCAAATAAATAGGGACTCCCTGGTTTCAGTTTGAAGCAACAAGCATTTTGCTCCTATTAATCCAGGGTCTCATAAAATACCTTTGGATAATAAGGCAGCTCCATCAAATCTAGGTGATCTATATCTATTTACAACACACACACACACACACACACATATATATGTGTATATATATATATATATATATATATATATATATGTTGTATTAAAATTCAGTCCAGGAATGACATCAGAGGATGTAAGACCCCTGACTCAAAATCTTTTCATCTAAGTATGGACGACATAGTAAAAAAGATGTGGCTTCACCCAGACTTCTTTGTGACCTTGGGTTTGGTTTCAACCAGATAGATGAATATTACTATCAGGAAGAACTCAGACCTGGAGGGTGGGAGAAACAACTGACAAAGAAAGAAGGGGATATCACTGGGTCCTCCAAGATATTGATTATTAGTAAGTCTCACAACATATAACTGTCAAAATGTGTCTATGTATGTATATGTGCATATGCTTATATGTACATGTATGTATATATGTACACACACCTATATAGACATCTATCTTTATACTGATCAAAGTATAAATGTAAATTTTCAACTATGTTTTAGCCCTCTGAAACCTCAGATTTAAAATTTTTCAGGAATTAGTTTTGGAACATAGCAGTGCTTTTAACTTTAATAAGACCTCCAATGACCCTGAAAACATGTTTTGTTTTGTTTTGTTTTGGCAGAGCATTGAGGGTTAAGTGATTGCCCAGGATCACACAGCTAATAAGTGTTGAGTGTCTGATGCCAGATTTGAACTCAGGTCCTCCTGAACCCAGGGCCAGGGCTTTATCCACTGTGCTACCTAGATGCCTCATGAAATTTTGACAGTTTGATTAACTTCTTCTGCTTCCCTTAGGTTTTCAAGGAAGTGGGTCCTTGATATTTTTGGCAACAGATTGTATAAATATGAGGATTTTACCAAGGGGAAAGAGCAATAATTCCCTTTCTGAAGACTTCCCACCCTCTTCCACAAATGCGAAATGACATCAGATGTGTAGGAACTCAATCCTTTATCAAAACATGGTCTTTCTGACTAGGGCCTAGGCACATAACTTTTTGCTGGCCTCTCCACCTCTATTTTTACAATTTTATTTTTTATATACATTTCAATGTGATGCCACTTTAGGTGTACTTCCTTGCCCTGATTCTGTGTAAAGAAGCAGGTATGAATGTAATTCATAAGAGGGCCCAGTCAAAATCCTCTGCAAAATATATTTAACCAGCTACAGATTTGCATGTTTTAAAGTGATGGATATATGGAACTTTAGGAAAGACAGCCTTGAGAAAAATCTAATGTTAAGAGATAAGCACATTAGGAACCTTCATGGTACTTAGGCACCATTGGCAGTATTACAATTACAATTGTACTTCATTACCTTTAAGCTATTTGTAGTGCAGGCCCCACCAAAGCAACCCCTTACTCAATACATTCTAGTGGTTCCTTATCAATTCCAGAATAAAATTTAAACTCCTATTTGGCATTCAAAGCCCTTTATAACTCTCTTTCTCTCTCTCTCTCTCTCTCTCTCTCTCTCTCTCTCTCTCTCTCTCTCTCTCACACACACACACACACACACACACACACACACACACACACACACACACACACACACACACACACCTTTATTGACAGCTAAGGAGTACAGTAGAAAGAATGTCAGGCTTGGAGTCAGAAAGAGTTCAAATTCTCAGATCCAATCATAGTTGAAATCCCTCTTCAGATACTTACTAGGTGTATGATCGTAGGCAAGTCATTTAACCTCTGTTGGCCTCATTTTCCTCATTATTAAAATAAGGGTAATAATATCACCTTCTTCTCAAAGTTGTTGCAAGGATCAAATGAGATAATAATTTCAAAGTGCTTAATATAGTACCTGCACATAGTATGTGCTATGTAAACATTAGCTACCACTCTTTTTATTGCCCTCATTTTCTCCATCACAAATATATTCATTAAACCAGTGACAATGACCACCTTAGTATTCCCCAAAGAAGATCAATCTCTATGTTCCAGGCATTTTCACACCTGGAGTTTTCTTCCTCTTCATCTTTTCCTACTGATTTCCCTGGCTTAAAAAAAAAAATTCACCTAAAATGATAGCTTCTACAAAAAGCCTTTTCAGCCCCTTTTAATTTTAGTTTTACTCCTCTGTTTATTATTTCCCATCTATCCTATATCTATATCTATCTATAGCTTGTTTGTACATGGCTGATTGCAATGCAATCTTCCTCAACAGATTGAGTTCCGACTAAATTTTGCCATTTCTTTTATGCCGTGTTTAGCACAGTTCCTGGTATATGTTGTTGAGGTGTTTTCAATCATGTCTCACTCTTTGTGACTCTGTTTGGGGTTCTCTTGACAAAGATACTTGAGTGGTTTGCCATTTCCTTTTCCAGCTCATTTTACAGATAAGGAAACTAAGACCAAAAGGGTTAAGTGACTTACCCAGTGTCACAAAGCTAGTAAAACGTCTGAGGTCAAATTTGAACACCAGGAGATGACTCTTCCTGACTCCAGGTCTGGTACTCTATCCACCGCCACCTAGTGCACTGCCTGGTATATAGTAGGTACTTAATATGTTTATTGACTTCTTTCTATTTTCTATAGTAAAAACAACAGGGGCAGCTAGGTGGCGCAGTGGATAGAGCACCGGCCCTGGAGTCAAGAGTACCTGAGTTCAAATCCGGCCTCAGACACTTAACACTTACTAGCTGTGTGACCTTGGGCAAGTCACTTAACCCCAATTGCCTCACTAAAAAAAAAAAAAAACAAAACAAAACACAACAACACAACTTTTTTTAGTTTTTTTTTTTTTTGTTGTTGTTCCTTTTATTCATTTCCCATCTTTTTCTATGTTTGTTTGAAGGTATACAGGCCTTAACAAAACTAAGCAGTAAATAACCTTTTAGCATTTTTTAAAGTCTCATTTATTGAATTAGAATGATTTCAAAGTGGGAATGATTATAATCTTTAGGTAAACCTGCTCTGATAAGCTTAGGACCTCTCTAATGACTGACAACTTTGGGGGCTTTAAAGGAATTGTGTTTTCTGGATTACTGCTACTCTTTCCATGGCATTCAAAAAGCATGTAACATGAGGATTAGTCTCATGAAGCTTCTATTGCATTCATGGAGCATAACAGAGCTGCCCTGCCTACTTTGGGCCAATTGTGCCAGGGTGATTTGTGATGATGCAATATTCCTCTTACCGTAAAGTAAGCAAGAAAAATCAGTGATTTGGTGGATCTTTAAAATGGAGTTTACCTCTCCTCTTTTGCTCATTCATTTGTATTGACTCAACATAGATTTTTCTGCCTAGAGTGATGGGGGAGTGCTAGTCTCATTTCCCTTCCATTGGTAGTATAAAAGGCTGTGGGCCTAGTCCTCTGAATATTAATTCTGCTACCTTGACTGATAATGGATGACTGAACAGAGATACTGGGAGATGTCCAAGATGTCCAATGAGTCCAAGAATTCTGAATATTTTCATTAAATTGTCCAGAGTTTAATGACGGTAGGAGAATTTTTTAATCAAAAGGGATGGGAGGAGGAGCTAAAAGTTTGGCCTTGAGTTGCAGAAATTATGGGCCTAGACAGAATTGTTTGGAAAATTCAGAGCTGGGTTGAAATATAGAACACTAATTTAACAATTTAAATGTAATTTATGTCTTGGTGCTTTTAAGTATCAACTAACTGAGATAATAAAACCATAATTGTGTTATTGTTTCTTATTTAAATTTTTCTGCCATTACCTATATTTCAGTCTTATGTGTGTGTTAAACATTGATTTTATGTAGTGGAAATAAATATCCATCCTGTATTTCATCCCTATTAAATATTGAATACTTTTCTATTTTCACTTTAGGGATAGCATGTACATGTTATCAAACCTAAAAAGTAAATTTCCCCACAACTCCAAGGTGGAAATGCCAAGAGCCAAAGAGTATGATAAAAAGAGCCTAACCCCTTTCATTAGAGTCCAGACTTCACCAAGACTGAACCCAAACCCATCACATATTCTTGGGTCCAGGTTTAAGAGGGACTTCTTTATGGAAAGAGAGATGGCTCAGTGTTCTAGGTCCCTGGGACCAGCACCAGTTCTAATCATTAGACACATGAAACAAAATGAGAAAGCACTTATTTTCATTGTTTAATCATTTTCAGGCAAGTCCAACTTTTCTTGATGACTTTTGGGATTTTCTTGGTGAAGATACTAGAGTGGATTACCATTTCCTTCCCCAGTTCATTTTACAGATGAGGAAAGTGAGGGAAATAGTATGAAAGTGACTTGCCCAGGGTTATACAACAATTAAGTTTTTGAGGCCCTATTTGAACCTAGGTCTTCTTGACTCAAGGCCCAGCCTTCCATCCTATGTAGCATCTAGCCACCTTTGCTAAATATTTATTAAACACATATTATGGACCAGTCATTGTGTTAGGCATTGGATATACTATATACAAATAATCAAACAACACTTATTCTCAAGTAGTTTATATTAGAATGTGGGGGGGGACAACAATTTCAGATAGATAGAGATAGACATACACACAGAGAATAAGAATGAAAATAGTCAGTCAAAAACATCTATTAAAATCCCACTAGGTACTAGGTACTGTGCTAGGCTATGAGAACACAATGAGAGACATAAGGCAATCTCTGCCCTTGAAGACAACATGCAAACAAACTTGCAAAAACAATCTATATGCAGGATGCTTAAGAAATGGTCAACAGAAGGAAGGTGTTCAAATGAATAGGGATTAGGAAAGGCTTCCTGTATAAGGTGGATTATTAGCTGGGGTTTGAAAGAAGCCAGGAGGCAGGAGGACAAAGGAAAGCATAATATAATGTAGATGCTGTTAGAGAGGGAAGTCACCACGTGTGTGTGTGTGTGTGTGTGTATACATAAGATCATAGATAAAGAGTTATTTACACCCCTTCATTTCAGAAGTGAAAAGATCAAATCTTGGAGAGGTTAAATCATTTACTTAGAGTTTCACAGCTCATAAAATGTCAATGGAGAGATTTGAATCCAACTCTATATGAACACGGTCCTTGCTTCCATCTCAGAATTTACAAATATAATGATGTTGAGACCCAGTCCTGGCAACTACTTCTGCAGATGTTGCCTAAACCTGTGAACGCAGAAGTCAACAGTTCTGAAAATTCAGAAAAGAATGTTCTTACCATTGAAGTCCTTGACATGATCAACTAGTTCTGCAACATAAATGGATAGGTTTGTTTTTTTTTTTTCCCCAATGAAATTGACACTAAGGAAGAGGCATTATATTTGCTTTGCCCCTACTCTTTAAGGGCCACATGACTGTCCATATGCCCCACAGCTGAAATCTCCTAAATGTATTGTCTCCTTTCAATAGAAAGTGAGCTTCCTGATAGAAAGCATTATCACACTTTTCTACTTATGTTTCCAGGGCTTGCAAAAGTGCTTAAAAATGCTTTTTAGTACTTGATCTATATATTTGTTTGTTTCTGTTGCTATAAGTGTTTTTAATTACACAGTGAAAGAATAATCAGTGAAAAGGCAAAACAGTTATACTCTTTTCACCATGTAAAAATCACTGCCTTGTTGAAATGTCCTATCTATAGAAGATAATCATCTAAAAGCAAATCATTGTACCCAATAAATTAGTCCTTTGGTAATCTGTGCATATATTTCCCAGAGAATGAAATTAAAGACAGAAAACAGACACAATTTTGACCAGCCCCATAGGAATACCACAGATAAACATAAATGATTCACTCTTGTATTTAGATATTCCCATTTACCTGCTTCATTTCATTCTAGGTTCCTTCTTTATCTACTATATAATATCTAGGGGACCTTATTAATAGAGCAATTATGATTTGGAGACTTGATCTTATTGAAATCTGGTTGTAGAATCTTTTCTTATGAGAATCAGGTAACTTGCCCTACCTCTTCCATTACATTTCTTGGAACACTTATTTACTTCATTTTTTTAGACCTTTATAAATGGTCAGCTGGGGAGACTATGAGACATCGGTAAGTAGAGAAATGCATTTTTTTATAGCTAAATGATGTTAAAGTGCTATTTACAGGACTGATATAATACTATGCTTTTAAATTCATACTGGTTTTAAAATTATCTTTGAAATTTAAAGAATCATGTTGAATGAAAAAAAGACAGTACATTGGGTCATTCTATTACTTATTACTTAAAACAGAAGGAAAGGTATCAGTCAAAACAATTTTCGATATCTTGTGCTTGTTACAGAAAAGAACAACAGTAAAATCATTTGAAGGTGAAGCTGACTGATGCATGCCATTATGTTTCTGACACTGAAATAGAGAAATGCAATAAAATCAATATTGAGAAATGACAGGAAAGGAAATGTGCAGACCTAGCCCAGGACCTCCTAAATATTTTTTTCCTTGAAGTAATAATTCAATCTCACATTTTATTTTGAAATATATCATATATTGTTCCATACAATTCTTCTATATTAAGCAGATTATTGAAGCAGGCATTTTCCTTTTCTAGTATTCACATGTCATAATTTTAGTTTTATTCTACTGCTTTCAAATTTATTTTAAGTGGAGGAAACATGCTGCTACCAGGTTATTATTTAATTTATAGAAACCATTCTTTCTAATGCCTCTCCAACCCATCTTAAGGAGGTGTGATTTCAAATATTAAAAGAACACCATAGGCATCATTTTGAAGACAGTCTAGAAATCAAAAAGCTGTGTAATGATCAGAAAAGCTAACCTATATTTCACACTGCTGTCAAAGTGATTTTCCTTAAGCACATGTCATTGCTTTACTCAATTAATAATAATATTAATAACATATTGCCTCTAGGATCAAATATAAATTCTTCCATTTGCCTTTAAAAATTAAATTTCATAGGGACTGCTAGGTGCTGCAATGGATAGAGCACTGGCCCTGGATTCAGGAGGACCTGAGTTCAAACCTGGCCTCAGACCCTTGACACTTACTAGCTGTATGACTTTGGGCAAGTCACTTAACCCCAACTGCCTCACCAAAAAGAAAACAAAAATAAAGTTCATTTTATTTTCATGAAGATCTATTTTTCTCCCTTCTACCCCCTTAAGAAAAAAAGAAGGAAAAAAAGATACTCTAAGAAACCCGTATAGTAAATCAAAACAGACAAAAAATAACCATTTTGTCCATGTCAAATATTTGTCTATACATTTATATGTGGCATATATAAATTATGTGTATGTATTTTAATATATTTATCGATACAGTTTATTCATATATCTGTGTCTGTGTGTATAGATTCATATTCTATAAATGTATGTGCATATATATGTATATTTATCTATCTATCTATCCATATTTATCTTTCTATATTTCTCAATCTAAACTGTGAGGCCACTCTATCAGGACATGGAGCATCAAAAATCCTCTGTAATTGTGATAGTTTATTGAATAAATTTCCTAAGTATTTCAAAGAACTGGCATTATAATATTGTTGTTGTATAACCTCATTCTCAACCTACTCATTTCACTCTACCTCAGTTCAGACAAGTCTTCCCAGGTTTCTCTGAAACTTTTCTCCTTTTATACCTCAATAGTCCTCTTTGCTATTCACATACCATAACTTGTTCTGACATGCCCCAAGTGATAGAAACTCTCTTGATTCAAGTTCTTTCCCATCAGAAAAAAAAATGGTGGAGTAAATATTTCTTTGATCTGTTTGGTATATAATCTCCCCTTTTTTCTTCTGAAGTTCTTTAAAATCTGGATTCTGCCCACCTTTTCACATTTTATTGTATATTATTCACATTTTATGCAATATGTGCTTCATCCAAACTGGCTTTCTTAATGTTCCTCAAAAATTACATTCTGTCTGTTCTCTCCATAATTTGAACCATATATTTCCCATGTATGTACTCACAGCCTAATTTCAACTTACAGTATGCTTTACATCTTCAAGAATCAGCCCAAACATCATCTTCTACATGCAGCTTTCCCTGATTTCACACTGCCACAACTGCTAGTGCCTTATCTCCCTAAACTACCTCTTATTTATTGTAATTGTTTGGTATGCACTTGGTATAGTAGATAGAGTTCTGACCTCAAGACCAGAAAGACCTCTATTCAACACTTAACTCTATGGTGTAAAGTACATTAGACTCAACGATATGTAAGTATATGTATGTGTATACACACATATTTGAAAAATATAAATATGTGTGTACATATATATGTGCATATATATATATATTAATACCAAGATGTGCATTTATAGACATAGATGATAGACATTTAGATATGGGGCTAGAGAGATATTTAGATATCTTCATTTATGAAAGAATGTAAGTTTCTGAAAGTAGAGAGTTTTTCATTTTCATTTTCATATCTGCAGCACCTAGGACAGTGGTAGGTATGTAATCAGTATTTAATAAATTAAGGTTCTTTTATTGACTGGAAAAAAATCATGGCACACAAAAAATGGAAAATATAGAATTGGACAAATACAATGAAGAAAGGGAAAAGGAAATGATGGAGGGAAAGAGTAGTTTGCAATTCTGCTGTGTTCTGAACATTTCTTTTCCTCTATTCACCTAGGTGCCCCTATATGTTAGGAGAGAACACCCATTATCTGGTCATAGCTTATATTTCTCTTTTGTATTTATGTCATAGAGTTTTCCCTGAGGCAAGCAGTTTGCACCTGGCAAGCATCACACCCTTCACAACAGGAAGGTTGTTCCTATCTCATTAGCTTTCAAGCCTCCCAGGAGCTATGAAAATAATGCTAAATTGAATCTTTGGTTTGCTCAGTAAATGTGGTTTATGGTTTAGTTTATGAAGTCCATAATGAGACTACAACATAAAGGGACCCTGGAACATTAGATTGTTATTCTTTCCAGAACAGGAGGATGATTTGTTTCTAATTGATAGCTAACTGAACAACTACCCTCCATTTTATTAACCTTTGTTTGAAGGCTATAGTCTAAACAGTGACAGAAGAATAACACATTTTGCAATTATCATCAGATAGATATGGCTGGAAAATCAAGTAGACCAGTCATATAGAAAGTAATAACTAATGCACAGTCCATGGAATCTACACAATTTAAAAATGCCAATGAGAACAATCCATTCTGGAGGATTAATGGGAGAATATGAATTTAGGAAAAATATGAAGGTTTAAAAGTTTTTTGCTCAGCATAATTGAAAAGAGTACCTAGATTAAGGAAATTACAGATACATAGAAATATCAGTGAGCTTTATCTGTTACAGGAAATTCAAGTTTACTTAGTCTTTTTTACCAAATAATGATTTTGCAGAAGTAATTTGATAGAAAAAGGGTAAATAATTTCATATGCTTCAGTACTTTAATGAAATAAAAATGATGAAATTATTATTGAGTGGTCGTGGATCCCATTGGTGCAAGGAACTCCTGGTATTGAAATTCACCCATGGGGGCAGCTAGGTGGTGCAGTGGATAAAGCACTGGCTCTGGATTCAGGAGGACCTCATTTCAAATTCAGCCTCAAACACTTGACATTTACTAGATGTATGACCCTGGGCAAGTCACTAAATTCTCATTGCCCCACAAAAAAACAAAAACCCAAAACAAACAAAGAAAAAGATTATTACTTCCCCAAAACAAACCCAGGAACTATATAAACAAAATTCAAGAATACCAGTTTGGCAGGAACATAGAGTACATGAAAGGATTAAATACATGATACAATTAGAAAATAATTAAATGATAAAATGATGATGATAATGATCAATAGTTACCATTACATAACATTCTCAATTTTTCAAAGCATTTTACAAATATTTTCTCATTTTATTCTCATGCTACACATGTTTACAGATGAGGAAACTGAGACAAGAAGCTGTTAAGTGGCTTACCTGAGGTGATACTCCTAGTAAATGTCTAAGGCCATATTTGAACTCAAGTCTTCCTGATTCTAGGTCAAATACTCTATTAATTAGTGTCAAATACAGAACTTATAATTTGTTCCCCAAGATCAGAGCTCTAAAATACATGTAGGGTGCATGCAGCTCACAATATACCTGAGTGCAGCTCAAATTATATTGAAATGCAATTGGGAAATATTTGACAATATACATAAAAATGCAGTAATACAAAGATAATGTTTTAAAATTCAGTCAACATGTGGCCTGCAAGTATCCTTATGTCATTTTAGTAGCCTCCAATTTCTCTTTGAGTTTGTTGACATTTCTCTAGGTAATACAGAACCAGTAAAGCTTCCTGAGCAGGAGAGTCACATGGCTGAACTTGAACCAAAACAAGAATACTTTGGAAACTATTTGGAGAAAAGAGAAGATATCTAAGTCAGGGAGGTAAGAAGGCTACAATTTTCAGTCTGATCTTATGAGGTTAGTATTGAAAAATCAAAGCAAGTTTATGGAAATACAATACGTAAGAAGTGACACTGAGTATTTAAATAGCTTTGTAAGATTTTTCAAGTGCTTTATACTAAGTCACTTAATATTCAAAACATATTCAATGATTATGCTAGTGTCATAGATGAGGAAACTGAGGCTGAGAAATTTCATATGTATTACTCAACAAGCTAAGAATATGAGGAATGATATGAGCTAAAGTATTTCTTATTCCAATAACAATGCTTTTCCCTCTGAGTCGATATGAGGGAAAGTGATGAGTCAAAGGTGATTCTGAGCCAGCAAACATAGGATGGTGGTGCTATTAACAGAAAGAGATAGGTCAAAAAGAAGGATGAGTTTAGGGGTAAAAAAAATTAATCAGATTCTTGACTTTAAACTGGAGAATAAAAGAGCTGAGTGAAATACTCTATGGATTAGTGTTTAACTTTCTTCTTAAACCTAGGACATATGAAAAATAACTATAAAAATTTTACAAAGCTGAATGAAAGCCAAGTTCTCCTTCCAGACATCTGGTTTCAGCACCGATATTACACATTATCTGAAAGTCCTAGGAACTCTTTTTTTTTTTTTTTTGGTAAAGTGCCATGTTCATTCTATTCTCTCAAAGAACAAATTAAGTTTCACTCTTTATTGAACAAGGTCTTCATTTTTATTTATTTTACCAAGGCAGACATCACATCAGGGCAGTACACCTGGAAACCTATTGGCCAGTAGCATAATAGGCTCTAAATTATACCCAAGTAATCTTTGCTCTTATGCTAAAGTAATTTGAAGCAAATGAACATTCTACTTGATAGCTACACCTATTGCTTGAAAATAAAGGAGATGATTTTAGGTAGGTAGGCCCCATGAACAAGTATGGAACTTCAAGTGGCATCTCACCTAGTTATTAAAATTTGGAGTCAGTGTTTTTATTGGCTCACAGAAGTATACATATATATATGTGTGTGTGTATATACATATATATATATATATATATATATATATATATATCTGTTTTGTATCAAGGATTTTTCTCCAATCTATCTTTGAAACGGTTGCCAAAATATTTTGAAATCACAGTTCTGCTCAGGTCACATTCAAATTCAGAAATGTTCATTGGTTCCTTTCTAGCTCTAAAATTAATACAAAATGTTCTTGCTTGTTATTTAACACCCTTCATAACTGGGCTTTATCCTATCTTTTCAGATATAATTTACATTTCTACCCTTGGAACTCTATATATTCTACTGGAATTGCTCTAATTGATGTTTATTGACCTTGCATTTTGACCTGTGGATCATGTATCTTTTAACAAGGTGCACCCATTCCTGAAAAGTACTAAATACTAATATCTGACTCTTTGAAGTCATAGCTTCTTCAAGGGCTTAACTCCCATGCCAGCTTCTCTAAAAAGTCTTTCCTAATCCTCTAAGTATAGTGTATTTACATTTCTACATAGAAAGAATATACTTGTAACTTTGAAGAACTTTAATACCATTAGGTCAGTTAAAAGAAGTATACATGGATAGAAGGCATGAATATGAGTTGATGATGATGGGATGATATCCAAAACAATAAAAGCAGTAGTAGCAATAACAACAATAACACTGGTGAGAAAGAGGAATGCCCTTGGAAAAGAGGGAAGGGAAAGGTAGACTCTGGGAAATCATTTCACATTAAAGAGACATAAAAAAACTGTTACAGTGGAGAAAAATATCAGGGTGGTTGTATTAATCTCTTTGAAATTGGCCACCAAGAGGGCATAACATACACACACAGATGGGTATAGAAATCTATCTTATCCTTTAGGACAGTTGGAAGGTAGTGGTATAAGAGAAAGGTGGGAATTGTCAGAAAGGAGGCCAAATTAGGGAAGCATTGATCAGAAGTAAAACACCTTGGAGAAGGTAGAGGGAGAAGAAGGCAGGGGGTGGGGGGGTGGGAGAGAGAGAGAGAGAGAGAGTTGCAGTCAAGATTAAAATGAAAGCAGAAAGCTGGGGGCGGGGGTAGAGATTTTACACAGTGTCACTGATGAAGGTTACATTTTTCAGATATATAGAGAACTGAGTCAAATTTATAGGAGTAAAAGTAATTCCCTAATTAAGGAATGGTTAAAGGAAATGAAGTCAGTTTTCAGATGAATCAAAGCATTCTATTATTATATGAACTATATTATATTATATAATTAGAGAAATGCAAATAAAAACAGCTCCAAGTTACAGGAAAGGAAAATGATGAATGTTAGAGCAGTTGCGAGAAAACTGGGACACTAATCCTCTGTCGGTGGAGTTGCAAATTGATCCAACATTTCTAGAGAGAAATTTGAAATTATGCCTAAAGGTCTATAAGACTGTGAATTCCTTTTAATCCAGAAAGACCAATACTTGGTCTTTTTCCAGAAGAGATTTTAAAAAAAATATACAAATATACCTATTTGTACAAAAGTATTCATAGCAGTTTTTTGTTTTGGCAAAGAGTTGGAAATTGATGGAATGCCCATCAACTGGGGAATGGCTGAACCATTTGTGGTATATGTTTGTAATAGAATACTATTGTGCTATAAAAAAATGAGGAACAGGTAAATTTAAGAAAAAAAAATCCTGGAAAAACTTATGTGAACTGATATAAAATGAAGGGATGATCATCATCTGATCATCAACTGATTTAGCTTTTCTAAAGAACACAATGATCTTGGGGCAGCTAGGTGGCACAGTGCATAGAGCACTGGCCCTGGACTCAGGAGAACCTGAGTTCAAATCTGGCCTCAGACAACTAACACTTGCTAGCTGTGTGACCCTAGGCAAGTCACTTAACCCCAATTGCCTCACAAAAAAAAAATGCAATGATCTAATATAATTCCACAAGATTCATGATGAAAAATGCTATTCATCTACAGAGGAAGAACTAATGGAATTTGAATACAGTTAGAAGAATACTAATTTTTAATTTTATTTTTATTTTTTTCACAATATGACTAATATGGAAACGTGTTTTCCGTGATTACACATAACCAGTATCAAATTCCATGTCATCGCAGGGAATGGTGAGGAGGGGGCAGTGAGCAAGAGAATTTAGAACTCAATTTTTAAAAAAGAACGTTAAAAATTGTTTTTACATGACATTGAGAAA
Organism: Dromiciops gliroides; assembly: GCF_019393635.1. Taxonomy (NCBI): domain Eukaryota; kingdom Metazoa; phylum Chordata; class Mammalia; order Microbiotheria; family Microbiotheriidae; genus Dromiciops; species Dromiciops gliroides. The sequence goes on along the minus strand of NC_057866.1, from coordinate 217,100,312 downwards.
AATATTATTAAATAAAATGAAATATCCCTTCTGTATGTTCTTTTTCTCCTCTGCCATGGCCATGATCCTGGTGCAGGCCTTCATCAGTTCATATGTGGACTATTCCAATAGCCTTCTGGTTTTTTGTCCTTGGACCTATGCTCTCCCTACTTCTGTGTATCTACCACTAAGCTGTGAAAATGATCTCAAAGAATAGCTCTGACCATGATTTCCCTTTTTCAGTAAACTCTTGTGACTGTATTATTTCTAGGATCAAATATAAAATGCTTTGTTAGACTTTTAAAGGTCTCCATAATATGACCTCTTTCTACATTTCCAATATTCTTACAACATATTCTTGTACACCTTTGCTAAGATCCAGTCATACTGGCCTCCTTGCTGCTCCTTATTCATGATACTCTATGTTCTAATTAGATAGATTTTCACTGACTATCCCCCATGTTTTTTATGCTTTCCATCCTCATTTCCTGTGGACTCTCTTCCCTCTGGCTTCTCCAAATTCTCACCTAAAACCCCACCTTTTACAAGAAATGCTTTCTTATCTCTCTTACTTCCAATACCTTTCTTCTGAGTTTATTTCCACATTATTCTGTATCCATTTTCACTGTACATAGTGACTTGCATGTTGTCTCTCCCATGAGGATGTGAGCTCCTTGAATGTCAGTGGTGGTGGTGGTTGTTGTTATTGTTGTTGTTGTTGTTCTTCTTCTTCTTCTTCTTTACTTCTAGAACTTAGTAGAGTACCTTTTACATAGGAATTGTGTAATAAAAACTTGTTGGCCCATGTGATTTTGGATGTCACTTCATATCAGCATTGTTTCTTCATCTCTGAAAATAAAAAGGAATTGGATTAGGCTATCTCTAAGAGATCCTTCAAATTTAAATGTGGCCTATGATTCTTAACCCTAGTCACTGAAGTAAGACTTAAACATTACATATGCATACATATATATGTATATATAAATATATGTATACATTATTCAGGCATTATTATATTATTCAGGACATAGTATATGCTTTATATGTATATACATATGTGTGTATAGGAAATAATTTTAACTAATCTGGGAACATCAGAAGGACATGTAAGGAATGCAAATTATCAACATGGAAGAAAAACAAAGGGGATCAAATTTTCTGGAGGGCCAGATTCACTAAATTTCTATAATAAAAAAAGCAACTTAAAATAGATTAAAACATTAAAGGTCATGTTACACAGACTAAAACTACAATATAATTCAGCTATGAATCTGAGCTTATTCACATCAAACTAGAGGTTTGAGTTTTAATGAGGTTTTCCTTTTTAGGGTGGAAGGAAAAAGTGAGTTGTAAAGATTTATAGGCTATGTCACAGGATTCTTATGGATTGCTTTTTTCATAAGATTGTTTCTTTTATGAAAGCATATTTCTTCTGATACCCAACAAAGATATGACTCCTATTCTGCAAGTAAGGGCTTTTCTTCTTGTTGTTGTTTTATTTTGCTTTAAGAGGACATATTTCTTAAAACATGTTATCACCTCTATTGGAACAGAAATATAGTTACAGACATTACCCAATTTTAAGGGACTTTTTTATTATAATAAGATATTTTCCCTGAGAGGAAGGTATAGTGAAAAATAAAGAGGTGTCTGAAAACTTTGGATAGTTCAAGATTCTAAGGAGAGTTTTGGATTTTTTTAAAGAATCTGTGTCTACATCAAAGATATTTTAGTTAACATGTCCAGGGTCACCAGAAAATACACTTCAGGTGTTTAGCTTAAACCTGAGTCTGTCTCTGAGGCTGGCTATCTCTTATTCTAAACTGTTACTAATTTAATAAGAAGAATAAAAATGATTTCTTATAGACATTTCTGTAGAATTATGATATCAGCAGACGGCAGACATCACAAATGCTCACCAGCATTATGTGTAACATGATACTAAGTAACAGCCTTTGGGATAATGATGACTTTATTTCAAATTGAGTTTCAGATACCTACTAGCTGTGTGACCCTAGACAAGTCACTTAACCTCTGTCAGTCTCAGTTTCCTGATCTGTAAAATGCAAATAATATAAAACCTCTTTTGCATAGTTGTTAGTATCAAATGCAATAGTATTTGTAAATATCTTACCACCATGTCTGGCACATAGTACTCATTTAATATATGTATATTCCCTTTGCCTATTCCAATTTTTCTTCTTGGTAGTTCTAGCCAAGCTTTTCCTTTAATGTTGTATTATTTGAGAATATTGATTGACCCCTTTATCCATGCTGCATCATTGATGTAAGATTTTAATGCAAGACCATAGTATTGCTTCAGAATTTAAAAAAAAAAAGAATCCTTGGTGGAGCCAAGATTGCAGGGCAGAAGCAGTAGCTCAGTTGAACTCTTCTAACATACCCTTCCAAATAATTTTACAATAATGCCTCAAATTGAAGTCTAGAGTGACAGAGCCAAGAAAAGTTTAGGAGGATACTTTTTTTTTCCCCAATTCAAGACAATTTAGGAGCTCAGCAAGAAAGTTCTTTAACATAGTCATGTGGTCCAACATCAATATCACCACTGGGACTTCAAGGCAGATGTTGTAACAATGACAGCAGCTTTGGGAACCCTTAGCACACAGGTGGGAAGGAAAATGGACAACTGGTCAGAAATAAATTACAGTAACTCTTCACTAACACTGGGCACAGGACAAAACATTGATTAAAGAAAGTTCTAGGTTGCAGTTCCAGAGCAAAGAAAAATAGAAGTTGGTCAGTATTCACAGTTCCAGGACAGAGAAGAATGTGGCTTGTCATCTCTCACAAGAAAACAAGGTCCTAGACTTCAGTTCTAGAACCATAAGGTACTTTAGCACTTGTGGCTGAAAAACAGACAAATAAACAAACAAACAACAACAACAATAACAAAAGAAAAACACCATCACAAGAAACAAAGTCTTCCCTTGCTAGGTAAAGACCAGAACAGAGGACAAGAGGGCAGTCAATATACCTCTCTTTGGGATCATACCACCTTGGAGGAAGAATAGAAAACTTAAAGACTTCAGACTTCTTTAAAAACAACAACAACAACAACAACAACAACAATAACAACAACAATAACAACAATGTACTCACACACAAAAAAAAACTCTGCAGTTTGGGGAAAAGTCCTTTTGACCCTGGGAGCTGTGAAGAAGAATTATTAATAGTTCATATATCAGGGGACCCAATTTTATCTTATTTTTTTCCTTTCTCTCCTCTACCCATTCCAAGGGCAAGTTCTCCTAGAAAGTAAGATTCATCTGGGTGAAATGCAACCCAAGCTTACAAAGGGGTGGAGACAGACCCTTTTGTCTAGATAACTAAAGAGCTTTGGAGTTGTTTGCTGTTTCCTTCTCCAGCTCACTTTACAGATTAGGGACTAAGACAAACAGGGTTAAGTGACCTAAGTGCCCAAGGTCACACAGCTAGTAAATGTCTGAGGCCAGATTTAAACTCATGAGCATGAGCCTTTTGGGCTCCAAATTCTATGCTCTATCCACTGTACCACCTAGCTACTTTTGTGGCATCTAGGTGGTATAATGGATTGAGCACTTGCCCTGAAGTTGGGAGGATCTGACTTCAAATATCACCTCAGAAACTCATTAGCTGTGTGACCCTGGAGAAGTCACTTAACTTCAATTGCCTTAAATATCCAGTGCCATCCCTAGGTGTTCTGATGAATTTCTAGCCACTAGACCTAGATTCCTCAGGAAGCATGTACAGCTACACCTAGGTAGAAAATTTTGTTCTGCTCAGCTTTGGTGGGAGTGTACTATTTTCCTCGTCTAATACCATCCTTACCCAGAGTTGAGTGACCTGAGTCACCAATCTTCAAATTTCACTTTAATATAACACACCTTCAAATCATGTCAACCAATTAGATTTTATTGCTATGTGATGGACCTACTACAGTTAGAAGTGTATATAAACTGTGACTCCACCACCATTAGGGGTCTTTTTACTGAGAGGGATGGCCAAAAGACAATCATTTTATTAATAACCTATTATCCTATTAATTAAATGATTAAATTACCCAGAAACTATTCCTATCATATTTTTAATCCTCATGGAGTAAAGCCCAATGTTAATGTAAAGTTTGAAGTCAAACAAATGGCTGGGAAATGAGCAAACAACAACAAAAGAACCTGGCCATAAAAAACTAATATTGTGACAGGGATCACCATGATAAAAATGTATGTATATTATATGTGTATGGGTATACACCCATATGTGTGTATGTGTATATATACATATATACATACATATATATACATACATACATACATATACATATACATACACATATACATATACATATACTTATACATATACATATATATATATATATACACACACAAATAGTTAACTCATCAGAAATTAAAAAAAAAAAAACCTGGCCTTGGAAATAGATTGAGGAGAAATAATTAGAAAATCAGATTAGAATTAAATTTTAAAAATAATTTAAGAATTAAATTAGACATAAGACTGCCTGAAAGCCATGATAGAAAAAGAGCTTAGAAATCATATTTCAGGAAAAAGTAAAGAAAAATTGCCCCACTATTTTTGATCCAAAGAGTAAAAACAGAAATTTTAAGAATTTCATCAATTACATGAGAGATCACATAATGAAAATTCCTACTTGTAGCCAAATTCTAGAGTTCCCATATAAAGAAGAAAATATTGCAAGCAGCTGGAAGGAAAACAATTAAAATATCATGGAAACATAGTCAGGATCACTCAACTTTACCAGCTTCTATGTTAAAGGAGTGTAGAGACTGGGATAGGAAATTCTGAAAGACAAAGGGGCTAGGAGTAAGACTAAGAATAACCTACCTTGAAAAACAAAATATAATCCTTTAAAGGAAAAAAAAGCAGACATTTAATATAATTGAGTACATTCAAGTATCTTGAGGAAAAGGCCAGAGCTGAATAGAAATTTTGACATTTAAGCATAATACTTAAGACATATAAAGAGGTAAACATGAGAGAGAAATAAGAAGGGACTATGTAAAGTTAAAATGTTTACATTCCAGGGCAGCTAGGTGGCACAGTGGATAGAGCACTGGCCCTGAATTCAGGAGGACCTGAGTTCAAATCTGGCCTCAGATACTTAACACTTACAAGCTGTGTGACCCTGGGCAAGTCACTTAACTCCAATTGCCTCACCAAAAAAAAAAAAATTTACATTCCTATGTGGAAAGATGATGCATGTAATTTCTAAGAACTTTGTCATTAGAGTAGTTAGAAGTAATCTATATAAGTGTGCCTATGAATCTAATATGTTGGGATGATCTAAAAAAATGAAGCTGTGAGAAAGAAGTATGCACTGGGAGGATTAAAATAGGCCAAATTTTCTCACATAAAAGAGGTATGTAAGGAAGAGCTTCTATAGGGTAGGACATTGAGGGTCATGGGACACAATGCTTTGACCTCAACGGAATTTGAATTTCTTCAAACAGTGAGTAACAAGCACACTCAGTTGGGTATAGAAATCTATATTACCCATTAGGGAAATAGAAGGAAAAGATCAAGCAAAGAGTGGAGGGGCTGATAAAAGGGAGAGGGGATTAAGGGAGGCAGTAAGTAGAAGAAAAACTGACTTTTGAGGAGGGAGAGGAGAGAGAGAGAGAGAAAAGAAGAAGAAGAAGAAGAAGAAGAAGAAGAAGAAGAAGAAGAAGAAGAAGAAGAAGAAGAAGAAGAAGAAGAAGAAGAAGAAGAAGAAGAAGAAGAAAAAGAAGAAGAAGAAGAAGAAGAAGAAGAAGAAGAAGGAGAGGGAAACACAGTTAATCATAACTGAATGTGAAATGAATATTCTGACCTACAAAATGGAAGTAGATAGCCAAATGCATTAGAAAATAGAATACAATAATATGTTGCTTACAAGGTGAAACAGAAAAACACACACAGTTAAAATTAGGAGATGGAGCAGAATCTATTATGCTTCAACCCAGGTTAAAAATGGCAGGAGAAGCAATCATGATTTCTGACAAAGTAAAAGCAAAAATATAAATAATTAAAAGAGATAATCAGGGAAACTGCATTTTGCTAAAAGATACCAAAGACAAAGAAATCATATATATAGTTTAAAAGTAAAGCAAATTTTTCTTTAAAAAGACCCTTTTCTCAAATATAAAAGGAACTGAGTATTTTTTTTAATAAGAGCAATTCCCCAATTGATAAGTTCTCATGGGTTAAGACCAGGCAGTTTTCTAAAGAAAAAAAAATGGAAGCTATCTTTAGTCATATAAAACTGCTCTAAATCGGTATTGATTAGAAAAATGCTACTTCTACCTTTCAGAAATGACAACTACTGGAAAGGATGAAGGAAAACAGTTATGCTAATCACATTTTGATAGAGTTGTGAACTGGCCCAACCATTCTGGAGAACAATTTATAACTATGCCCAAAGGGCTATACAATTATATAATTCAGCAATACTACTCTTAGGTTTGAGTCCCAAAGAGATCAAAGAAAAAGGAAAATGATATATTTGTGCAAAAATACCATCTCTTTTTACGTTGGTAAAGAATTGGAAATTCATCAGTTAGGGAATAAGTATGCATATATGTACATATGTGAATGTGTATATGTTTATGTATGTTCGTATATTTATATACACATCTATATGGATGTGTGTGGAGGGAGGAAAGGAAAGAGAGAAAGCAAGAGAGAGAGAGAGAGAGAGAGAGAGAGAGAGAGAGAGAGAGAGAGAGAGAGAGAGAGATTCTAATGATAATAAACTGTAAGAGACTTATCGACTGTAATCAATACAATGGACCAAGACAATCCCAAAGGATTTATGCAGAAAAGTGCTATCCACCTATAGACAAAGAAACGATTAACTCTATGAACAAATTAAATTATAGTTTCCTCATTCTCTTTATTTTTATTGCTTTTTTTCAATATGGCTAATGTGGAAATCTGATTTGTATGATTTCACACATATAATTGATTTCATATTGTGTGGTTTCTCAATGGGTGGGGAAGGGGCAAGAGAGAGGGAAAGAATTTGGAAATAAAAACTTAAAAATACAAAAGTAATAAGTATAAAATAAAACATACACACACATACACACACATATATATATACATATGTTTGTCTGTGTGTGTGTGTGTGTGTGCGTGTGTGTGTGTGTACACAGAGAGAGGGAGAGAGAGAGATTTGTCTGTGTGTTCCTTTACCCAATATTCCCATTCTAGTCTATCTCTAAGCCACTGATTACATTTCAGCGTATAGTGAGGTTATGGAAAATATGTGGGAAAATAATCTCATGAAATAAAGAAGTATGAGGAGTGTGTTATATTTTCTGTGAAGGAAATCCCAATAACAATAACATTACTGAGTCATAAAAGAATCAAAGGATAGTTACTTGAGGTTATATTAGATAATGGAAGCTATTCAGTCTTGATAATGTAGGAGTGGAATAAACAAAATTTCAATCATAGAACTTGTAGAATTTTTTTAATGTTATCAAGAGCTTTATGCTCATTATCTCATCAAATTCTCATCCCAAACCTATCTGCTACGTACTTTAGGCATTATATCGCAATTTTTGGCAGGTGAGGAAATTGAAATTGACTGAGGTGAAGTGACTGACCCAGGAAAACATCACTCTTAATCTAAGTTTCCTTGGCTTTAAGTTCAGTGCTATATTTATGGAGCCATGTTCCTTTTCTATATTTGTATGAGAGAGGAAGAGAAAATTATTCGAATTCAACAAACATATGTGCAAATGCATACACAAAAATAATACATTTGTGATGGTTACCCTATGAAGATTCATGGGACATTGGTAAAAGGATCAGGCATATTACAACTATTATTTATATAATTGTAAGGTTTGTAAATTGCTTTATTTAAAATGCATCATAAATTTCTGCTCTTACCTCTCCCCAATGAAGTTCCTATATTTGCTTTTATCTTACACACTGATCTCTGTATATATGTAGGGAAAACGTATAGTGAGCAGCAGATCATAAAGCATCTCACAGTACTTAGATGACTTCCAAAAACAAAGAGATCACTCATTTTCATTTGTAATAATCTATACCAAATAGATTTGTCACCCTTAAAATGTCCACAGAAACCTGCCTTTGATTCCTTCTTGTGGAAATGCTCATCTCCTCACATAAACCAAAATGATACTGAACAATTTAACAGAATACATACCAGTGAGAGTGCATTGTCTAATGTCAGGATCATACAAAATCACATTGATTTAAAATCTGAGTACCATACACAGTTCTGGGTTTTCCTAATTGTTGTTGTTGTTGTTGTTTAGATCTAGCGGCATGAACTAGGGTAACCTTGATTTCTATGAATGTTTGTAGAGATCGATAATCAATATGCAATTTTAATTGACTTAAAATTATATTAAAGAAATAATTCTTAGGTAATCTTAAAGTAACTGTCTTTAAAATACTCCAGTTATTTATGTATAACATATAATGTCATACTCTGCAGAGTTGAAGGTCTACTCAGCATTCTAGATTACTTTGATGTAGGGGATTCCTGATATGGAAACTCTATTTATTAAGTGAAATCAGCAACCTTCTGTGATTCCAGGAGCAATGTCAAACTCACATCAAAATAAGGGTCACTAAATCATAACTAAGTATTCCTGAAGTCCACATATTGACTCGGAAAAGCAAATACACACAGAAACACACACATCAAAGAGTGTATGTATACATATATGTATATGTATATATATGCATATACACAATAGTAGTAGTAGTAGTAGTATGCTTCTGCCAGTCCAGGATGACCATGGATCAGAGCCTTGAAGAGCCAAAGGCCACAGTATGGCTGAGCAGTCTGATAGGGGAGCCAAAGCTCCTGCCTCAATGAGGACATTGGAAAACTGTGCTCTCTGTTGCCCATTGGTTCCTGCTTCTCATTCGTTTTTCTTCCTCCAAAGCTTGAAGGCCTATCTCCACTGTGTGCAAGCTGCTCCTGAGTACTGAACTCCATCTGGCACAGTCCTTGGCAATCTCCTCCCAGCTTCTGATGTTTATTCCCAGAGCCCTCAAATTTTGCTTACATACATCTCTGTAGCAAAGCTGGGGACATCCAGTAGGTCTTTGGCCTGAGGCTAACTTGCCATAGAGTAGGTCTTTAGGAATGCGCCCGTCTTGCATGCGGTGCACATGACCGAGCCAGCGCAGCTGCCTTTGTTTCAGTAGCGTGTAAATGCTCAGAAGTTGCACGCATTGAAGCACTTCTGTGTTGGTGATCCTATCTGACCAAGATATGCCAGGGATGCGCCGAAGGCAGCACATGTGGAAGCTGTCAAGCTTCTTCTCTTGTCTAGTATACGTAGTACATGTTTCACTGCCATACAGTAAGGTACTCAGGACGCATGCTCTATAGACGGCAAATTTGGTTCATCTTGCCCAGACACAATTGGCAAGCTTAGCCATGGTTGAAGTAGCTTTCTCAATCCTCTGATTGATCTCAGAATCAAGTGACAAATTGTCACTGACAATAGAGCCAAGATATGAGAATTGGCTTACGACATCCAACTGGTAGCTACCAGTGTGTATCAATGGAGTTGACATAGCACTCTGACACATGACTTTTGTCTTTTTAAGATTAATGGTTAGGCCAAAGTCCGTGCAAGCTTGTATATACACAATATGTATGTATATACAGAGAGTATGTATATCCATGTATACATATTCCTAAATATAGAAATATGTATACACACATATATCCTCCTCTATATATGCATAGATATGTTTATAAATGATATATATTTATATGTGTGTATATGTATTGTGAGAATTGGAATGATACCCCCTGCTGGGAGGGACATTGTGAGCTCTGGGCTGAAAAGAAACCATGTGACTTTGGCATCTGGAAGTGACCTTTCTGGGGTTTCGAAGGTCAGAACAGTATCAGGAAGTGGTTTCTGCTGCCCATGGGTGCTGTCAATTACTGTTACCAGCCAATTAGCTTGGAGCTGTGTGTGCAGACAGCCCTCTTTCCAGATTCACAGGAGGCTTCTGGGAGAAGCTGCAGGGAAGTGAGGCTTTTTTCATGTCCGGATGGCAGCTTGGTGGCAGGGACAGGCAAAATAGAGAGAACTTCATGTGGCCTGTTAGGGAAAGGCAAGTTTTTCTCTCTGGCTATACTAAATAGATCTAAACTAGATCTGTTCTCAGTGCAAGGGCCTAAAATTCTAGCTGTGATGTCTAAAATCTAATGAGTGGTCACTTTAAATTAGAAACTTTATCAAGAGTTTAGACTTTTAAGTATTTATTAAAGTGCATTAGAAGTTAGTGAAGAGAGAGATTATGTGTGTGTGAGTGCGCATGTGTAATCAGATAGGAACTACATTTTAGTCTGCTTTGGGCAACATATGGAGGAGTGTTCTGGGCCTTATGCCATCCACTGTCCATGTTTGTTTTTTTAATTTCTCTCTTACAGAATCAACTAGAACACTGTGAGGTAGCCTGATTTGGCCAGAAATAGAAAGCTAGCATGTGGCATGGACAGGATTTGAACCCTCATCTTCCTCACTCCTAGGCTGTCTCTAATTCCACCAGGTCATCCTCTTTCTCTCTTCATATCCAGTGAAACATTTAACTTGAATTAATTCATAATTGAAATTTTTCTAGAGCATTTTTGAAGGTAAAGAAGAACTTCTCTCTTTTAACACAGTATAGATTATGAATAGGATTTGTGTCATTTAAGATCAAGCTGTGGAGAGTTGTTTAAAAAAAAGAGGAAAAGAGACAGTAGGGGCAACAGGAAAGAACATTGACTTGTATCTGTGCTCAGATAAATTTTAGTACATGAGTACAATATTACATATTTCAGTGTAAGATGAATTGCATGGATAATTCTTCCTTTCAGTATCCATTCGAAAAGATTTAAAATAATAATGCCAACTTGTGCTGCTTAAGTAGATTTTTGTTGTTACTGTCCTTTGTTTTAGTGCTGTCAAATGTTAAACAGAGGAATAGGTCTTTTTTTTAATCCCCATAAGTATCCATGTTTGGAATTAGACTATTGATCAATTATTAGCAGATTAATTTTCAAAGAATCAAATATAGTTGCTTGAATTTAACTAATATGTTAACTAAAAGAGTTATCATTACAGTTAGGTAGAGCAGTGCCAGGCTTGCAGTCAGTTTTCGAATTTGGCTTCAGACACTTACTAGCTGTATGTCCCTGGGCAAGTCACTTAATCTGTTACCCTGTTTCCTCATCTATAAAATTAGGATCATATCTTCTTTCCAGGGTGACTATCAGTATCAAAATAATATGTGTAAAGAGCTCAGCCCAATGCCTAATATATAAGTAGGATCTACCTATCTATACACACATATATAAATGTATCTATCTTTCTATCTATCTGTATGTCTGCTTTGTCTTTTGGTCTGTCTGCATATATAATATATAAATATATGTTAGCTATTTATATTAAATACTAAGTAGACTATAGAAATAGTGTAGAACATGGCTAAATGTATTTGCAATAACTAAACTATTTGGAAGTATCATATGAGATAAATATGACAATTTTTTCTGAAGATTCATCTATGCCCTATGCTTTTCTCCCATCCATAAATAGTTAACTTAATGTTAGTCAATTCTCTTGAGTTCTAAAAAAAATAGTCACCCAAAGGCCCTAAAAGTGTCACATAATTCTTATGTCTTATTGTTTTCTGATATGGAAAAGTGAGTAATGTGTCTTCTACTTCTTTCTAGGATGTGTTGAGGGAATTTAATCTCCTAAGAGGTATTTCATAAAGGTTGGGTAATTTAGATTTAGTTTTTCTGCCTAAAGCTCAAAGCAATCTGCTTGGGCTTTGTTTTATTTTCTACCGTGAAGAACATTTTCCAAAAAAAAAGGCATTTAAAGTTATATTGCCTTAATAGTCATATATGTGTGTGTATATCTATGAATATCTATATCTATATATTTAATAGTTGAGAAATTTTAATATGCTAGTCCCATTTTATATTCTCCTTTGAAGAATATTGTCATCATCATTATTATTACGTGTATGATGATGATATCTATTCCTCATTATGTGGGTAAGACAAAATGTTGCCAAGCTACTAAGGTAATACATTGTCCATGAGTGTGCTGAGGATTCAGACATATTAACTCATTGTGATCATTAACAAAAATGCTTTAACTTAACCTCAAGTTGCTAAGTTGTAAATATGTATGATATCACAAACATTTTTTTAAAAAATGAGCATTGAAGAGCCAGGAGAGACTTAGATTCCATTTCCTATTCTGCTACTGTTAACTGTATGAACCTTGGCTAATTATTTGTTGCTCATATCTTAGTTTTCTCATCTTTCAAATGTCAAGGTTGAAATAGAAAATTTTCAAGTTGTGATTCTCTCCCCACCACTAAACTTCCATAGTTCCATGAAAAAATAATGACTATAGGGGAAATGTTTTGGTTGATGTTAGAGAGATGAAATGTGAAGAAGCAGAATATCTAATATAGTACTATAGGGCATGATGACTTACACTATTGACATATTATCTCTTTTAAATATGTTATTGGAAATGTAGATTTTCACAAATAAATCCTGAGTTATGGCACTAACTAAAGTTGATGATGAAGGAATATAGGAGGAAGTTGAAGGCAGAAAGAAGAGTATAAAATATTTTATCCTGCATCAAGAGACTTATAACTAATTTGATGATATTCAATGTTCAATTAAAAGACTAGAACATATATATGCCTATATTTATACTCATCTGGCAATAGATATAGACCCGTTGTTAGTGACTGTAGATTCACATATTTTTATATTTCAGTTTTATAAAATTTTACCCCAGAGGAAAAATAATTGAAGACAGGAACATAATCTTAGGGGATTTATTGACTTTTAAGGTTACTATGGATACCATATGATGTTAAAAAACTGAACTTTGTCCCCAAGATTTATATGCTATCTTGAATCTATATAGTAACAAAAATTCTTTTGCATATAATTTTACCAATCACTTTCCTCAAAATTCAGTGAGAATATTGATATACTTATTACGCCCATTTGACAGATTGACAAATCTTAGGTTCAGCAATTTTAAATGAATTTCTTTAGTTGCATAGCTCATATGTATCAGATCTGAACTGAGAACATTAGACTTCAAGTTCAGTGCTCTTTCCAGTAACCTATGGTGATAATTTTAAAAGTCTAATATTTTAAGCCTATTTTATTAAAATAGTTGCTATATGCTTCCTGTCAGTATATATTTTAGTGTTTGTCTATTATTATACATATTCATAAAGGCTGAATGAATTGATAATGATGGGAGACATGCATCATGTGTGCAAACTGCTTGGAAAATAAACATTTTAAAATAGGATATAGAATGTTTATCGGATACACAGATATATTTGCATTTCTCTCATATTACATTCATTTAAGATAATGTATCAATATGCATAAATATTGTCCAATTTATCACATAGCGAGAGAGAATCATAAATCTCTGTACTATGATGTAGAAGTATATGAAAACTTTCTTGAATGCTACAAATTTTGTGATAATCTATAATTGTTACAATCATGAAGCACTGATACAATTATCTCTTATATGTGCTAGGCAGGCAATATTTTATTGTTTAGTCCTTTCAATCCTGAATGACTCTTTGCAACTTCATTTGGGGTTTTCTTGGAGGGGTTTGGCATTTCCTTGTCCAGATCATGTTACAGATAAGGAACTAAGGCAATTAAAGATCTCATTGTACTGGGTACCTAAAGTAATATGAATTGACATAAAACTTTTGTCTTCAAGGAGTTTTTATTCTAATGAAAGGGTGGGAGAAGAACAAAATACCGGAATATACATACACACACAGACAGAAAACAAATTAATTTCAGTGGTAGAGAAAAAGTGAGGAGATCAAAAGTGTCCTGTAATTCATAGAACCTAAATTAAATTTTACTTGAAGTTAGGAATTGATTTGAGAAGATGGTTGTAAAAGAGAAAAATCCAGGCATAGAAAACAGTCTCTGTAAAGGAATGAATTAGGAAGTGGAAATCCATAAACATGGAAAGGCAAGTAGGCCAATTTGTCTTGAATATGAAAAGCTTGGATAAGGAATGACAATGATGTAAGGTCAAAGCCAGACTGTTACCTATCTCCCTTTATTTAACACACCAACAGTGCTAACAAAGTAGCAATTTAATGAACTAAGAGCAAACAAAGCTACAGGCTTACTCCTAAGGAAAAAAACAAACAAACAAAACAAAACAACAAAAAAAACCCCAATACTGTTCCCCTAATATATGTCACACTGGCATGGCTGCTTTATAAAATCACAGATTGCAACACAACTCAACTTTACCTCCTCCTCCCACCACTGACCAAAAAGGTAGTTCAGTATTCCCAGAGGACTCTTACAGTAGAGGCTGAGAAACTTAGGAAAGAATCTTGTGAATTATGCATTACATAGCATAAAAGGAATCTGAGACAGATTTGAATACCACCTGAAGAGAAAACACTATGAAACAGACAGGAGTTAGAAAGTGAATAATAATGTCACAGAAAAAAAAATAGAATTTAATAATCAAAGATCTCAAAAGGAAGAAAAATGAAATAAAGATATTCAATAACTAAATATGTTAAAAGTTTCGATGTTTATAATAGAAGGGAATACTGCCTCCATAACAAATAAATGAGTACAGATTTATAACATCAGATATTGCAAAATAAAGAAAAAATGAATCAATAAACCATTGTGAGCAATGATCCTTTAGATTCCTAAGAGATCATGAAATCACATCAGTGTTCCTGAATTATTTGAAAGTTAAATAAATATAGAGAAAGAAGGATTTATGACCTAATCACCAGAAATAATGGGCAGAATAAAAAAAAATTAAAAAACAAAAAAAAAGTAAATCTACCTCTCTTGTTATGTGAGAAATAATACAAAAATAAAAACCAATTAAGGATGGCACAACTCACAAAAGAAACAAAGGAGAAAAAATATTGAAAAATCAATTACACAGAAGAAGACAACTGGAAAAACAAAATGTGTTATCTAAACCTGAAAAAACAAACAAACAAAACAAACAAAACAAACAAAATAAAACAAACAAAAAACAAAACAAACAAAAAATACCTCATCCCCAAAACTCCAGAAGTAGCTCTGAAAACAGCAGTGAAAAAATTCCCTGAAACTTGAGATAAAGCCACTCCTTTCTTATGCCAGGAACAGAGGCCAACTTTAGTATAAAGATCAAAATCAAGAAAGAAGATTGGAAAATGATCAAACAACAATGACAACAACAACAACAACAACAAACAACTGATAATAAAGACTTCTGGGGTGACAGGTAAGATCAAAACACAAACTTAGAAGAAGAAAATGAAGTCAAAATGGCTGCAGTGAAAGCCTTAAAAATGTGAATTGGATAGAAGCTCAACAAGAATTTCTGAAAGCACTAAAAATGGTTTTCAGAATCAAATAAGAATGGTAAAGGAAAAATTATTTTTAAAAATGAAAACAAAGGAAGAACATTTTGACAATTATTGTCTTGGCAAAAGAGGAACAAAAATACTTAAGAAAATAACTCTTGGGGGAAGCTAGATGGCACAGTGAATAAGGCACTGGCCCTGGATTCAGGAGTACCTGAGTTCAAATCCGGCCTCAGACACTTGACACTTACTAGCTGTGTGACCCTGGGCAAGTCACTTAACCCCCATTGCCCCACCCCAAAAACAAAAACAAAACAAAAAACGAAAATAACTCTTTAATTCAAGTCATTCCCCAGTTGAGAAAAGGTCAAAGGATATGAACAGTTTTCTGATGAAGAAATTAAAGCTATCTATTGCCCTACAAAAAAATGTTCTAAATCACTATTGATTAAAGAAATAAAAATTAAAATAAATCTGAGGTACCACATCACACCTATCAGGTTGATTAATATGACAAAAAAGCAAAATAATAAATGTTGGAGGAGCTGTGAAAAAATTGGAACACTAATGCATTATTGTTGAATCTGTAAACTGATCCAGTCATTCTGGAGAGCAATTTGGAACTATGCCCAAAGTGCTTTAGATCTGTGCATACCCTTTGACCCAGCAATACCACTATTAATTAGGTCTTTTTCCCAAAGAGATCATAAAAAAGGTTAAAGGATCCACATGTACAAGAATATTTACAGCTGCTTTTTTTGTGGTGGCAAAGAATTGGAAATTGAGGGGAAGCCCATCAATTGGGGAATGGCTGAACATGTTGTAGTATATGAATGTAATGGAATCCTATTCTGCTGTTAGAAACAATGAGCAGTTGGATTTCAGAGAAACCTGGAAGGACATACATGAACTGATGCTGAGTGAGATGAACGGAATCAGGAGAACATTACACATAGTATCAACCATATTGTGTTTTGATCAATTGTGATAGACTTGACTCTTCTCAGAAATACACTCGTCCAAAAGGACTCATGATGGAAAATGCTCTCTGAATCCAGATTAAAAAAAGAACTCTGGAATCTAGATGCAGATTGACGATGCTACTTCTCCTTATTTTGTTTTTCTTTTTTGATGTTTTTCCCTTTTTGCTCTGATTCTTCTTTCACAGCATGACTAATGCAGAAATATGTTTAATGTGATTGTACATATATAAGCTATATCAATTTGTTTGTTTTCTTGGCAAAGGGGGGTAGGGAGAAAAATTTGAAATTAGAAATCTTATAAAATAAATGTGGTAAATTTTCTTTACATGTAACTAGAAAATAATAAAATACTTTTATGATTTAAAAAAATAAAATAAAACTTTAAAAAGCAGAATTGGGCTTCTTTTGTCAAGATGGCAGAGTAAGGAAGGAACCCTCTGGAGTACTCTCAAAATTTCCCTCTAAACCAATAGAAAACTGTCTTTGAATTCTTCTAAGTGTATGGAAGCAGCTTACCACACCAACAGAAAAGGTCTGTGTATGTATATGCCTATATATATGTGTGTGTGTGTGTGTGTGTTATTAATTTCCAGTTACATGTAGAGATAGTTTTCAACATTTGTTTTATAAGATTTCTAGATTCAGAGTTTTCTCCCATCTTCCCCTCCCTCCCTCCTCCTAAAGGCAGCAAGTAATCTGATATAGGTTATATATGTACAATCACATTAAACATGTTTCTGCAATAGTCATGCTGTGAAAGAAGAATCAGGACAAAAGGGAAAAACCTCAAAAAAGAAAAACAAAATAAGAAGTATGGTTCAATCTGCATCTAGATTCCAAAGATAGTTTTTTGTTATTTTTCTGGATTTGGAGAGCATTTTACATCATGATTCCTTTGGAACTATTTTGGACCACTGTATCTCTGAGAAGGATCAAATCTATCACAGTTGATCAATACATAATGTTGATACTGTGTACAATGTTCTCCTGGTTCTGCTCATCTCACTCATCATCAGTTCATGTAAGTCCTTCCAGGTTTCTCTGAAATCCACCTGCACATCCTTTCTTATAGCAAAATAGTATTCCATTACATTCATATACCACAATTTGTTTAGCCATTCCCCAATTGATGGGCAACCCCTCAATTTCCAATTCCTTGCCACCACAAAAAGACCAGCTATGAAAATTTTTGTACCTGTGGGTCCTTTCCCCTTTATTATGATCTCTTTGGGAAAGAGACTTAAGAGTGGTATTGCTGGGTCAAAGGGAATGCATAGATTTCTAGCCCTTTGGGCATAATTCCAAATTACTCTCCAGAATGGTTGGATAAATTCACAGCTCCACCAACAATGCATTAATGTACCAATTTTTCCACAGCTTCTCCAACATTTATTTTTTTCCTTTTTTGTCATATTAGTCAATCTGATAAGTGCTAGGTGGTACCTCAGAATTATTTTAATTTGCATTTCTCTAATCAATAGTGATTTAGAGCATTTTTTCATATGGCAATAGATAGCTTTGATTTCTTCATCAGAAAACTGCCTACTTATATCCTGACCTTTTCTCAATTGGGGAATGATTTGGTTTCTTATAAATTTGATTTAGTGCCATATATATTTTAGGAATGAGGCCTTTATCAGAAATACTGGCTAAAAAAGTGTTTCCCAGCTTTCTGTCTCAGGAAAGGTCTGTCTTAACTGAGTAGGAGGGAAGTGAGGTCCAAGAATAGCAGCAGCAGCAGTTAGGCTCACAGCAAAGATCCTGAAGCAGGGCTCTGAGCCATACACCAGTGAGGCTCTGCCCTCCTATAAACCAGCAGCCCCCCAGCCAAGTGGTCATTATGGGCAGCATAGCAGGGACCCTCTCTAGCCATCCTAACTCTAGCAGACACCACCCAGGGAAGCCTTGACCCCACTGCTGACAAGTAGTGAAGGCCCACCCTATGCTGGGCAACAGCAGGTTTCTGCCTCTGGAGCCTACTAGCAGAGACTTTTTTTTCCTTTTCTTAATATTACTATGATTCATTTTTATATTATCTACATTTTCAAATGTATTCTTCCTTTTCTTGTGTTCCCAGGATTTCATACTTTATTTAAAAAAAATTGGAGGTGAAAATCAGGTAAAACCAACCAAAAAAGCAGAAAACTCTGACATTCTACAATATTCCAAGTCTATAGTCCCCCAGAAGGTCCTTATATCTCACTTTGGAGTTAATTTGTACACATAAAATTTTAGCTGAAAGTTTAAATTAATGTATTGTTGAACTAATCATTTAATTTTATTATCTGAAATTTTTCACTATCCAGGGCACTTTGGCTAAAGAAAACTTTCCATACCCATGACTGTGAAAGAAAATGGATCTGATTCTTTCCCCCTAAAAAGCTGGGGGATACAAAAGATTGAGTGATTTATTCCAGTGTAAGAATCTTGGTTACACAGGACTCTTTTTTCTACAAAATTAGAAAGATTAACAAATATGATTATTGATAAAACTCAAAAATATTCTGATCAGAGAAATGATTTTTGATTGTCAATTTATAAGGTGGTATCCCAGACAAAAGAGGGGAAACTAATTTATTGTTTCCTAACTTAGCTATGATCACCACTGTAAAGATAATAATTCAGGCTGCAACAATGGTATCTTATCTTTTTTTTTTTTTGCAAGGCAGTGGGGGTTAAGTGACTTGCCCAGGGTTACACAGCTAGTAAGTGTCAAGTGTCTGAGGCCGGATTTGAACTCAGGTACTCCTGAATTCAGGGCCGATGCTTTATCCACTGCGCCACCTAGCTGCCCCTCCCCCCCGTATCTTATCTTTAATGAGAAAAACACAATTACCTTTAAAGCAAACAGAAAATTTTTAAGAACAAAATAACTAGTAATATATATTACTGACCATTTGCAACAGTGCCAAAGACAACTTAGAAGGTCAGCAGAAAAAGTCTGTTGTACCACTGTGAGAATGGAGTACAGTCTAATGCAGACTGTGCCACAGCAAACCAGGAGAAGCCCTTGGGAGCCACTGAATCAGTAGCAGAAACAACTATTTCTGAAATTCATCCCACAGAGGGTAAGGTGTTGAAACAATTAGACAGAAGGAGATGACATGGGTATTTTATCTAGAACTGAGGCAGGATTCTGGTTTTTTGCCCATACTCCAATCCAGGTTTCAGTCTTGGGTGATAGTCCCAAGCTAGGGAGGGCACACCAGAGCTTGCAGCCACAATGGATCTAGAGACTCCTCATAGTTCCAAGGCAAAAAGGCAGGCTTCTGTTTGCTTGCAGACCACAACACAGGCCAGGAGAGTATTAAACATACCTCTCCTTGAATCATACCATCTTGGAAGAACTGAAAACTTATAAATCCCTAGAAGTAATTCCAAAAACAGTTGCAAAAAACCCCTAAAGTTTGGGACAGTCCTTCCTCCAGGTTGGAAGCTGTACCCAACTTTAACAAAGAGTTAAAAGTCAGGAAATAGACTGGGAAAATGAGCAAACAGAAAAAACATTTTCACCCTACAAAGGTATTATGGTGACAAGGAAGATCAAATTACACCCTTAGAAGATAACAATGTCAAGGCTACTACAGTTGGGAAAATTTCTAAGTCCGATGAAGGAACAGAAACAACAGTATTCAAGTCATAGAAAATAGGTTTATTGAGAGAAGGCCTCACAATAAAGCCACTCATTCAGGGGTTGGACCTGAAAGATACTGAGTTACAAAATCAATTCCTATGCGTCAAATGTCAGCATTTTCCAATACTCTTATCAGTCTTCTTCTGGCAACAGGGTCATAATTATGCTGCATGACCCCCTTGAGTCAAGCATAACTATCATGGTTTCTAAAATATAATATTGCTGACTATTGTATGTTCTGATATTACTTAATGCTTGACATTGGAAAGTATCATCTGACATTATTAAGTAGTAAGAAGAGAGACTTAATCTACTAATACAATTAAAATAATATATCTAAATATAATAAATCACAATTTTTTAGTTAATATCATGATTATTATCAAAATTAAATTAAATCACTTTTAACTATATCAAATCTCTTATAACTAAGGGGTGGGGAAAATCTCACTCACACTACATCAAAAGCTTCGAGAAAAATATGAATTGGTCTCAGGTCATAGAAGCTCTCAAAAAAGACATTAAAATAAAGTAAGATAGAGGGGAAAAATGGGAAGAGATCTGAGAGTGATGCAAGAAAATCATAAAAAAAATTTAACAGCTTGGTAAAGGAGAAACAAAAAAATGCTAAAGAAAATAACAACTTAAAAATAGGCTTTTCTGAACAAAGGAACTATGAATCACCTACCCAGCAAAACTGAACATAATCCTTCAGGGGAATAATGGACATTCAATGAAAGTGAGAAATTTCAGGAATTATTGATCAAAAGACCTGAGACAATTAGGAAATTTGACTTTCAATTACAAGACTCAAGAGAAACATAAAAAGGTAAACAGGAAAAAGAAATCATGAAGGGTATTTAACAGTTAAACTGTTTACATTCCAACATGGGAAGATGATACTTTTAACTCATAAGATCACTCTCATTGTTAGAGCAGCTGAAAGAGACAACAGATTTGAGTTGAATATGAAGGTATTATATATATATATATATATATATATATATATATTTGCAGGACAGTGAGGGTTAAGTGACTTGCCCAGGGCCACACAGCTAGTTAAGTGTCAAGTGTCTGAAGCCAGATTTGAACTGAGACCCTCCTGAATCCAGGGCCAGTGCTTTATCCACTGTACCACCTAGCTACCCCCACTTATATCTTTTTAAAAAATAAAAATAATGGGTGAGAGGGGAATGCACTGGGAGAAAGTCAAAGGGAGAGGTAGAATGTGGTAAAGTATCTCATTTAAAAGAAACAAGAAACAGCTTATACAGTTGAAGGGGAACATGGGGAGGTATGGGAGAGTGAGTGAACCTTACTCTCATCAGAATTGGCTCAAAGGGAAATACAAATTGCAATAGTAACTGTGAAAAAATAATTTTGAAGTAAGGTGTTTTTTTCTTCTTTTCTGATAAAGGCATTATTTCTCAAACATATAGAGAACTGAGTCAAATTCATTAAAATATGAGCTATTCCCCAATTGATAAAAGCTCAAAAGATATAAACAGTTTTGTGATGAAATAATCAAAGCTATCTAAAGCCATATAAAAATTTCTCTAACTCACTATTGATTAGAAAGAGGCAAGTCAAAACAATTCTGGAGTGCTAACTCATACCTATTGCATTCGATAAAAGGACAACAGAGGGAAATGCCAGATATTTCAGGGGGCAAGGGAAAATTAGATATTAATGCACTATTGGTGGAATTGTAAACTTAATCATTCTAAATAGCAATTTTAAACTATGGACAAACTGCTATAAAAGTATGCATATTCTTTAACTTAGCAATACCACTATTAAATGGTCAGCATCCAAAGAGAGATAAACTCTACACATATCTGTTTCCTCAGTTTTTAATGCAAATAATTATACTTACACTGCCTCGTTCACATGACTTTTGTGAACAAAGTGCTTTGTAAATGATAAAATGTAATTTACATGAAAGCTATTTATAACTTTGTCAGATATTTCCAGGTAGAGAAGTGATTCAAATTGCTTTTGTTCAGGTAGAAGCAATCTTGTTGTGGAGGCTGGAGTAGCTAAAATATATGCATAGGGGAACTAATGTTGCTCTCCTCTTTTCCTCCCCTAGTGCCCTTCCCATCTAAATTTGGTCCATTTTGCCCCATAATTAAAAGTGGCCTTGAGCACATAGTAAGTATATACCCTATACTTAGGAAGAAAACTGACCATTTATGGATGTCTCAAACATTGAGCAGCACAAGATCTAAGGAACAACAGATGAAAAGAAGTAGAAAGAAGGAGAGTTAGCAAACAGTAGAGTATTGATTTCAGACTTCATAGAATGATGGACAGATAAAAGGAAAATAGGGTCTGGGAAAGGGGAGATCTCTAATGAGAGGCCTGAGAGCTCTGAAGGAAAAGAAGAGGGAATATATTGTTATCATATCAAATATGAGTGTATTTTACTCAATCAGAATAAAACATTATGTGAATAGAAGTTATTATCAAGAAAACACATGGAAGTCTTAACCAGATCTATGTTGAGAAGTTGTATTTTTCCTTGATGGGGAAAAGTTTCAAACTCAATTGTGTTAGAGAACTACTGACTATTTGATTGTTTTTCCCTTTTTTTGTCATGTTGAACCATCTCAACATAGAAAAAAAAATGCCCTGAATTCTATGCTGTAATGATTGGAATGACGCCACCTGCTGGAGATTTACTGTAGAAAAGTTCTGCCATGAAAGGAAGGTCTTTGAGGGCAAGACCATGCGTCTTTTCTTTGGCATCAGGAAGTGACGTTTGCTAGTGGGAGGAAGAAGGAGGAACCTGGAACTCTGACTGGGTCTTTTTCCTTTGGATTCTGGTGGAGAGTGGAGCTAGAAATGTGCTCTCCCTTTAATAGATAGGTGAATGTAGGCCTTTCTCTCTCTCTTTACCAAATTCTTATTCTCCTTAATAAATGCTTAAAAGCCTAACTAACTCTTGCTAAAGTTTATAATTTATTGGCGACCACTCATTAGATATTTTAGACAGAGTAGCTAGAATTTTAGCCCTTCACAGATGGCTGACCATGAAGAGGAAAGCTGAATCTAACTCTTCCGAACTTTAGGTTGGGTAAGAAATTTCCCCTACCCTGTCCCTTTAAATCCGAAGTACTGCTGAATTGCTGGGGGTTTTCCCTTTGATTTTTTTTCAAATGGACCTTTTAAACTCCCTAATTACCCTATTTTTTATTTTACTCTGTTTAACCAGACAAATGGGAGATACGATCATGTTAATACTTTGTTTTTGTGGATTTTCTATTTTTATTTTTACTTTTGTTAGAAGAGCCAGCAAGGTACTCACACAAGGGAGTATAAATATACCCCCCTCTCCTAGCCATGCTTTTTCAGAGAAGCCTCTGATTTCTGCAGCTTTTCCAAATTCTAACACTAATTGTTGCTCTAATGTTGCATGCCTGGAGGCTTCTCTAGAAGCTTTTAATCCCCCAGCAGTGGGTGAAGGGGAACCCAGGCCTGAGTTTGATTCCCGGGCTGTACAACATGTGGGAGAGGTGGTCCCCTCCCCTTCTCTAGGTACCCCACCTCCTCCCCCTCCTCTCCTTCATTCTCCTGCCCGGGAGGTCACGAGATCTAATCCACCTTCCTCAGGTCCTGATTTTGCACATGCGCAGCTTTCTCTACCTGCATTTGCAGCTTCAGGCTCAGTCCTTCCCCAAACTGCCTGTGCTTCTGAAACAACCTTAGAAAGCCCTTTAAATTCCAGGTATGCTTGTTTTGTTCATAATTTTGCTAATCTGCTTTTGTCTTTAATTAGTAATCTTATAAAGCATTTGTATTATGAAAGGACTGACAGACAATATAGAGGGGTTAAAGAAGAAAAACTTAAGCTGAATAAGAATGACAATCATCAACAGAGTTCAAGACTCTGCTTCTTTTGACATGGAAGGGTATATATCTTACAGAAATGTAGAAGTAAGCAGCAAGGTATGAGTATTGGGGATTTTAGATATCAGAATCAAAAGTGTTCTGAATTCACTCAGAGTAATAGAATCAGTTCAGAGGTTACAAAGGATTTCTATGCTATTACATATACATTTTGAAATTAATGGTATGGGTTTATAAACAAGGAGAATATTTGTAAAAGTTTTTTATAGTCATGTGATCAAGTTTATATTTTATAATACTCTTATTAATATTAAGTTCATATTCATTTAGATTTCCCCAGTTTGAATTCATTGTCTTTTATTGTTCCATGTGTATTTTCTTCTATTCATTAATCTATCTAATTTTGAAACATTGCATGATGGTTTTGATTTCATAATACAATGTTAATTCTAGGAATATTGTGCTCCCATATTCTGAGTTGTTTGTTTTTGTTATTTTTTCTCAACTGATTATTTGATCAAACTCTTTAAAGCATTTCCCTGACAAATTGGTTGCCATGGCAAGTGTAAATTGATTCTAGAAGTATTATTTTTGATAAGCATATTCCAAAAAAAAAAGAGGGGAACATTTGTAAAAGTTTTCTTTTTTCAAAAAAAGTTTTCTTTGAGATTATGTTGTGCTTTAACTTGTATTTAAATATGTTCTGATTTTTCACAAAAGTAATTGTATACTTAGTAAAAAAAGGGGTATTTGAAATTGTTGCATAATTATATATTGTGTTCTGAGTTAAGATGTATTCATATTTTTTGCAATCATTTATTATCCTCAATTTTTAAAATCCATATGAGACTTGGATTATGGGAACTTATCATTTAAGACATTAATTGCCTTTATTCTGAGTTATCAGATGCCAGTTGGCCAAGATACCATCCAGTCACAAGACGAATACATTCAAGAGCAGACACTGAACTGTCACATGAGGGGAGACATGCATGAAATCAAGGTATGGCCAAGGGAACAGCTTTTGACAAATGTTGAGGTTGGATTCTCTTGGTTTAACATCTTATTTTGTTTTTCCCCACAATACTGTACAGATGGTTGGAAGTATTCATCCCACCCATCTCATTCTACACCTGGCTTCTATGCTCCCTCCTATATGCCTGATGCCATGGACATCTGAATCCCATGCATCTGATTAAGTCTGACTCAGTTTCCTCCAATACGTTCAGTGGCATGGCATCCACCTATTTTAAGCCTGGCATACTGCATGGGCAGTACATATTGCTCAAGTGTGGAAATGCTCATATCCCATCATTTCTCTGTTCTTTTATGGTAACCCCCATAATTATCTCAGGTGTCATGATAAATAACAATGTTGAATTTGGCCTTAACATCTGTTACCAATTATATTAGATTTTTTAATTTCTCATAATGGCATGAGGATAATTAGGCAGATGATGCAAAATGTGATGAAACAAAGATAAAAATTATTTTAAAAAATTAATATCACAGCAATTGTGTTCTCAATTACCCTCCATAAGGGTGGACTATGGTAATATTAATTTTAAAGAATGTTTTAATTTTTGTTTTATTATACGTTTCATGTGTAACAACTAAGATTCTGAATTCCCTTAGACATGTTTTTGAGAACTTTCATTGTTTGATTTGATTATTGACGAAGCTATTTTAAAGTTGTGTTAAGCTCAATGTTGATTACCAGCATCCACAAGAACAGTTTTGTTTTGTTGTTGTTAGTTTTTTTTTCTTTTTCTCTTTCTGTTATAATATACACCATCTATAACATGTACTCTCTGCAGAGGCCCTCCCTTTGCAAGACCAATGTCAAAGCGTCATGAGGACATGTTCATGAGGACAAAAAACCACTCCTCTGGACAAAACTTTCCTCTCTCCTTTTCTATACTGTTATTAACATATTGTTAGTTAGCACAGGTTATTATATTCTGTTATTTTTTACTGTTTCATCAAGGAAACATCCCGTTTCTTGAGGAAACAAAGCGGGGAACTGTAATGATTGGAATGACGCCACCTGCTGGAGACTTACTGTAGAAAAGTTCCACCATGAAAGGAAGGTCTTTGAGGGCAAGACCATGTGTCTTTTCTTTGGCATCAGGAAGTGACATTTGCTAGAGGGAGGAAGAAGGAGGAACCTGGCACTCTGACTGGGTCTCTTTCCTTTGGACTCTGGTGGAGAGCAGAGCTAGAAATGTGCTCTCCCTTTAATAGATAGATGAATGTAGGCCTTTCTCTCTCTCTTTACCAAATTCTTATTCTCCTTAATAAATGCTTAAAAGCCTAACTCTTGCTAAAGCTTATAATTCATTGGTGACCACTCATTAGATATTTTAGACAGACTAGCTAGAATTTTAGCCCTTAACAATGCTTTCACAAATCATAACATAATAGGTAAATAAATTCAGGAATTTAATGTTGCTAGACAGCACCATGAGTAGAGCAAATGAATTGGATTTGTAATATATGTTAAAGTCATTTCAGTGAACAAATCAAAGGACGTGATTAATTTATTTGTTTTATAAGGACTCAAAGACTCTAAACAATAGGAATAGTACCAATAGGAATTTCTCAGTACAACTTAACTTGAAGATCGTTTTGATAATTGGTGGGCCAATATATTAATTTCCTTCATCCATCCTCATATTTTCTCGTCATGAATACAACCAAATTGCGTCTGTCATGATCCCACTCAACTATTGAGACAGGTAGTTTGTTCACAGACATTCTGTCCATTGTATACAGGGGAGTCAACAGAAGCAGAGATATTTATAATAATCTGCTTTCTTCTTCCCACCAAACATATGCAAGTCACTGAATTTTAGGAACAGATCATACAAAAGGAGAGACTCCCTATCTATCATTATTTCTAAAACTGGAAGTCATTAATTAACCACTTTCCTAATATGTGCCAGATACTTTATTAGGCACTGAAGATATATTACTTTTATTAGTAATTGGAAAGCAATTATCCAATTTACAAGCAACTAATTAAGCAAATTTGAGGATGTTACAGTACACATACAAACAAAACGATTTCTCTTGATTCTATTCTTATTCTTATTCTTATTATTATTATTTGCTAAGGAGAGAAATATGCATAAAGCCATCAAACTCTTGGTTATTTCACTATTGGTTAAGAAAAGAGGCCCAAAGTATTTAAAAATGTTTTGCAAAGCCTACTACAAAAATGTGGTTATTTTTGTCAGTCAAATCATTTAAAGTATCAAATAATCAAGTGAATATGAAGCAAGTAGGTGCCTAACTTTAATGCTTATCCGTTTTCAATAATATCCCAAATAATATCCTTTCTTTATGCTAATCTAAGTCACCAGAGGCCAACCCTCCTCATTCTGAAGATTACATACACACATGCAAAACACCATACATATGCTTATGCACATGTGCACACATATATTCAAATGTATATATATATATATATATATATATATATATATATATATATATATATGCCTCATATTTTTAAAGGAAAAAATGTGCCACTCCCATATTTTCTTTTATGTACTTCAATCCTCATTTCCCTTATAAAACTCTGCACTTCAGTGAAAAACAAAAGGCTAGATTACAAGATGCATCATACATTTAGCTACATTATTGAAGAGATTTAACAGTACTAAAAACAAGAGAATTATAGTATTTCTTTGTTTCTTAGGTAGATATGAAACTAACTATAAATTTAAACAAGAAAAGATAGGTGTTTGGAATAATAAAACTCCCTCAGACCACTTTAGTTGTCATACAATATTTATTTTAAATTATTTTAAATGAATGGAATATAAATAAAAAGTAGAAAGAAGAAAGTGTTCCTTTTTCATGTGATTACTGCAATTTTGTTTTTCACAAAACTGCAGACCTGAAATTCAGAACTTAAACTGAACAATAAAACAGATGTTAAACTGCTGATAGGTGATACTAAAAAGGATATTGCTATTTAGTTTTAAAAGTAAAGGCTATGTAGATAGCATATCACATTGGTTTGATAATCATAGTAGACCTTTACATGGGCTGAGTTTTCAGATAACAGAATAACTCAGACATTTCTCCTGAAGGAATTCATCCAATTTCATTCTTGTCACTTTTAAAAATATTTTCTCCAGTTTCCCTGTTAGACAAATATGCATATGATTTTCATTTCCACTTCAGATAATTTATAATGGCTGTCTGTTCCCTTGATTCCCCTTTCCTCTAAAATCATTCTTTTTTCTTTACTCCAGCCACCAGACATAAGACATTTTGCAACAACAGATGCTCCAGACATCCATAAATGGTCACTCTTTCTTCATAACTATGTGGTATTTACTTAATTTCCGCTCAATACCACATTTTATTTAACTTATCCCCATTACAAATAATGCTTGCTGATAGTTTTAGGTACATTATTTTTATTAATTTAAGGAAAAATCATTTGTACTTATATTTTGAAATGTTGTTTATTGAAATGGGTGTTGTACTTTATCAAAAGATTTCCATGCATCTATTGATAGAATCCTTTTATTATGTTACTTTTGTTATTTATATAGTAATAAAGAAGGGATGGAAGAAAAAAAGGGAAAAAGTTACATGATAAATTTATTATCTATTTAAAAGCAATAGCAAGTTGTATGTAATAGATTTGAAGTTTCATGTGGAATTATCTTGTTTTCTCTTGTTCTACTATGATATGGAAATGCTTGTTTTATTTCTTAAGTTTAGGATAAAAACAGAAGAAATTAAAATCTTTATTATATATGATAGTTTTCAATATGGCAAAAGATTCACTTGTCTTTATTTATTTATTCATTTTGCTATAAACGTTTCTAGACTTTGATTTATTTTTAGGGTATTTTGTGAATCCATATCTTTAGGACATTTATGTATTCTGTCAATATATCTTAAGACAAAAAAATATTCTATGGCCAATAGTTTTGGGTAAAAAAGTATAATAACTGCACTGGAATATAAGGCCATAGTTGAGATAGTGATAAGTTTCTCTAGATTTAGGCAAGCTGATTCTTAGATGACATTCAGACAACCTGTCACTTGAAGACAGGTTTAAAGGTTAAAGACTTCATAGATTGGTAGGACTTTTCAAAATTGTATTCTGTCAGTTTAGTTTTTAAGAATTCATAATTATCTCCAAAAACTCATTTCATCCAAGTACTATGACAACAAGTTTGGTAGGAATAATTATAAACTCATAGGAAAAGGATTTTGACCTATGATTTTATGTTCTAGGAAACTCAATTGAAGCAACACCCCATAGCAATTCTGGTAAGCACCTTCTCTGAAATGTATAGTCTTTTTTTGTTTGTTGGTTTTTTTTTTGTTGATTTTTTTTTTGCGGGGAAATGGGGGTTAAGTGACTTGCCCAGGGTCACACAGCTAGTAAGTGTTAAGTGTCTGAGTCCGGATTTGAACTCAGGTACTCCTGAATCCAGGGCCGGTGCTTTATCCACTGTGCCACCTAGCCGCCCCAATGTATAGTCTTTTAGATTTGCTTAGCATCACTTAGCTTACATGCAGCAGAACAGGGACTTTAATCCAGGGCTTCCTGGAGAGTAGCTCTTTGGACACTATGTGACACTGCTTCCCATAAACTCCTATACTTGGTTAAAAAATAAAATAAAACATGTACAGTATGGGAGAAGCAGTTTGAAACAATTTACCAAAAAAAGAAAAAAAAGACCTTAGTTTCAATGGACTACAAGCTTTATATTAGTCAATAATGTGACATGGCCATCAAAAATACTGTCAGTTTTATCTACTTTTCTAACTTCACCCATCTGTCATATCCTGAATTTAGGGTGAATGAAAAGAACCATGGTGTTCTCAATGAGGGTAGTGACACTCTTCTACCTTAGGTGGGCTTTATCTAAAGTGTCATGCTCAATTCTATACTCTCAATTTTTGGTATGGACATTGATAAAATGTAGCATAGCAAGAGGAGGACAATGAGAATGGTAAGAGGAATGAGCAAAAGAAACTAGGGCTATTTATCCTTCATAATAGAAAGCTTAGAAGGTAAATGAAACTTGTCTGCAGAAATTTATGGGCTGCCAGATAGAAGAAGAATTAGTCTCATTCTTCTTGGCCCTGAAGGCCAAGAGGTATCAGTACAAATTAAGGATGTATATTTAGACATTATTTGTGGTAGGAGGGGAAGGAAGTGGAAAAGGATTATCCCTCAGTGAAAGTCTTCAAATGAGTTAAGTTTGTATAACTGTCAGGGACTAAAGAGAGGTGATTATTGTTTAGATACATAAACTTAAGTAGATAGACTCTCTTCTTCTTTTTGTTTTTTTTAGGGGCAATGAGGGTTAAGTGACTTGACCAGAGTCATATAGCTAGTAAGTGTCAAGTGTCTGAGGTTGGATTTGAACTCAGGTTCTCCTGAATCCAAGGCCAATGTTTTATCCATTGTGCCACCTAGCCGCCCCCAATAGACTCTCTTCTAATTCTGAAGTTTTGAGATTCTATTTAATACATATACAGGTAAAAAAAGTGAAATTTCTCTCTCTCTCTCTCTCTCTCTCTCTCTCTCTCTCTCTCTCTCTCTCTCTCTCTCTCTCTCTCTCTTTCTCTTTCTCTTCCCCTATCTCCCTCTCTAGTAATGTGTAGAATTAATCCAGGAAATTAAATTAAATCAAAAGGAAACATTGTATATTTTGAGAAGTCCATTTAAGGTAAAAAAATGCATATAAAAACCTGAATGGAGAAAAGTGATCAAATCATGTGTAGAGAATAGGCAAATAAATTATTTTGCCAAAGCATAGAGTCTGGGTGTAATATGGGTAAATCTATTGATAAATTGATATAACTCTTAGATATTTGTTTTGCTAAGCATAACTGAGAACTTAGATCTGATTCAAAATACAAAAATGAAACTATTCCAGGATTTTCGGAAGGTGAATAATATGATTGAATCAACCCTGTAAAAAGATTATGCAATTGATCTTGTGTAGGACAGCTTGAAATGGTAAGAACCAGCAGGGAGGACAGATATCAGGAGGCTGTCCAATAGTACATCAATGACATGGGTAAATTTTATATAGTTTTAATTATAAAAAAGTTTTAATTCTCACATAATGACAAAAGTTCTAATACATAGAGTTTAAACAAGCAAATAACTGACAAAATGGCAAAGGATGAAAAACATCTCTCATAACCACATGGCACAGATTAGGTGCTTTATAAATGTGTGTTGTCTGACTTTATAACAGGATTTTAGGCAATCTTAAACAGCAAATACTACAATCTCAGCCAGAAAATGCCAAGTGGAGAGATGTAGGTACCCAGGGGAAAAATGGTTTATAATACAAGCTCATTTTCAAAGTGTTATGGAAGAAGATGAAGATTAGAAGTAGAAATGCCTTAAAAACCAATTGAAAAGAGCAGACAAGAAAATGGGATTGTAAAAAGCTTTTACAACTCAGCCAAGCCAGATCACCCCAAGATTTATTGATGAAAGTAGAAAAAGAACAAATAGTAATGAAATGGATATATTTCCTAGAATTCCTATAGTTATTTATCATCATAAATGAGGACAGAGGAAACCAGCAAGATTAGAACCATTATCTATGACTTAGCAAATGCATCATGGAAGTTGTCTTAGTCACATAGAGGATATAGTATTTACCCAGGGTCAGACAGTTAGTAAATGCTTTCCTGACCTCAGGCCCAGCACTCTATTCACTAGGCCACACTTACTGCTTTTATTGACCCTTGTACTAGCTTTTATATCCCTATAAAATATAAGAATCATGATATCAACACTTAATGAAAAGAATACTCACTGGTTTTGGATTGAAACTGGATTGGAATCTGTCTTCTATTACTGATTATCACAGATAAGTTAATTCACTCCGCTGGTTCTCAGTTTCCTTGGCCATTGTAATCACTGTTGTAGTTTCATTTTAATATACTTTTTTTCCTCGAGAAGTACTGTTTCTGAAATTTTTGTATTGGAGAAGCTGATTAAGCCTAGGGAGCTTTCCAAATGAGTACATATGGGTAGAAACCAAGAATAGTCATGTACTCACAAGAGACAACAACCTGAGATAAAGAAAGAGTTGATGACAAAGACTAAGTAGCTGGAATTTTATGGAGATGAAAAATGGGGGAATGGTGAGGTAATTATGCAACATTTAGGGGAAAAAAATGTTGGCACCAGCAATAAAAGTGAATTATGACAATTCTCACCTTTGATAAGTTAGTGGTTCAATTTATCAATCAATAAGTATTTATTAAATACTTACTATGTACCAGGTATACTCTGATACTATGATAAATGTGGGAGATACAAGTACTAAGAATGAAAAGAAGCAGTTTACATTTTAATAAAAGAGAAAACAAGGTCATAAAATATACTCACTGAATTTTGTTGTTGTTGTTGTTATTGTTGTTGTTGTTGTTGTGAAATGAGGGTTAAGTGACTTGCCCAGGGTCACGCAGATAGTGTCAAATGTCTGAGGCTAGATTTGAATTCAGGTCCTCCTGAGTATAGAGCCGGTGCTTTTTCCACCATGCCACCTAGCTGCCCCTATACTTATTCATTTTAAAATTTTAATGAGTGGGGGCAGCTAGGTGGCACAGTGGATAAAGCACCAGCCCTGGATTCAGGAGTACCTGAGGTCAAATCTGGCCTTAGACACTAGACGCTTACTAGCTTTGTGACCGTGGGCAAGTCACTTAACCCGCAATGGCCTGCCCCCCCAAAATAAATAAGTATAAATATATTCAAAGTAATTAAATGCAAAGTAGTTTTGGAGGGAAGGTATTGGTAATTGGGGGACTTAGAGCAAAACATAATGCTGAGGATAATACCTTAGCTAAAACTTGAAGCAATAGGGTTCCTCCATAAAACAGAGACAAGGTAAGAGTCCATTCTAGGCACATGAAATGGTCAATACAGATGTATGAAGATGGGAAATGTAATGGTATATGTGAGTAACAGAAAGCAGGCCAGTTTGACTTACCATAAAAGTGTTTGGAATTGAATAATGCAAAATAATTTTGGAAAGATAATTTGAGACAAGGCTGTGAAATGCTTTTAAAAACTAATCAGTGGGGCAGCTAGGTGGCGCAGTAGATAGAGCACTGGCCCTGGAGTCAGGAGTACCTGAGTTCAAATCCGGCCTCAGACACTTAACACTTACTAGCTGTGTGACCCTGGGCAAGTCACTTAACCCCAATTGACTCACTAAAAACAAACAAAATAAAACAAACAACAAACAAACAAACAAACAAACAAACAAACAAAAACTAATCAGAAGGGGGCCAGCTAGGTGGTGCAGTGGATAAAGCACCAGCACTGGATTTTATTAGCTGTGTGACCCTGGGAAAGTCACTTACCCTCATTGCCCCTCAAAACAAACAAACAAACTAAACAGAAGCCATTCCCCAATTGATAAATGATCAAAGGATTGACTCCAGTGAAAGAGATAAAATTTCATTTATTATTTCATTAATTCAATATTTTCTGCAGCCAAAATTGTATCTTGCAGTCATGAACTTGGTAAAGTGCTTTCTCTCAGGGTGTTGATTAGATGACACATATAGCACTCACCACTTAGCCCATACTTGAAACATTTCCTGTTTGGCAGAATCTTCTAAAGCCTGGGTTCTGCAAATATATGAGGTTCTGGCATCCTTCTAACACCATTTCCTGAGGCTTATAATGGAAATTATAGTATAGAAAAATATAACAATAATATGGGAATTTCCTGTTCCCTCTAACGGTAGTGTTAGAGCACTATACTCTAACCAAAGAAAGCTCACAAGTTTTCTGCTAACTCCTTTCTCCACTAGTAGTTTTCCTTCGCTTCTGCTCTAAAGAACAACATACTATCTGCTGCCCTACCCTCTTTTCAGCTTCCTTTTGTTTTCTTTTTCCATTGGTTTGTGAGTTCCTTAATGATAGGGACCATACATTTTTCTTATTTGTATCCTCTGGAATTAGTACCTTATCTAGCACATAGTAGGTACTTAATAAATAATCAATAAATTGAATTGAATCAAATTGAATAACATACTTGTAGCATAACAAAAAAAAATTTCATCATTTAGTTGATTTTATCTTCACAACAACCACATGAGGAAAGTTGTTGTTGTTGCTTCATTTATCTTTTTATCTCTAGGCCTCTGACTCTCAGAAATTCCTGGGAAGAAAACTCCCTCCATCAGTGAATGTCAACATATCCTTATCTACTTACAATTTTAGCAAGTACTTCAGGGCATTGATTTTCCCAGTAACATTCAGAAGTAGAAACTGAGGGTAGGTTTCTCCAAATATGTGACACCTCTCAAGATAGGTATTATACATAATCATCCAAGTAGAAAGAGAATTAGGTGACAAAATGGAAGGGGGAAAGAAAGGAACATGAGAGAATACAAACTTTTTAAGAGCAGGAAATGTTTACCCCTACCTTCCCTTTGATTCTAATATCTCCAGTAATTGATCAGTGTTTCATAGATAGATGATTTATGTATGTTTGCTAAATTAAAATGCATTAGAGGACTGAGTGACACTCTAAAGCAATGTGTATTAAAATCAATAGATTGAATTAAGCAATTAAAATATTAATATCCTTCTACCAACAATCACATCTTTTCAAGAATCTAGGAACACTAGAGACATATACATGACTAGGAGGGTGCTTAAATATCATGTACTTCAAAAATTCATTTTAGACGACAGGAAAATAATGAGTCTCAGATAGTGAACTGTATAGATGTTACCTCATTCTCCTCACTAAAAATGACACCTTGATTTGAATTTACATTATTAACTTTTATCTATACTAATATACATACATGTCATATACCCAGTAGAATGTATGTTTTATGAGGCCAAAGGAAAATTCTACTTCCTCCTGCAAAGAAATTCTAGCAACTTTCAACCAATAGGCACTTAATAAATCTTTGTTGATTGTCTTCACTAAGGCGATGATATAATGTGTTGGGGCATAGTCTAATCACCATGACATATCATCATATTCAAAAACATCCTGAGGACATGCCATTTGTTAGAAATTCTCCTGTTTGGACCATGAATAAGGAATTCTTCTCCAGAGCAGTTTATGAGTTTAGTGATCACATATTCTGGTGTTTCATTCCACTTTTGATATTATTAATCAGAAGGTCATTGGACAGACTTTTCTCTGTGGTAGCATGTGTCAAGCAATCTTCCATGATCATAATATAGACAAGAGAATCCTTAGTAGAAGTTTTAAATGAAATTTTATGTTCAAGTTATGACAGAATAATCACAATGATCATTCACTAATATTTGAATACATATAAAGTACATTTTTTTCTGAATGAGAAATAGCAAAAATAAACACACATAAAACAAATAAAAATCTCCACTGATTTATTTGGTTGTTATTTGTTTTATCTTCCATTTCAGTTTGGAGTCTCTTAAAAAACCCTTACCAAATCAAGCTGTTTTCAATTTTTTCAGCATTTCATTATTTCATTCACCGTAAATCCAACTTCCCAAAGTGTGTACTTATACTTGAATTTGTCCTTGGGCTTTAAAAGAAATAATTTGCTAAAAAAAATGCTTCTTTCTTCACGAGGCACATGAGGGATTTAGATATGTTCTTTACAGGTCATTTGCAACAAGGAAAAGTAGCAAAATCATCAATCTAAGAAAAAGTGAGGTGTTTCACAACTGCCAAAGAATAATTCATTTGAGCAGATAGGCAAGAAGCTCAATTTTATAGTGCTAGATGACATTGACTTAGAGATTAGTATATTTATGATAAACATTTTAATTTAACTTCTATTATTTAAGGAGGAAAATTTATATAATCCACTACAATTGCATTTAATTGCAACATTTTGCTTTAAAGACACATTCTATGATGCTTGTATGTACATATATCTATATATACATATAAATACAAATGTATGTCTAAATTAGGAGTCAAAAACCTATTGCCTCCTATTCTTTCTCTCTCTCTACACTGACTCCATGGATTAAGAAACTCTCTTTAAATATTTTAAATTTAATTTGGAAAAAAACCACTAAATTAATATGAGTTTTTAAATGACAATGCTTTGTTCTGAAAAATTAAGAGAAAGCTAACATGTTTGACATGCATAAATGCATCGATACATGTGTGTATATAATTTGAGTAATTGCTTATAAAACTCTTGCCTCTTATTTTTCCTTCTTCCACCTTCCTTCCTCCACACAAATACAACAGAAATAAAAGTTATGGGAAAGACAGAAGAGATGATTTTAAGCACTAGATTTAAAGCCACTTTTAGTGCAGAAAAGATGGGAAGAAGAGAAGGGCTTGGAGCATCATTAAGATCACTATTTTTTAAAAGAAATAAAATGTAGAATGGCAGGACTTAGAAAACATAGCAACCTCAGAGATTATCTATTCTAATCCTCTTGTTCCATAAGTAAGGAAAATGATGCCTACAGACTTAATGAAAATCAGCAAACTGAACAAGCAGCAGAAACAAGATTATAATTCAGGTTCTATGACACCAAATTCAATGATGATTTTAAGCTAGTCCCAAAGCTTCCTTGGCCTTGGCCTTGGCCCCACCCATGTAGTATGGTGAGTAAAAGTGTCACAAAGGTAAATCGAGGCAAATTTTCCAGGCAAGATAACAGTTTATTAAGTGAAGCATATAACTGTTAATAGAATGATTAGAACTATACCTGCCTCAATGGTCAGTGTCCTTGAAGGGATTAAAAAGACTTTAGAGCAGGAAATGTTGAGACCACCGAAGAAGGGGTGGGGTGGGTCTAGTAGTAGCAAAACCTTATTATTAGTTGCAACTGGGAAAGTGGGCTAGCTTTCGTGTTTGGCTGATTATTCCCTTCTTTGACACTTAAGGAATGCTATTTGCTAGCTCTAGTAAGTTTGGCTAAAAAAAAAAGAAAGAGCCACCCCATCATCCCTCCACCCCATCTGCACAATAATGGTTTTTTTGTTGCTGTTGGTGGTGGTGTTTTTTTTTTTCCTCTTAGAAACCAAGTCACCCACATTTAGTGAGGAAAAGCAAAAACTAGAGAATTGTCCCCTGGGGAGGATTTAGCCCAAGATGATAATCTGTTTATTTATAAACAAAGTCAGGGTACTACTTTAAACTAGTTAGCTAGCAAATGCCTGGGGTCTAAGACAGGTCACATTATTTAGCAATGCCTTCAGTTGGGATTGGGAAACTACCTTTTGAGCTTTACTTACAAATAGGGTTTGACAAAAAGAGGAAATGTTAATAAAGTAATACTCATTATTGAATGATACAATGTAATATTAATTTGCCTCACCAGCACCCCTCCCCTACCCCCCATAAAATAGGATAAGATCTACAGTTGTTAGTTTACTATGCCTGGGACCATCTTTACTAGCAGCCAATGACCTTTTCTTTGCTATGTCCTTGCCATATCCATCTCTTGACTTAAGCAGTGACACCCATTTCCTGATTTCTAGTCTTTTGTAGCTTCCAGGACCTTTCCTAAGTTAGGCCCTGGGGACAGTACACATTCTGCCTTCTCTCCCCCAGTAAATTCACCAAGACATGACAGAAAACCTCTATCTCTTGAAAAGTCTTCTGTACCTCCATCTGATGTCTATGATACCAGGCTTGGGGTATTTACAGAATAGGGCATCATGACCTGTGATGTTCCAGGACCCTGAACAATGTAATCACATACTTTCTTTCAAAGAATTCTTTCCAGTTACCTATAACCTTCTAGTACTCATCCTTAAATGATTAGTATTTTTATATACTTATCATGTCACAGTGATTCCTGAAATCTTGACTGCTATGAACACTTCCCATTCTGACCTGGTAGGTACCTTAAAATTATGGTTTATAATAATCCCCACCAGGAGTGGGCTGGTAAATGTTTAACAGCCAACTTTCAAAAAATAAGTATGCATAACACAATTTATTTATTCTTCATTTCCCCAATAATTTTAAATCATCTCAAAAAAACAACTAACCTGGAAAAAGAGATCAAGGAAAGAAGATTTAAGAACAAGTAGACAGGGGCAGTTAGGTGGCACAATGGATAGTGCACCGGCCCTGGATTCAGGACTACCTGAGTTCAAATCCGGCCTCAGACACTTAATACTTGCTAGCTGCGTGACCCCAGGCAAGTCACTTGACCACAATTGCCTCACTAAAAAAAAAAAAAAGAAAAGAACAAGTGGACAGCTAATTTATCTCTCCTCGAACTATTTCCATGTCAGTTATTTTTCTGATGAGATATTTCTCATTTCATTGTGTTTTCTTCATTCTTTTGACTTTGTTTTATTAGCTTCTATTTGTCCAATTCTAATTTTTAAGGAATTATTTTCTTCATTGAGCTTTTATACTTCTTTTTTCCCATTTGACCAATTCTGATTTTTAAGGAGTCATTTTTACTAGTGAAATTTTGTGCCTCTTTTTCCATTTGACTAATTCTGTTTTTAAGGTATTATTTTATCCAAATTTTGTTTCTCTTTTACCAAGTTGTTAATTATGCTTCTACAATTTTCTTTCATTATTCTCATTTTTTTTCTCATTTTTTCCTCCAAAACGTTTATTTCTTTTTGGTTTTTTTTTTTATCATTTTAGCTTTTCAGGAATTCTTGTTAGTCTTTTGTCCAAATCAGTTTTTCTTTGAGATTTTGCTTGTAGCTGTTCTGAAATCATTGTCTTCTGAGTTTGTATCTTGATCTTCCATGTAACCATAGCTTTTTTGATCAGGTTCTTTTGTTTCTATTTGCACATTTTTTCCAGTCTATTTTTGTTTGTTTTTCAATTGAAATGTTATGTGAAAGCTGTGATCTGCTCACTTTGGTGTGGTTCAAACTTCAGGTCTTTTTGCACTGTTGTTTTCAGAGTTAGTTTTGGTTGTTTGGAAGTTTTTGCTGTTTTCCAGGTGGTATGATTTGGAGAGAAGTGTTTTTCTTGTTCTCATGGTCTCTGTTCTTATACTTACCCAGGAAAGGGCCCTGCTACTGTCATTGGATCAAAAGCCACACTGCTCCCCAGGGCCCTTGATACCTTGGGGAAGCTAGTGGGGATATTTCTTAGTAACCCTGGAATCAAAAGCCCTATTTTTTCCTCAGGATGCCTGATCCCTTGTAACTGCAACAGATGTTGCTCCTCAGGGCCCCTGATCCCTTGTGATAGAAAACTATACTTAGAGTCTCTACTTTTTCTTGAATCAAAGTGTTACTCTCTGTCCTAAAACTGTGACCTAGAAGTGGGTATAGGCAATGGAATTTTCAAACAGCAATCAATCATGCATGATCTCTAGCAATCTCTGATCATTTACCGTATCCCATTACCATCTATTGCTTGAGAGCTTCCAAAGTTGCTGCTGCTACTGCTCCTGCCTCCAAGTCTCACAACTATCCTTTCTATCACATGCATTCTATGCCAGTCAGTACTTAAGTGTCATAGGTCTCTCACCTCTTAAGTTGTATTAGGCTGGAAAAAATTACTCACCTGGACTTTATGTTGGCTCTGGCACTTTACAATTCTATTTGAGTCATTATATTAATGTGGCTTGAAGTGGGATATTGAGACAGTTTGGTGGCTTCTTCTGCTCTGCCACCTTGGCTTTTCCCTCAGGAGTGCTGCTATGCACTTTAATAACAGTTTTTTTTTTTGTTGTTGTTGTTGTTTTGTTTTGTTTTAAAGAGGAATTTATATTTAATTCTAGAGCTAAAAGAAAGTCATTGTAGTTAACTTAATTTGGAGGTGACATGTTCAGACCTATCCTTTAGGAAAATCTTGGAAACTGATTTGACAATATTATACATTTGGGAGGGAATTGATGGGGGGAAAACTAATTAGAAGGCAATTACAAAAGTTTATGATATAGATAGATAGATAGAGGGTATCTATATTTCTCTATGATTATATATACACATATATATGAAATATCTTTATCTCTAGCTAGTTAGTTTTCCATCTGTCTGTCTGTCTGTCTGTCCATCCATGCATCCATTTATCCATCCGTCTATCCATCTGTCTATCTATCTATCTATCTATCTATCTATCTACCTCTTCTCCACTCACATAGCCACAGCCTTGGTTTAGTAATTCCTAAACTATAACATGAACTTTTGCTATAGACTTCTAATTGTTTTTTTTTTCTTCCATCAATTTTCCTTCCAAATGTAAAATAGCTTCAACTCAATTTTGAAGGTGATTTTCCTTAAGAATAGGTATGAACATTTTACCTCCCAATTGAATCAACTGCAATGACTTCCCATTACCTCCAGGGTTAAATGTCTGTGTGTATTTAATGTATTTGCATATGTGTGTGATTCTTTATATGTGCGATGTATAAGACAGACAGATATATAGATATAGATATAGACAGATATAGATATAGATTTGGATATAGATATAGAGTGTGTGTGTGTGATCTTTTGAAGGTCAAGAGATTAAGACTTGACAACACATTAAATGCCTGAAGTGACTGATGGTGAGGAGTCAAGAATGGGTAAATGGGAACAAAACAGTACCTTCCAATGTAATAGAGAAGTTCAGTTTGGAGGAAAGCTAATAAATTTCATTTTGGACATGTTGAACTTGACATTACTAAAGGACATTTTAGATCACTAAAGTAAGTTGTTGATGCAACACTGTAGCTCAAGAAAGAGATTGGCGTGAATATATAGATCTTCATAAAAAATGATAGTTGAACCCATGGAAGTTTGTGAAATCAGCAAGTGAAAAGAGAAGAAAGTCTAGGGGAGAGCTTTGGAGGTTATGCACAGATAAATAGATTTGGTTAGACATGGATGAAAATCAGCAGGGGAGGTTGAGAATAAATAATAAGACTACTATTAAGAGAGATAACACTGCTTTTTGAGAGCAATATCATGGAAAACATCAAGCATTAAGGAGAAGGCAATCAACACTATCAAATGCTGCAGAGAAAACAGAGAAAGGTCATTATATCTGATAATTTGTAGGTCTCTGATCCCTATGAAGAGAGTAGTTTCAGTTAAATGATGAGATAGAAAGCTATCCTACACAGAGTAAAGAAGAGAATGGAAGGGAAGGAAGAAGATGCATTAATTGTAGATATTCTTTCCAAGAAATTTAACCAGAAAATAGAGGAGAAATATGGATGTGATACTAGACCAAGTAGGGGCAGTAGTTTTAGGATGTGTGTTTTAAGGTCTCCTTTCTCTCTGCTCTCAGGTTATTTTGTTTCATTATCTGTTCTCTGGCACCTTGATTTGTCTAAATTATTCAACATTATTTTATTTCATTTCAACTCATTTCTTATTTAGGCAGCTAGGTAGCAAAGTGGAGAGAGGACTGGATCAGTAATTAGCAAGTCCTGAGTTTAAATATGGTCTCATATACTCTTTGTGAAACTTATAACTATACCTGCCTCAGTTAACTTAAATATACTCAATGTACTTCATTATACTTAAGGAAGGTAGACCTATATCTTAATCTATATCTGCCTCAGTTCTTCTTCTGTAAACAGGTGATCATAATAGTCCCAACTTCTCAAATTTGTTCTGAGAAAAAAATGACATCATATTGGTAAAGCCCCTTGGAAGCCTTAAATAGCTATTCTTACTTAGCTATGATTTACATTGTTTCAATCATGTTTATTGTTCTTTTGTTTCTGTTTTCTGCAACATATCATTGTTCATACAAACTGGAACTATATTTCTCTGAATTTCTCATATTCCACATTCTCTTTCCTGACTCGGAATTTCATATTTATTTTCTTCCTCTTATTTCTTAATAATGAAAGGGCTTATGTTTTATTTCCAGAAGTTCTCTTTCCGTTAGTTATACTGTCATCAAACGGCAGTGCAAGCTGTCCTCACCCTTCATGCTCCAGCATTGTAATGACAGAAAATGAGGTGGGAACCCAAATGGGAACACCTGATTCTTCCAGATAAAAATGATTTACCAGCCTTGGCATCAAGAAATTAATGTGCTGACTTTAATTTGTAGCATGAAAGCCAAGAATTCTTAAAGCCCACCAAATTCCTTGTCCAAATGTTAATTATGGAATTTGTCATTTAAAGACAGGCTTTACAGTTGGGGAGGGGCTTTAATAGCTAGTGTTTGGTAGGTGAAAAATCAGACAGGTATGATAGTTATTTTGATGAATCCATAACTATAGAAGACTTTTTTTACTCTTTTTTGTCTATATTACTTTCTCTTATTAATAGTTTACATTTGTGCAACTGATTAAAAATAAAAGCTGTTTAATTAACAGAGCAGCATCACCAATAAACTTATAAAGATTCATATAAAATGATGTCTATATAGGCATATTTATATACCTATGTATAGTATATGTAATGGGCAGCTAGGTGATACAGTGGATAGAGCTTGTGGGCCTGGATTCAGGAAGACGGGTTCAAGTGAGGCTTCATACACTATGACTCTGGACAAGTTACTTAGCCCCAGGTTCCTCAGTTTCTTCATTGTTAAATGACCTGGAGAAGTAAATGGCAAACCACTCTATTATCTTTGCCAAGAAAACTCCAGAGTCATGAAGAATCATATACTACTGAAAATTACTAAGCAACAATGCAATTTACGTATGAATTTTATATATGCCTTTTATATTTATCTTAAATACATTGTATATATTTCCATATGTACATATTTCTGTGAATATATACACAAACATACCTTATTTAGCCAGATAGACAAGTGGTACAATTGATTTTGACCTGAAGTCAAAAAATCCTTAAGTTCAAATTCAGCTTCAGATACTTCCTAGCTGTATAACTGACTCATGGAAAGTAATTTAATTTGTCTGTTGTGGGTTCTTATCTGTAAAATGGAGATCCAAAAGCCTATCTGAGTTTTGATGAGAATAAATATTTGTAAAAATGCTTTTCAAACTTCAAAGTATTATATAAATACTCATATACATATGTACACATGTGCACACACATAAGCATATGCACATATACATATGGGCATAATGCTTGTATATGAGTGTTTGAGGTTTATTTGAACCTCAAAACAATTGGGACTTGAATTCTATTTTCATGCCCGCTTTACAGATGAGGAAACAGAGGCTGAGAGCAGTCACATATTTTGCTTCTGGGGGGACTACTAGGTGGTGCAGTGGATAAAGCACTGGCCCTAGATTCAGGAGGATCTGAGTTCAAATCTAAACTCAGACACTTGACACTTACTAGCTGTGTGACTCAGAGCAATTCACCTAACCCTCATCCCCCACCCCCCACCACCCAAAAAAAAAAAGACCTGGATATTTTGCTTCTGGGTCACACAACTAGAATATAAGTCAGGCAGAATTTGAAATGAATCATCTATTCAATGACTCTAAATACCTTTTCCTCTCACTTTCCCATCAAAAAAAATTCTTAAATCACTAACACTACTCTTTTCCTATTTATTTTAGTAGGAACTTGAAGATGTTGATAGGACCTTTATTTATATCTACATCACTGAGCACAATAGTTGGCTCATAGTGAGCCTTTTATATACAATCACACCCTCATACTTTACACCTGCATATGTATTTTTATGATTTCTCCCCATTATACTCATTTGTACACCTCACTTATACTTCTAGCAGGATATAGATTTCAATCAGGAAGGGACCTTAGATCTCATTGAGTCCAAATCTCATTTTATAGCAGAAGAACATGCTTCTGAAAGGTGTTAAGTACTTGCAGAGAGTTACCTAGCCAATCAGCCTCCAAGGCAGGATTTGAACTCAGGACTACTGAATCCCAAGCCAAGATTTGTATCTACTTCACTACCTAGCTTCCTGAGGCTAAGGAGTCCTTTATTTTCATCACTGTACAAACCTC
The DNA here is from genome assembly GCF_019393635.1 of Dromiciops gliroides. Taxonomy (NCBI): domain Eukaryota; kingdom Metazoa; phylum Chordata; class Mammalia; order Microbiotheria; family Microbiotheriidae; genus Dromiciops; species Dromiciops gliroides. The sequence goes on along the minus strand of NC_057866.1, from coordinate 217,056,597 downwards.
ACTGGTTTACATATATTCAGTGACTAATATGTTTGATGAATTGAATTCTAAGCATTTACCCTATGAATTATTAAAATGAAACACAAGTAGGGGGCAGCTAGGTGGCACAGTGAGTAAAGCACCAGTCCTGGATTCAGGAGGACCTGAGTTCAAATCTGGCCTCAGACACTTGACACTTACCAGGGCAAGTCATTTAACCCTCATTGCCCTGCAAAAAAGAAAAAGAAAAAAAGAACCACAAGTAAAAAGCTAATATAATATTAAGTAATGTAATTGGTCTATGCTAGGAATTTTAAGTGGTTTCAAATAATTTTAACACAGTGGAAATTCATATGAAACTCTAAAATATGAAAGACTTTCTGAAATCATATCTGTGAATTTTGAAGTAATGATGACTTTACACTGATTTAAAAAAATAACAGGAAAATATAAAAATGGCCATTTGACTCCATTTTGCTTTATTCAGTTATCCTTATTATAAATTATAATTTATTGGGAGTTATAACCATTATTTGAAAACTTGCCACTTCCTCCTTTTTTTTTTTACTGTATTCCCATATAAAATGTTCTGAACTTTTTCCTCTTGCAAATGATAGTCACAATCATAATTAATGATAGTAAAAATAAACATTTGGGGGCAGGTAGGTGGTGCGGTGGATAAAGCACTGGCCCTGTATTCAGAAGGACATGAGTTCAAATCTGTCCTCAGACACTTGACACTTAATAGTTGTGTGACCCTGGGCAAATCACTTACCCCTCATTGCTCTGAAAAAAAATAAAAATAAAAATAAAAATAAACATTAGTATTCTCCCTTTACAACTTTTAGCTTTGAATTTTCTTAATCTTAGATCTCTTAATTGATTTTATTTCTCTGCTCTGGCAAAACAGATTTGGCACTTGGTGCTATAGAACAGTGCTTTCTGAATTTAGGTCTGGTACTTGGTTGGGGTCTATAATCAACTACTTACAGAGTAAAAAGCTGCTTACTTTCCTACTCTCTTCTCTAATAGCAAGTCATGGGATTTTCTCCAGAAGAAAATAAATTCATCCCTAAAACACTTCTCCCTTCTGTTACCTGCTACAATTAGCCTACTGCATTTTTATTGAAGAAATCATAATAATGCTCATTTTTAAAAATTGTACAGAGATTGAATTTTGAAGCTCCTTCCATCTCCTTTTCTTTAGGAGAGAAGGGCAAACTAAATCATTCTGCTTGCCCACTGCCACCTTCTCTATTTAAAAAAATGAAGGAGGGGCAGCTAGGTGGCACAGTGGATAGAGCACCGGCCCTGGATTCAGGAGTACCTGAGTTCAAATCCGGCCTCAGACACTTAACACTTACTAGCTGTGTGACCCTGGGAAAGTCACTTGACCCCAATTGCCTCACCAAAAAAAAAAAAAAGAAATGAAGGAAAAGGATTGAAAGTATAACCAAAGGTGGGATATTAGTTTTTGCATGGATTTATCTAAACTTTCTCTACCTACAGTAACAGAAATGGAAATAGTGGCAGAAATTTTGACTTGTATCTCCTGTGAGATCATTGGCTTCATTTCTCCTTTAATTTGTAAGTCAAATTCTGGTGATACCTCTTGTTCCTCACACACTATTGTGGTTGATTACATACTTTTAAATGAAAGGAGATACTTCCTATAGTATTTGTTTCTTTCCCATTCTCAGAGCACCCTGATCATTGGCACATTCAGTTTTTTCTGTCTCTGGGAGAATATGCTCTAGCAAAATACTTGACATCTTATTTTCCCCTTCCTAATGATTCTTCTATTATATCTATATCCATTATACTTTGGCAAGACAAGAGGAAAACTAACTACTATGAAATACCAGAGGACAAGCAAATGCATATTGTCACTTAGAAATACAGGAAGGTTCACTTTAGAGAAACCATACTACAATTTGTCACTCATGGTGGGTTCCTGTATTGGGGAATAATGGGGGGTGAGGGCAGGTAGGTCAATGCCTATCCATCATCATACCCACCTACAAATCCCTCTTGTTTAGGTGTCTGAGTCTCTGCACATGCTGAATGATCTTATTGTACTTCTATTATACATACAAGAATCGTTTTCATATTTATCTACCACCACAATCAGATTTAGAATTAGAAACTTGGTAATAACTGTTTTTCTTCTGATAGGATTATCTAGCTACCTGTTAACTCATAAGTGATGTAAATATGTATGATTGCCTCCTCTGATCATTTTGCAAGGTATTGTAAAATCAAAAAACATAAAGAATAAAACAATTCCTTATTATTCATGCATGACCAGGTCACTGAATATGAATGCTAGTAAAGAGTTTATTACATGATATACTTTTTATTATTTAAAATTTTTATTAGTTACACATAAAAATATTTTTTGAGTTCCAAATTTTTCTCCTACCTTCCCTTCCCTACCTCTTCTCAAGCCAGATATTTGATATGTTATACATTACTATCACCTTAAACATATCTCCACATTGATCAGAACAAATTTAAAAAGCACAAGAAAGAATAAACAAGAACAATGACAAAAAAAGCAACAACAAAAGTGAAAAAATAATATGCTTTAGTCTGCATTTAGACCCCCTCGTTCTTTTTCTGAGTGTGGAGTGTATTTTCCACCATAAGTTTTTTGGCATTGTCTTGGATCCTTGTATTGCTGAAAATAGTTAAGTCTATCACAGTTGATCAATATGATGTACTTTTGACATTTAATAATGTCAATCACCTTGCAGGAACGATTTTTAGAGATGTAGCTCAACCAATGACAAGTGGTATTTTGTTAGCTTAGGCAGCTCACTTTGTTTAGATGTAGACATTCTACAGATTCTCAGTAAGACTCTAGAGTCTCAATCACTATAACCTTAAGGAATAGTCTAAAAAATTACCATTGTCTAACAACACTAAACAGTTCATCTGTCTTGACTAGGGAGTAAAGTATTTTTTTCAAGTTTTGCAAATGAGGGGAAGGTAAAATTAAGATATTTCTGGGCTCTGGCTGTCACCATGAATGAAAAATGGGAAATATCAGATCATATCAGCTAACCTATGTCTCTGTCATTTTTATATTACCCTTTTTGTGGTCTTTGTTATTTTTCACTCCCTGTTTATCTATCATTGTCCTTTATGCTCAAAGATAAGGATACTGATGAGGATAACTATTTGTTGTGATTTAAAAAAATTGCAAGGCTAGCAGACTTCACTTTATTTCCTCTGTGAACATCATCCTTTGATTTACAGCTGAAACTGCTTTGTAAAGATATTGTTTGTAAATCTTATTTAGCTCTTATATTAAGTTTGAAAAGATCCTTTGATGTTTAACAATATGAGACATAATGTCTAATTTATTAAATCATTTTTAATATGGCCAGTGAATTATTAATAAAATGAGGAACAAAGACCCCTTCCTTGAGGTCAGATATGGTTCATATACCTTTCTTCCTGTAGGAAGTCCATCACACAGAAATCAAATACAATTGGTTAGCATCATTTGGAGGTGGGTTATATTAAAATGAAGTCAAGGGATACTTCACTCAAGTAAAGATGGGAAAAGGAAAAAATGCAGAAACCCCCACGTAAGATTGAACTGGTTCATGAAGTTCAAATCACATCAGTAAAGTCCTTCAGTTTATCTGGGCAAAGTTACTCTATCTAAACATGATGGTCCTTTTGTTTGCTTCGGTTTGGATTGGATTTTACCTAGATGAGATTTGATGAAATATTTCAAGGACTCCTTGCCTTTGAGTGGGTGGAGAAAGGTCTTGTGAAAGAAATGAAGATCACTGGGTTCCCCAAGATGTTGAGTATTAATAATTATTTCTCACACTCTCTGAGAACAGGTAAGCTTGGTAGCTTGTTTTTGTTGCTATTGTTGATGTTGTTATAGAAATCCATAACAACATCCTATATTTGGTATCATTCATTTATCATTCAACTAATATTTAATAAACATCTTCTATATTTAAAATTCTATGATACATGATGGTGGAATTATCAATTTTTAGATAAGATACAGCTTTTAGTTTCTGTAATTCATATGACCAACAAAATGGAAGATTGGATATCTAACCTTCACAAAGTCCAAGGTCACCTACTGCATCCTGATCCATCACTAGTTCTCTTTACCTTTGTTTTGCCACTGAACTATGGAGGGTATAGTAAGGCAGTCTACAAGGGGTCAGAAGTCAAAGTGATGATGGATTAACTCCCTAGAAGTTCCCCTTCCCACTTGATCCCTCTGAATCTACCCAAACAACAGAAATCAGATATAAGGCCTGAGAAACAAGTTTTGGACACTGGACTCAGGTACACATAATACCATATGCCTGGGTAACATTCCATTCTCTTGTGTGGGAAGAAAGGGTCTGGAAAATGCATCTGTCTGACTTGTGATCCCTGTATTCTTTCTCAGTACCTTACTCACAATTTTCTTACAATTGGTGTTAAAATGTGTTTTGTGTCATATTGAATATATTTCCCTGGAATAAAAAGGTCCTGGAAGTTCTCAAAGTTTGGAGAATTTTCTTGGAAATAAATAGTAAGGCTCCTGGCGAAGTGTTATTGGGGAGCTCATTAGTTGAGGGATTAGTTCCAGGACCCTAGAATAATTTGTTCACTGAGTCCAGATTAAAATTGAAAATAAACCAAGAGAAACAACATTCACTTCCATGGTTATTGTGGGAATTGAGTGAACCATACAAACTCTATGTTATGATTCAGTTCTGGAACCAGCTAACTTTTCTTCCTATTCAATTATGGGTCTAGTCCAATTTCTAAAAAAACATTCTTTAAAAAACTATTAAATTATGGGACTCATTATTAAAACTTTTTTTCATTGTTTGAACATATCCCTGAGCAGATGGGAATCTGGAACATACATACCAGCTACTTAGAAACCTTTAACTAAGGACCTAGGTTATGCTGACCAGAAGCCCAAGCAGTGTGCTTCAATCAATGAAAGCTGATGAAAAGATTTTTCTTACAATTGTACATTTCAAGCAACTCGTATGTCTTATTTTTGAAAATGGCACCATACTGGTAAATCAGTTATTGCTTCCATGTTCTTTTCTGGCTAATTGCTTTCTTTTAGTTAATTGTTCTTATTTTAGCAATTATTTTTACTGCATAATAATCTTCTATCTCTCCCTGTAGTCAAGGTCTAATGTCAAAGTTGAGAAGGTCTGGTCTTGATTTATTATGCAATTGAAATTTATTACCTAATAACTAGATATTCTTAGAAAGTCAAACTTTTGTTCCTTAAACATTTCATCTCTCACCCACCACACCACTGATAACTTTCATTCAATAGACCGAGAACCAGCCTAGAATTCCCTCACTGGGGAATTCTGGTATCAGGGGAAATGCATATCACTTCCGTTGCACTAGAAATTATAATGACTCATACTACAAGCAGAGTGTTAAGCAGGGAAATTAAGGTATTATAGTAAGAGTTTGGTAGCAAAAGTGAGAGGTAGATGCAGAGAGAGAGAGAATAATAAAATAAATGGTTACTTCCAGTGGTTATACAGAGGAGACACACTATTAACTTCATTATACAGCAGTTTATTGTGCTCCTTCCTTTCAAACACCATGGTCGTAGCTCCCATGGGGAATAATCAAATCTACCCTGATTCATTGAAATGAACTCCTTGGGGGGTGGGGGGGGGGGAGCAGAGCCAAGATGACAGAGAGGAAGCAGCAAGCTAGCAAGCTGCCTGAGCTCTCCTTCTGTTCCCTCAAAAAGAACATTAAATCAAGCCTCTGGACAGATTCTGAAACTACAGAACCTGCAAAGAGACAGAGAGACACAGTCTTCCAACCAGAGATAATTTAGAAGACTTCAGGAAAAGGTCAGTCTGACTTGGGCAAAAGGGAGGCCCAGCGCAGGGCAGCAACCCAGCGCCAAGGGGGTCGGGGCAAGTCAGCAGGAGCTGCAGGCCACAGCCGAACAACTGAGGCCCATGGAACCTGGCTCAAAAATCTGTTGTCCAAGAAGGACAGTGGAAAAACATACCTGCACCGGCTGGGAGGGCCATGAATGGGTCAGGCGGGATCGGGCGCAGGGATCTGGTGCCTGGCTGAGCGCTCAGACGGGAAGTGCAGGGGGCTGAACTGAACACACTATAAAGGCCTCAGACTAAAAAACCAGTCACACAGCACCTATACCCCTGCACAAGAAGCCTAAAACAGGGACCCTGGTGCCCCCAGAGCAGACCTCAACTTAAAAAATAAATAAGTAAGCTGCAATAATGAGTAAGAAGCAAAAAAGAGCCCTCTCTTGGGGCAGCTAGGTAGTGCAGTGGATAGAGCACTGGGCCTGGAGTCAGGAGTACCTGAGTTCAAATCCGACCTTGGACACTTAACACTTACTAGCTGTGTGACCCTGGGCAAGTCACTTAACCCCAATTGCCTCACTAAAAGAAAGAAAGAAAGAAAGAAAGAAAGAAAGAAAGAAAGAAAGAAAGAAAGAAAGAAAGAAAGAAAGAAAGAAAGAAAGAAAGAAAGAAATAAGAGCCCTCTGCATTGAGAGCTTCTGTATCAATAGGGAAGAAGCCAACGCAAACTCAGATGAGGACAATACCCTCAAATTGCCTACATGTGAAGCCTCACAAGGGAAGGTGAATTGGCCTCAAGAACAAAAAGCCTTCCTGGAAGAGCTCAAAAAGGATTTTAAAAATAAATTGAGAGAGGTAGAATAAAAAATGGGGAGAGAAATGAAAGCAAAACAAGAAAACTATGAAAGAAGAATCAGCAGCTTGGAAAAGGAAGCACTAAGATTGACTGGCCAAATGGAAAAAAAAATGCATAATTTCACTGAAGAAAACAATGCCTTAAAAATTTCATTTGGCCAAATGGAAAAAAAGGTGCATAATCTCATTGAAGAAAACAATGCCTTAAAAAAAATCACTTGGCCAAATGGAAAAAAAGGTGCATAATCTCACTGAAGAAAACAATGCCTTAAAAATTAAAATTGGACAGTTGGAAGAGAAGGAATCCATGAGACACCAGGAATCAGTCAAGCAGAATCAAAAGAATGAAAAAATGGAAGAAAATGTGAAATACCTCATTGGAAAGGCAACTGATGTACAAAACAGATCGAGGAGAGACAATTTGAGAATCATTGGACTGCCTGAAAGCCATGACCAGAAAAAGAATCTAGACACCATATTCCAGGAAATTATTAAGGAGAACTGCCCTGATATCATAGAATCAGAGGATAAAATCATCATTGAAAGAATCCACCAATCACCTCCTGAAAGAGACCCCAAAAGGAAAGCTCCAAGGAATATTGTAGCCAAATTCCAGAATTATCAGGTGAAGGAGAAAATATTCCAAGTAGCCAGAAAGAAGCAATTTAAATATCATGGAGCCACAGTCAGGATTGCTCAGGACCTGGCAGCTTCAACATTAAAGGACCGCAAGGCTTGGAATATGATATTCTGGAAGGCAAAGGAGCTTGGATTGCAGCCAAGAATCTATTACCCAGCAAAAATGTGCATTTTCTTTCAGGGAAAAAGATGGACATTTAATGACATTGGAGACTTTCAATCTTTCCTGCTGAAAAGCCCAGAACTGAATAGAAAATTCGATCTTAACATACAAGACTCAAGAGAAGTTTAAAAAGGTAAACAGAGGGGGAAAAAAAAAGGTTACTCAATTAGGTTAACCTGTTTATATCCCTACACGGGAAGATAATACTCATAGCTCTTAAGAATTGTAAATGTATTTGGGCAGAAAGAAGGACTTTACATAGAGGGTATAAATATAATTGTCTTTGATGTGATGATACAAAGAAAATTAAGGGGTTAAAAAGGAAGTCTAAGGGGAGGAGCAGAAAGGGGAGGTGGAATGGAATGAATTATATCATATGAAAAGGTGAAAAAAAAAAAGAATAGCAATGTGAATGAAGTACGGCTGACCAAAGGGTAAATTATTTAATTTCAGCCTGGTGTGTGATTAACCACATAGATTATCTTCAGATTTTGACCTAGTAGATTGAGACATATGTTCCACTCATACAGTCTTTCCATGCACATCTCCAAGCACTTGATTAGACTGTTTCCCAGATACATAGAACAATCTCTCTCCCCCTTTTCATTAAAATAAATCCCTTTCATTGGTTAACAGTCACCTTAAAACTCATCCATTTTGGAAGTCTAATTTGATAAATGATTGGATAGAGAGAAACATACATTCATTACCTGTTCAAGATACCGATAGCCAAAGTAATAGGCTATGAAACTGTTTAAATTCATTTTGACTACACATTAGTCAATCTCAATCTTTCTGAAGCAAAGATAGGAAAAAAATACAGTATTTTAGAGTGGGACATGTTTTTATAGACAGTTTATTCCATCCCATTTACTTCTTGGGGCATCTATTCTCTCTCTTTATATACTTCAGAGCTCCCAAGCATTCACTATTCACCTATATGTATATGACTCACAAAACTAGCTATCTAGTCCTAAGCTCCTGAGCTCTATTTTCAGGGAAAATTCTATGGTATATCCCATAGCCATCATAGCCATCTCAAACTCCATATGCTCATAATAAAGTTCTTTCTTTTCCATTCTTTCAGTCAATGATGAGTTGATGTTGACTCCACTTTTAATCACTCACATTAACTTACAAAGTTATCATATCTTCCCCTTCCTCAATGTTTTTCATACATATTTTTCTTTACCTCAATGACACAATAACTTGCCTAGTACAGACTCATAGGACTTCTCACCTTCACTATAGCATAATCTCCTATTTGGATCACCTTGCTCAAGTCATTCCCCTCCTTAAGCCCTACTCTAAAAAGTTTTCAAATTAAACATGGAACCACCCTCACGTCCAGTGCTAGCCAATCATATTGAAGCAGGGTGGAAGGATGGCCTCTCCTCCAGAAGCAGAGGAAGTTTGGACTGGCAGTTTGGTGCTAGAATAGGCTTGTGGTGCAGGACTTGGGAGAAAAATCATGCCAGGCTGAACTCTTATCTCTCTCCTAGGGTAGATAGGTTTCTTAACTTTCTGAAGTCCAGGTGTTCTCTCTTTACTCTTTAATAAATTCTTAATGCCCCCAAACTGGTACTAAAGCTTCTAATTCATAAGTAAACCCCAGCTAGTTTTCCCTATACTGAATATAGGAATATGGCAACCACACATTTAGTTTTACTCGTTACATTCCTAAAGCACAAGTCTAACCGTTTCACTCCAAACCTCAAGGAGCTAGAATCCAATTGTCTTTAGTATGACATACAAATACTTGTTATTGGATGATTATGTAATCTTACTCCAATATTTCTTTTTAGGTTTATTTTAAAATATTATTAAAAAAATAAAATATTATTTAATTTGACCTAAGCACCAAGCTTAGGTCAAGGGTTATTATTAATCCCATTTTAAGATGAGGGCACCACATTAGTGAAAGGTTTAGTGTTTTACCCAAGATCACATTGCTAATAAGTATGTGAGGCTGGATTAAACTCTAGGTTTCTTTGTGTTACACTCAGCTGCCTGCAAGTAGTTTAAGTGAAAAAGACACTTAAGTAGCCCTCAAAATTTATATTTCCAGTCAATCTACTTCTAGATCTTCTTTCTGGGGAGAATATACTTCATAAAACTTGTCTTGCTCTAAGATTCTCATTACAGCTGAAGAGTAATATTGATATTTTAGATATTTATACCAATATATAACTTGTCAAGGGGCAAGTTAAGATTTGCTACTTTCCATGGAATTTGCTAGTGCTCCACAGAAACCTTGCTTTCTAGGATTCTGCATGTGTTTCCATGTTTCAATGACATCCAGATAATCAGAAGGACAGAGGATGTACCTATAGAAAAACTTCAGGTAACTCTATGCAATTTTAATAAAATATGTTACACATGACAGACAATTTTAAATATTTGTTGAATTAAACTTCATTGCATTGAGAAAACAAACAGGAATGTTAGCTTTTTATAAATATTCAAGAGATTTTTTTTGGGGGGGGGTGAGTAAATAGACTTTGTTATGGTTGACTCCATTATGAAGAAAAGGAGCTAGTAGACAGACGCCACATAGGAGAAAACGAGGTGAGAGAAAGGAAAACTCCCTAATAGTGGGAGTCATCTGAAAGTAGAATGAGTAACATCAGGAGGCATTGGTTTTCCCATATGTGAACATGTTCAAGTGGATATGAAGATACTCAAGGCTATTGTAGGAAGAATTCCAGATTAAGTAATATGTTGATTGAAAGATATTTGAAAAAAATTCCTGATTCTAATAGTCTATGACTATAAAATGCTCCAGTGGTTTTAGAATACTTCCATCAGTAATGAAGATTTATCTTTACTGTAAGCTCTATCATTGCTAATGCCATCTCTTCAATCTACCTTGCATTATACTCTGTATTTTTTCTTTTATGTTCTTATTTATATATTATGTTCCCCCAATTAGAATGTAAGTTTATTGGGGATAGGGGATCTTTGGGCTTAATATTTGTATATCAAACATTTAACTAGAGCCTGACACATAGTACCTTCTCAATAAATAGCTCCTAATTTATATGAAAAGTCTCTTCTCCCTTACACTTTGGTCAAAATCCTAAAGTTTATAAATGAAATGCCAACCAAACAAAAGCATTTCCATATTCTTGAACCCTATATCTTCTTTTCTTCAACTCTGCCACCATCACTGTAGTGAGACATAATATACAATAATTCCTGAAGAATAAATGAATGCATGAATGAATTAATAAAAATATCAAATGGGGCAATAGAAAAATGCATGGTTTCTAATCAAAGAGAGAGGAAAAAGACCAACATGCACACACATATTTACAGCATTTCTTTTTTTTCTTTTTTTTTTTTTGGCAGGTCAAAGAAGGTTAAGTGACTTGCCCAGGGTCACACAGCTAGCAAGTGTCAAGTATCTGAGACTGGAATTATACTCCTGAATACAGAGCCTCACATAAAATTATAGATCTACGAGGTCTTCACCAACTGAGGAATGACTGTATAAGTTAAGGTAAATGCATGTGATGGAATCCTATTTTGTGTAAGAAATGATGATAGGTACAAAGAAACCTAGAAAAACATTATGAAGTGATACAAAGTGAATAGAGTCAAGAAAACAAATTATGCAACAACAATATAGCAAAGGCATACAACTTTGAAAAACTTAAGAATTTTTATGAACATATTGTCTAGTTGCTGAAGACTGAAAATGAAGCCTACTATCTATTTCCTAAAAAAGAGGTGCTAGACTCAGAGAAAAGTAAGAGCAGTGCTTCCCTATTAGGAGCCACTTATGTATCTTTATGTATATATACAAATACATTTTTAGTTTTCAGGGTGAAGTCAGCAATAACTAGGTGAAAGTGATTATCTCACATCAAAATGGATTTATGTAACAGATGATTTTAGAGGACATAAGAGATTTCCAGAGTTAGAGGTGATGAAAGGGGTGTCATGGGGGCAAAAAGTTCAAAAATGCAGAGAAAAGAAGACTGTGTGTGAGGAATAGCAAAAATATTTTGTCTGGGTTGTAAAATTTTTATAAGGAAATAATTCGTATGGTGGATGGGGATGAAAAGATGTGGGGACTATGGGATTTAAATAGCAAAAGAGTTTTAATTGTATCTGAGTGGTGATTGGATGCTACTAGAGTTTATTATATATGGGAATTACACAGCCATATATGAACTTTAGGAAACTCACTTAGTCAACTGCATGTGTAAAAGTTCAGAAGTAGGAGAGAGGTAAAGTAGAATTAGCAGTTAGGTCACTGTTGCCATAGTTCAAGTGAGAAATAATAGAAGCCTAAAACAATACTGATACTGATATTGATAATGATAACAACAACAACAATAACAATAACAATGAGTGGTCCATATAGCAGAAGAAAGGGTACTGATGTGTTGTTGAGGCAAAATCAACAAGACTGAATTTTAAAGGAATTCTCAGAAAAAAATAAAAACAGCCTTCTTGGCAAATGATCCCAGTTTTCAAAAACTATTATGAATTTCAATAGAATTTCAAAGATCTAGCTTCCTTATTGAAGGTGTTAATTGGGCCACTCCCCTCTATGAATAAGGTGCAAATAGTGCCCTTGCTTCCTGCTTAGGTGATAATTAAATTTACTTTAGCAAAATAATAGCAAAAAATAGTGGGTGAGAACCACTTGTTCCCAACTAGCAGGCAAACTAGGTGGAAAAAAATACTCAGTTTAATCAACAAAACCAGAAGTAGGTCAATGAAATGTATATTACTGTATACTACACTTTTTGTTTGATTAGTAGGGTTTTATTAATTGATAGCTGTATCTTAAACATATTGGGTTCTCCTGATTTTATTCTCAGCTAATCAAGAAATTGGGATATTAGCATCCTTATTATTCCTTTATATTTTATTTATTGGTGTCTTGATTCTTCCTAGCCTTTTCATGATAACTTTTCTATGGGAGAAAACACTTTTGAAAAGCTTTATCTAATTTTCCATGTAGAGTTGTATTGGGATTGGCTCTTTCATTTCAAATAATTTCATATGACTTAAGCATGAAGTTATTTTTCTTTGAAAATGCCCACAATTTATTTTTCCTTGGGCACCAAACATTTTTACCAACAAATGCATAGGTCTTGTTTATTAGGATGTCACCACCTTACTTTTTATTAAACTCTTTGATTAAAGCAGTAGAGAGAACTGATGTATGTACAAAATGATTTCTAATAGTTTCCCCCATATTTTTTTTCAGTTTTTCTATCGCCTCATATGCCACCATGCAAATTTATTCCATCAAACAGTACTTCAAGCTAGCTTTATTCTTAGAATATTATTGCACCAATTTACTCTACTATGGAATCATACTTTTGATATAATATGAATCTAGATTTAACAAAATGAGGGAAAGAATTAAAGAATTCATAGTGCATTATCTCCAACATATAAATGATATTTTATATTGCAAAACAAGTTACTAGTTTGAGGCTTTGAACTCATTGTATATTTATCTTCATTCATTTATTAACTCTACAATTCAACTAATCCCTTGGACACTGCATTGCATATGCCAATGCCAAATATACTATTCTCTCATCATTGCTAGATAATCAATGAGTATTATATCAAAACCAAGAACAACATAACTTCAGTTATCAAATTGGCTTGAATAATGATCATTTAAAACATTAGTATATCATAACAGTGATACTTATATAACTTAACTTGGAGACAGTGGGGTAAAGTTGAATGACTACTGGATTTTGAATGAGAGGTTGGGGGTTAAAATCTCTCCTATATTTCTAATTATTTCTATGAGCCTGGCAAGTAATTTACTGATCACTTGTCTCAGTTTCTTCCTCTGTAAAATAAGTTGACTTAAAAAGGCTAACCTAACATCCTTTCTGGCTTTAAGTTGTTCATACTATGAACTTTATTTAAATTTCCAAAACAAATATTGATCTGCCTAGCATCTAATTTAATGATCTATTTTGTTTTGTTGTTGTTGTTGTTGTTCTTTGTTTGTTTGTTTGTTTGTTCCCAGTTCTCTATGGCTTCTTTTGGTAAGGAAGAAAGCTATTTTTCACATCTCTCCCTCTCTACTGTTCTCTAGATTGTCAGTCACCACCAAATGTTGCTGACCAATAATACTTTCTCTAACAAAGCTTCTTACTTCTTATATCTTATTATTAAATGAAATAATATGTATAAAGTTTGTAGCAATCATCAAAGCATTATGTAAATATGGTATTTTAAATGTATACTTTTGACATATATTATTCTTATTCTTTTTTCTTCTTATGCCCATCTTCATCCACTTCCTGTGCTCTTCTTCCTTTCATATCTATGCCCTAAATAGACTTTGATGATGTAACTAGATTTTCTGGAGCTTTGGGTGGGGCAACAGACTTCTTTGGGTAAAGAAAAAACTGATGATATGATATCAAGAATGTGAACAAGTTTAATTGTATATTTATGCCAACTTTCAGTTTGAGTAAATGTGAATATTTCTAGTTTAGTGTCAATCTAGATATTTGTCTATTAAGTTTACACTAGTTAACATTTATTTATTGTTTATTCATAGATTTTACTCTGGGATATTCAGTGGTAGCACAACCTCAGGATACATGCTGGTGGCTATGTGACTTCTGAGAAGCCTTGGAAAGTGTACATCTTTAAATGAAAATGATGACTGGCATGTAAATACATTTACACAATATTGTGAAAGCAAGGAATCTAGCATAATGTTGACGTATCACGCAGCATGCCACAACACACTCAATTTGGGATTGCATAAAAATCTTTTCTGATTTTGTTTTTCCTACCATTCAAGCTTTAACTTAGAGCAACATGGAATTACTAGTAGAAAATCATACTTTGGAGAACTAGGATTTCTTTCTTTTCTTTTGTTTTTCTTAGATAACTGAGTTTATTATTCAATGCCCAATAGCACTCACTTGCCATTTCTGAAGAGCTAGAGTTTTCAAGAAAGTTAGTTGACCCACAGCCCCAGCAGTCCTCTTCTTCCATAGGGGAATCTCTTTTGGAAATGCCTAGAATTTCTTCATATCTCATGCTTGATTTTCTTCAAAACATTAATTCACAAACTATGGCAATCAGGCAAGATGTCAATGAGAATCCCACAGTATGGCATATAAACAACTCAACATCATGTTGAATTCATGACTGTTGGTAGCAAAACCAAAATGCCACAGAAATGATGCTAACTACACCAATTTTTTGGTTCCTTTTTCTCTGTCAACTGAAGCCCTTTTGTGGCTACTTCTCCTTTGGTACCTCTGACATTCAACTATGATTCTGAAGTAATGAGGCAGATTAAAAGAAAACTACTTTTTTAGTGAGAGTCTGAACTGTCATTCAATTTAGATTTCTTCTTCCTCTTCCTTTTCCTCTTCTTCTTCTTCATCTCCCCCTTCTCCTCCTCCTCCTTCTTTTTCCTCTTCTTATGTTTCTCCTTTTACTTTCTCTTATGCTTCTCCTTTTTCTTTTTCTTATGCTTCTCCTTACATTCTGAAGAGGTGTCTTCATCTGACATATAATCCTCTAGTAGCTTCTCTGACTGTTGTATCCTCACCTTTTTCATAACACTAATTCTCCCTTATGATATCATAAATGGGATCTTCATGTGATACTCTGAACTGTTGCAATTTCTGATTGCATTCTTTGTTACCTGTTCTGTGTCCATACTGCTTACAGCACCAGTATTGCATAACCTTGACTTCTTTTCCCAGGAGCATGCAGAGTCATTTAGTTGAAGCATGAGCGAGAAATTCTCTGGCATGTTCATTGCCCAGTACATCTGGTATACAGTCTTCTGGCTTGGTTTCATCTTCCTTGGTAAGTCCAGGAGGAGGTTTTTCATAAAAGGACTCAAGCTGCTGCAGCCACTGCCGCTACTTCGCATCCCACAGAAGCCAATTCTGCTCATGGTGCCACTGTTGCTAGAGGGGCAGAGGCATTGCTGGGACTCCCAATGCTGGAGAGACCTAAGATTTCTAAGAAACTAGTCTAAATCAATCTTTCTAAATCAATCAAATAAACAATCAATCAACCAGCATTTAAATGGCCATAATGTTATTGAAAAATCTTCTAGTGTTCTGCGTTCCCCCCCCCCCATGGGGTAATGAAGGTTAAGTGACTTGCCTAGGGTCACACAGCTCATAAGTATCAAGTGTTTGAGGCTGCATTTGAACTCAGGACCTCTTAAATCCAGGGCCAGTGCTTTATCCATGGTGCCACCTAGCTGACCCTGTGCTTTTTTCAAAGGAACTCTTGTCAAATACAAACTCCCGTTACTTCTGTGATCTTGGTCAAATCGCTTATCCTCTCTGGGTCTTTTTCCTTATCTGTAACAGTGGAAAGGGGTTTAACTAGATGGCCTCTGTTTCAAGTCTGTTTCAGTATTGCAAAACATCACACTTTACATTGTTTGGGATACAAATTATAATATAAAGCATCGCCATTTTAAAATAGAATCAAAATGAAATCCAAATAATGGCAACATTAAGAATTAATGTGCTAAAAATTAAAATCACTAAAATATGGCTATTAATTCGCTAAATTCCTTTAGGGAAGGGATCACATCCTATTTGTCTTTGTAACTCCCCCAGTATCTAATACAATGCCTTTCATGAAACTTGTTTTTCTTTCTCCTTTTCCTTCCCCTCCTCCTCCTCTTCCTCCTCCTCCTGCTGCTGCTTCTTTTAAATAAAAGGAGGTTAAAGTACTCCTACTAGATCCCTTTGTTGTTATTCAGTCATTTCAGTCATGTATTAATCTTTGTAACCCCATTAGGGGTCTTATTCTTGACAAAGATACTGAAATGGTTTGTCATTTCCTTCTCCATCTCATTTTGAAGATGAGAGAACTGAGGGCAACAAAGGTCAGTGACTTTCTCAGGGTCATAAAGCTAGTAAATGTCAGTTATCAGATTTGAACTCAGGAAGATGAATTTTCTTAAATTCAGGTCTGGTACTCTATCCACTGCTCTACCTATCTGTTCACTAGGCCTATACTCCAAGGAAATAAAAGAAAGAGAAAAAAACATCCTTAAGGTAAGAATATATTTCTAGCAGCTTGCCTCTGGGGTGTGTGTGTGTGTGTGTGTGTGTGTGTGTGTGTGTGTGTGTGTGTGTGTGTGTGTATGTAACAAAGAATTGTAAACTAAAAGTGTACCTATCAATTCTGGAATAGTGAACACAACATTGGCACATGAATGTAAGAGAATACTATTTTGTTTTAAGAAAAGAAAAAAAAATGTTAGTTTCATAGTATCCTGAATATATGGACTGAAGCAGAGTGAAGAAAGTTGAACAAGGAGAACAATTTATACTTTAACTCCAACATTGTAAAAATGACAAATTTTGAAAGACTTAAGAAATCTAATCCATAAAAAGGTCAATCATGATTCTAGAAAATTAGTGGTGAAGAATTCTATCCACTTCTGAATCAAAAGTATGTGTGTGTGTGTATATATAATACACAAACACACAATATATACATACATATGCATATGCCATATATAGTAAACATATATAAATATATTAATTATACATATATATAAAATTTTCATCATTTCAGGAAAAAATTCTCAAATTAAATCAAAATATTTAAAATAATATTAATTGAAACTCACTGCTTTTGAAATTTACCTCATAAGTATATAATTATAAATATGAATATCTTATAAATAATGGGGTATTTCAGAGGCAATTTATCTGGCTCTGAGAAATATCCATCGCATAGTCAAATTGACTGAGTGAGAAAAAACAATAAAACATCAATCCCCACTGCACCTTTTACACAGCAATCTATAAAATTCATCAAACCAAATTCTGATGGAGAACTGAAGAAAAACAGATTGAGTCACTTTTCAAGAAAGTGAAGAGCTCAGGCTTCAGCACAGTGAACAGACCTTGCCCTAGGTCACAACAATTTGGAAGCACAAAATTCGTGCAGGCTCCCATCTGGAATTATAAAAGCAGCAGAAGGACATAAAAGGACAGAAGCTCAGAACAGTAACAATGCCCCACCCCCTCCATCACCAACTGTATAGAACCCAATACTAACATAAAATCAAAATTCAAGAAACAGGCTCAGAAATGAGCAGAAAAAGAACACCAGTATTATGATATATTTTGGCAAAAGGAAAGTTCAAGACACAAGAAGAGAATGACTTGTGAGCATTTATCACAAAAACTCAATGAAAAATACACATTAGAAACAAATTAAACAAGAATTCCTATGGTATTTAAAGCAAGATTTTTTTTTTAATTTTTAAAGGAGGGCTAAAATAACTTTGAAAAGAAATTGAGAGGGGCAGATAGGTGGCTCAGTGGATATAGCACTGGCCCTGGATTAACACTTACTAGCTGTGTGACCCTGGGCAAGTCACTTCACCCTAATTGCCTCACTAAAAAAAAAAAAGAAAAGAAAAAAAAAGAAATTGAGAGTGATTAAGGGAAAATGGGATAAGAAGCAAAAACTGGATAAGGAAAAAAAAAACCTGAAAAAAAAAAAGCCCTTACAGAAAAAAAATACTACTTGATAAATAGAATTGGCCAAACAGAGGCTATGAGATATTAAGAAATAATGAAATAATTCCCAGTGCATGAAAGCAGAGTAAGGTAGGAACTGCCTAGAATCCTGATAAAATCCCCTCCAAACAATTTGAAAACCACCTAAGAACTAATTTAGGAGTTGAGGAAAAGCTAACTATCACAAAAGGAAAGGACTGCCTCATTGGAGTTAGAGGGGAGCAAGGTCATGTAGCAGTAGCTGCATGCCATATAACAGAGGGCCTCTAAGCTTTGGGACAATCCACCAGCCCTCCTGAAAATGAACAACTCAGGTGTTAAGCCCAGTAATTTCAGCACAGCAAAGCCCACCTCCAGCAAGGCACCACTGAGTCCTCCCTCTGATTGTTGACCAGTATCTAAACCCTAGGTCAGTCAGCAGTTGGACCCCAACTTTTGGGCTAACAAGCCATGAGATCCTACCTCCATGGCAACCTAGAAGCAAGGCTCAATCCCAAGGGAAGTTTAGCAGCCAAATCCAACACAAAGGTGGGAAGCTCCCCACCCCACCCCAAGCACAAGCCAGCAGAGAGGTTCTTCCCTTTGATACAAACCAGAAGCTAGGCCCTAAAGTTCACTGGAAGCCAGCAACAGGGTCTGAGCCCCAGAACAAGAAGATTGGGACAGAGTAGGAGCAGAGTCTAATGGACACATAAAAATACAAAGTGACAATTGTGTGGTGGGGTGAGCAACCCCCCTATCCCCCAAAAAATGAAATTGAGTATAGAAAGTTATTATGGTGACAGGGAGGATAAAGGCACAAATTTAGAAGAGGACAACATTGTCAAAATGGCTACATCTGAAGCCTATAAGAAAAAAAACATATAAATTGGTTTCAGGACCCAAAAACAACTCCTGGAAGACCTTAAAAAGTTTAAAAGGTTTTTTGGGGTTTGTTTGCTTGTTTTTGCTTTTTTTAAAGTACATTAAAGAAGTATAAGAAAAATTGGGAAAAGAAACAACAGCAATGCAAGAGAATCCTGGGGGGGGGGGGGAGACAATGACTTGATAAAAGAACAATTAAAAAATGGGGGGAAAACATACAAAAATTAATCAAAGAAAGTAACTCTTAAAAAATAAAATTGGGGGGGCGGAGCCAAGATGGCAGAGAGGAAGCAGCAAGCTGCCTGAGCTCTCCTTCTGTTCCCTCAAAAAGAACATTAAATCAAGCCTCTGGACAGATTCCGAAACTACAGAACCTGCAAAGGGACAGAGAGACACAGTCCTCCAACCAGAGATAATTTAGAATACTTCAGGAAAAGGTCAGACTGACTCAGGCAAAAGGGAGGCCCAGCGCAGGGCAGCAACCCAGCGCCAATGGGGGGCAGGGCAAGTCAGCAGGAGCTCCGAGCCATAGCCGAACAACTGAGGCCCCTGGAACCTGGTTCAAAAATCTGGTGGCCAAGAAGGACAGTGGAAAAACCTACCTGCACTGGCTGGGAGGGCCATGAAGGGGTCAGGCAGGAACGGACGCCCGGAGCAGGCACCTGGCTGGCCGAGGGCACCCAGACAGGAAGTCCAGGGTGGGGGATCTCCACACACCATAAAGGCCTCAGACTAAAAGACCAGTCACACAAGAAGCCCAAAACAGGGACCCTGGTGCCCCCAGAGCAGACCTCAACTTAAAAAATAAATAAATAAGCTGCAATAATGAGTAAGAAGCAAAAAAAGAGTCCTCTCTTGGGGCAGCTAGGTAGTGCAGTGGATAGAGCACTGGGCCTGGAGTCAGGAGTACCTGAGTTCAAATCCGACCTTGGACACTTAGCACTTACTAGCTGTGTGACCCTGGGGAAGTCACTTAACCCCAATTGCCTCACTAAAATAAATAAATAAATAAATAAAAAAGAGCCCTCTCCATTGAGAGCTTCTGTATCAATAGGGAAGAAGCCAACGCAAACTCAGATGAGGACAATACCCTCAAACTGCCTACATGTGAAGCCTCACAAGGGAAGGTGAATTGGTCTCAAGAACAAAAAGCCTTCCTGGAAGAGCTCAAAAAGGATATTAAAAATCAATTGAGGGGGGCAACTGGATGGCACAGTGGTTAAAGCACCGGCCCTGGATTCATCAGTGCCTTAGTTCAAATCCGGCCTCAGACACTTGACACTTACTAGCTGTGTGACCCTGGGCAAGTCACTTAGCCCCATATTGCCTGCAAAAAAAAAAAAAAAAGAAGAAAAAAAAATCAATTGAGAGAGGTAGAAGAAAAAATGGGAAGAGAAATGAAAGCAAAAGAAGAAAACTATGAAAAAAGAATCAGCAGCTTGGAAAAGGAAGCACAAATATTGACTGCAGAAAACAATTCCTTAAAAAATTCATCTGGCCAAATGGGGAAAAAAGTGCATAATTTCACTGAAGAAAACAAGGCCTTAAAAAATTCAGTTGGCCAAATGGAAAAAAAGGTGCATAATCTCATTGAAGAAAACAATGCCTTAAAAAATTCACTTGGCCAAATGGGAAAAAAGGTGCATAATCTTACTGAAGTTTTAAAACAATGCCTTAAAAATTAAAATTGGACACTTGGAAGATAAGGAATCCATGAGACACCAGGAATCAGTCAAGCAGAATCAAAAGAATGAAAAAATAAAAGAAAATGTGAAATACCTCATTGGAAAGAGTAGTGATCTGGAAAACAGATCGAGGAGAGACAATTTGAGAATCACTGGACTGCCTGAAAGCCATGATCAGAAAAAGAATCTAGACACCATATTCCAGGAAATTATTAAGGAGAACTGCCCTGATATCATAGAATCAGAGGATAAAGTCATCATTGAAAGAATCCACCAATCACCTCCTGAAAGAGACACCAAAAGGAAAACTCCAAAGAATATTGTAGCCAAATTCCAGAATTATCAGGTGAAGGAGAAAATATTCCAAGTAGCCAGAAAGAAGCAATTTAAATATCATGGAGCCACAGTCAGGATTGCTCAGGACCTGGCAGCTTCAACATTAAAGGACCGCAAGGCTTGGAATATGATATTCCGGAAGGCAAAGGAGCTTGGATTGCAGCCAAGAATCTATTACCCAGCAAAAATGTGCATTTTCTTTCAGGGAAAAAGATGGACATTTAATGACATTGGGGACTTTCAATCTTTCCTGGTGAAAAGTCCAGAACTGAATAGAAAATTTGATCTCAACATACAAGACTCAAGAGAAGTTTAAAAAGGTAAACAGAGGGGGGAAAAAAAAGGTTACCCTATTACATTAAACTGTTTACATCCCTACATGGGAAGATAATACTCATAACTCTTAAGAACTGTAAATGTGTTTGGGCAGAGAGAAGGACTTTACACAGAGGGTATAAATATAAATTGTCTTTGATGTGATGATACAAAAAAAAAATTAAGGGGTTAAAAAGAGAGTCTATTGGGAGGAGAGGAAAGGGGAAGTGGAAGGGGATGAATTATATCATATGAAGAGGTGAAAAAAAAAACCCTATTACAATAGAGGGAAAGAAAGGAGGGGTGAACATTGTTTCAACCTTATTCTCATTAGATTTGATTCAAAGAGAGAATAACATATACATTTTGGGATAAAGAAACTTAACTCACTCTTTAGGGAAGCAAAAGGGGAAGGGAAAGGGGGGAACTGAGAGAAGGGAGGACAAAAGCAAGGGAGAAAAGGGTAAAGAAAAGAGAGGGGGTGATTAAAAGGGAGGGCAGATTGGGGGAGGCAGGGGTAAGAAGTAAATCGTTGGTGAGGAGGAATAGGGTGAAAGAAGGGGGAAAATACAAAGGGGGTAAATAGAATGGAGGGGAATTGACAGTCAGTAATAATAACTGTGAATGTGAATGGGATGAACTCTGCTATAAAACGGAAGCGAATTGCAGAGTGGATTAAAAACCAGAATCCTACAATATGCTGTTTACAAGAAACACATCTGAAGCAGAGAGATACACACAGAGTAAAGGTAAAAGGCTGGAGAAGAATATGTTATGCTTCAGCTAAAGTAAAAAAGGCAGGGGTAGCAATCCTTATCTCAGACAAAGTGCAGGCAAAAATAGATCTCATTAAAAGAGATAAGGAAGGAAATTACATCATGCTTAAAGGTACTATAGATAATGAAGTAATATCAATATTAAATATGTATGCGCCAAGTGGTATAGCATCCAAGTTCTTAGAGGAGAAGTTAAATGAGTTACAAGAGGAATTAGACAGTAATACTATACTAGTGGGGGATCTGAATCTCCCCCTCTCAGAATTAGATAAATCTAGCCCAAAAATAAATAAGAAAGAAGCGAAAGAGGTGAATAGATTACTAGAAAAGTTAGACATGATAGATGTCTGGAGAAAATTGAATGGAGATAGAAAGGAATATACCTTTTTCTCAGCAGTACATGGCACATTTTCAAAAATTGACCATGTATTAGGGCACAAAAACATCATAGTCAAATGTAGAAAGGCAGAAATAGTAAATTGAATCCTTTTCAGATCATGATGCAATAAAAATTACATGTAAGAAAGAGCCAGGGAAAAGTAGAATGAAAATCAATTGGAAACTAAATAATTTCATTCTAAAGAATGAATGGGCCAAACAAGAAATCATAGAAACAATCAATAACTTTATCCAAGAGAATGACAATAATGAGACAACATACCAAAATCTATGGGATGCAGCCAAAGCAGTGCTTAGGGGAAAATTTATAGCTCTAAATGCTAACGTGAAAAAAAAAAAAAAAGAGAAAGGGGAGATTAATGAATTGGGCATGCAACTTAAAAAGCTAGAAAAAGAACAAATTAGAAATCCCCAATTAGATACTAAATTATAGATCCTGAAAATCAAAGGAGAAATTAATAATATTGAAAGCAAAAAAAAACTATAGAATTAATCAATAAAACTAAGAGCTGGTTTTATGAAAAAAACAATAAAATAGATAAAATATTGGTTAATTTGATTAAAAAAAAGAAAGAAGAAAACCAAATTACCAGTATCGAAAATGAAAAAGGGGATGTTACCAACAATGAAGTGGAAATTAAATCAATAATTCGGAATTATTTTGCCCAACTGTATGCCAATAAATTTGACAATCTAAATGAAATGGATGAATATTTACAAAAATACAAACTGCCCAGGTTAAATGAAGAGGAAATAAAATCCTTAAATAAGCCCATATTAGAAAAAGAAATTGAACAAGCCATTAATGAACTCCCTAAGAAAAGATCCCCAGGGCCAGACAGGTTTACGGGTGAATTTTACCAAACATTTAAAGAACAATTAATTCCAATATTATACAAATTATTTGGAAAAATAGGTGAAGAAGGAGTTCTACCAAATTCGTTTTATGACACAAATATGGTGGTGATACCAAAACCAGGCAAAGCAAAAACAGGGAAAGAAAATTATAGACCAATTTCCCTAATGAATATTGATGCTAAAATCTTCAATAAGATATTAGCAAGGGGGCAGCTAGATGGCACAGTGGATAGAGCACCGGCCCTGGAGTCAGGAGTACCTGAGTTCAAATCCGGCCTCAGACACTTAACACTTACTAGCTGTGTGACCGTAGGCAAGTCACTTAACCCCAATTGCCTCACTAAAAAAAAAAAAAAAAAAGATATTATCAAGGAGATTACAGCAAGTGATCACCAGGATAATACACTATGACCAGGTGGGATTTATAACAGGAATGCAGGGCTGGTTCAACATTAGGAAAACTATTAACATAATCAACCACATCAATAAGAAAACCAACCAAAATCATATGATTATCTCAATAGATGCAGAGAAAGCTTTTGATAAAATACAACACCCATTCCTAATAAAAACACTGGAGAGTTTAGGAATAGGGGGAGCTTTCCTTAAAGTAATAAACAGTATCTACTTAAAGCCATCAGCAAGTATTATATCCAATGGAGATAAATTAGAGGCCTTCCCAATAAGATCAGGGGTGAAACAGGGATGTCCATTATCACCCCTATTAATTAATATTGTACTAGAAATGTTAGCTTTAGCAATCAGAGAAGAGAAAGGAATTAAAGGAATTAGAATAACCAAGGAGGAAACAAACTATCACTCTTTGCAGATGATATGATGGTATACTTAAGGAATCCTCGAGAATCAACTCAAAAATTACTTGAAACAATTAACAACTTTAGCAAAGTAGCAGGATATAAAATAAATCCACATAAATCATCAGCATTTCTATACATGACCAACAAAGTCTAGCTGCAAGAGATAGAAAGAGAAATTCTATTTAAAGTAACAGTAGATAATATAAAATACTTGGGAGTCTACTTGCCAAGACAAACCCAGGAACTCTATGAACACAACTACCAAACACTCTTCACACAAATCAAATCAGATCTAAATAATTGGAAAGATATCAATTGCTCATGGATAGGCAGAGCTAATATAGTAAAAATGACAATACTGCCTAAATTAATTTACTTATTCAGTGCCATACCAATCAGACTACCTAAAAATTATTTTATAGAGCTAGAAAAAATAATAACAAAATTAATCTGGAAAAACAAAAAAATCAAGAATATCCAGGGAAATAATGAAAAAAAATTCACAGGAAGGTGGGTTAGTGGTACCAAACCTGGAGCTTTACTATAAAGCGGCAGTCATCAAAACTATCTGGTACTGGCTAAAAAATAGGGTGGTAGATCAATGGAATAGGCTAGGCTAAGGAAATGCAGTAGTAAATGACACTAGTAATGTAGTGTTTGATAAACCCAAAGACTCCAGCTTCTGGGATAGGAACTCAGTATTTGACAAAAACTGCTGGGAAAACTGGAAGATAGTATGGCAGAAATTAGGCATAGACCAACATCTTACACCTTATACTAAAATAAGGTCAAAATGGATACATGTTTTAGACATAAGAGGTGATACCATAGGTAAATTAGGAGAGAAAGGAATAGTCTACCTATCAGATCTTTGGAAAGAAAAACAGTTTTTGACCAAACAAGAGATAGAGTATATTATAAAATGCAAAATGGATGATTTTGATTACATTAAATTAAAATTTTTTTGTACAAACAGAAGCAATGCATCCAAAATTAGAAGGGATGCAGAAAGCTGGGAAACAATTTTTGAGGCCAGTACTTCTGATAAAGGCTTCATTTCTAAAATATATAGGGAACTAAATCAAATTTATAAGAACCCAAGTCATTCCCCAATTGAGAAATGGTCAAAGGATATGAACAGGCAGTTTTCTGATGAAGAAACCAAAGCTATCTATTCCCATATGAAAAAATGCTCTAAATCTCTAATGATTAGAGAGATGCAAATTAAAACAACTCTGAGGTACCACCTGACACCTATCAGATTGGCTAAAATGACAAAAAAGGAAAATAATATTGGAGAAGCTGTGGGAAAATTGGAACACTAATGCATTGTTGGTGGAGCTGTGAACTGATCCAACCATTCTGGAGAGCAATTTGGAATTATGCCCAAAGGGTGATAAAGCTGTGCATACCCTTTGACCCAGCAATACCACTTTTGGGTCTTTTTCCCAAAGAAATCATGGAAGGGGAAAAGGGACCCACATGTACAAAAATATTTATAGCTGCTCTTTACGTTTTGGCAAGGAATTTGAAGTTGAGGGGGTGCCCATCAATTGGGGAATGGCTGGACAAATTCTGGTATATGAATACAATGGAATACTATTGTGCTGTAAGAAATGATGAGCAGGAGGAGTTCAGAGAAAACTGGAGGGTCTTGCATGAGCTGATGATGAGTGAGTTGAGCAGAACCAGAAGAACATTGTACACAGTATCATCAACATTGAGTGTTGATCTACTGTGATGGACTATATTCTTCTCACCAATGCAATGGCACAGAAGAGTTCCAGGGAACTTGTGATGGAAGAGGATCTCCATATCCAAGAAAAAAAAAAAAGAACTGCGGAGTATAGATGCTGAATGAACCATACTATTTCTTTTGTTTTTGATGCTGTTGTTTTTTTCTATTTTGAGGTTTTTCGTCATTGCTCTGATTTTTTCTCTTATAACATGACTAATGCAGAAATATGTTTAATGTTATTATGTGTATATATATATATATATATATATATATATATATATATATATATATATATATATATATATATATAAAAATAAAACCTATATCAGATTACCCGCTCTCTAGGGGAGGGAGAAAAATCTGAAATTGTAAAGCTCGTATAAACAAAAGTTGAAAACTATCTTTACATGTAATGGAAAAAAATTAAAATACTTTATTAATTAAAAAAAATAAAATTGGTTCAGTGGTGGGGGGAGCCACAAAAACTCATTGGAAAAAAATAATTTAAAAAATAAAATTGGGAAAGTGGAAACTAATGACTCCCTGAGACATCATTATATAATAGAACAAGATCAAAAAAGTTAAAAAATAGAAGAAAATGGGGAATTTCTCATTGGAGATACAATTGACTTGGAAAATAGATAAAGAAAATATAATTTAACAATTATTGCACTACCAAAAAGCCAAGATCATTAAAAGAAAGAAAGAAAGAAAGAAAGAAAGAAAGAAAGAAAGAAAGAAAGAAAGAAAGAAAGAAAGAAAAGAAAATCCTGGACCACATCTTTCAAAAATTATCAAAGAAAAGTGTCCTGATATCCTACAACAATAGGGCAAAATAAAAATTGTAAGAATCTACTGATCACCACCTGAAAGAGATCCCAAAATGAAAACTCTGGGGATAATCATAGCAAAATTCATGAGCTCTCACAGCAATCAAAAAATACTATAAGCAGCCAGAAAGATACAATTCAAATACTGTGGAGCAACATTCATGACTACATAGTATTTAGCAGCATCTTCATTAAAGAACTGGAGGACTTGGAATATAATGTTCCAGAAGGCAGAGGAGTTAGGATTACACCAAGAATTACCTCCTTAGCAAAACTATATATAATCCTTCATGGGTAAAAATGAGGACTTTCAAGCATTCGTAATTAAAAGGAATAAAACATTTTATCTTTGAATACAGGACTCAAGGAAAATACAAAAAAAAGTTTAAAAAGGGAAGAAGGAAGAGAAAACAAGATATTCAGTAGGATTAAACTTTTTATATTCTTATATGGTAATATAATATTTGTAATTATCAAGAACCATGTTATTATAAGGGCAATTAGAAAGTATACATATTAATCATAAGTAAAACACTTTTTTTTTCAAATCATGAAAGTATTTTATTATTTTCTAGTTATATGTAAAGATGGTTTTCAACATTTGTTTTTTATAACATTTTGAGTTCCAATTTTTTGCGTCCCTCCTTTCCCTCCCCAACAAGATAGAATATATATATATATATATATATATATATATATATATATATATATATATATATATATATATATATAGTATATGTGGGTCTTTTCCCCTTCTCTGTGACCTCTTTGGGATACAGAGCTAGTAGTGCTATTGCTGGGTCAAAGGGTATGCATAATTCCCATAGCCCTTTGGGCATAGTTCCAAATTTTCCAGTTATATATAAAGACAGTTTCCAACATTTGTTTTCATAAGACTTTTAGGTCCACGTTTTTCTCCCTCCCTTTCCTCCCTCCTCTCCAAAACAGAAAGCAATCTGATATAGGTTATATATGTACTGTTAAATAAATCATATTTTTGCATTAGTCATGTTTTGAAAAAGAAGATTCAGAACAAAAGGGGAAAAAACCTCAAAAAAGAAATAGCACAAAAACAAAAAATGAAAGTAGAAACAGTATGGTTCAATCTATATTCAGAATCCACAGTTCTTTCTTCTGGATGTGGAAAACATTTTCAATTAAGAGTTCTTTGGATTAGATCATTGTATTGCTGAGAAGAACTAAATCTATCACAGTTGATCATCACACAGTGTTGATGTTATTGTGTACAATGTTCTCCTGGTTCTGCTCACTTCATTCAGCATCAGTCCACTTAAGTCTTTCTGTGTTTTCTGAAATCTGGCAGCTCATCATTTCTTCCAGCAAAATAGTATTCCATTACATTCATATACCACATCTGATTAATGCAAATTCCCTTAATTTCCAGTTCTTTGCCACCACAAAGGGGACTGGTACAAATATTTTTGTACATGTGGGTCCTTTTCCCTTTTCTATGATCTCTTTGGGATACAGACATAGTAGTGGTATGACTGGGTCAAAGGGTTTGCACAGTCTTATAGCCCTTTGGGCATAGTTCCTAATTGCTTTACAGAATGGTTGGATCAGTTCACAACTCCAGCAAAATTGTGTTAGTGTTCCAATTTTTCCACAGCCTCACCAACATTTATTATTTTCTTTTTTTCTTAATCTGATAGGTCAGAAGTGGTACTTCAGAGTTGTTGTGATTTGGATTTCTCTAATTAATAATGATTGCAAGCAATTTCCATATGGCAATAGATAGTTTTGAATACTTCTTCTGAAAACTGCCTGTTCATAACTTTTGGCCATTTCTCATTTGGGGAATGACTTACATTCTTATGAATTTGATTTATTTCCCTATATATTTTAGAAATAAGGCCATTAACAGAAACACTGGCTCTAAAAAATTGTTTCCCAGCTTTCTACTTCTCTTTTAATTTCAGCTGCATTGTTTCTGTTTCTATGAATTTTTTCTAAATTTAATGTAATTGAAATAATGAATTTTTCATTTTATAATATCCTCTATCTCTTGCTTGGTCATAAATTCTTCTCCTCTCCATACATCTGAGAGGTAAACTATTCCTTCCTCTCCTACTTTACCTATGATATCACCCTTTACATCTAAATCATGTATCTATTTTGACCTTATTTTGGTACACAGTATAAGATGTTGGTCTATGTTTAGTTTCTGTCATACTATCTTCCAGTTTTCCCAGCAGTTTTTGTGAAATAGTGAGTTGTTATGTCAGAATATGGAATCTTTGGGTTTATCAGAAGTAAAACACTTTTGAGAAGGCATAGGATGAAGATGAGAGAGAGGATAAATAAGGGAAAATAGGATGGATATACAATTACCATAATTATAAATGGGATTGGGATTAACTTCCCCATAAAATGAAAGTGGATAGCAGAAGAGACTACACACCAGAATCCTACAATATTCTGTAGGATTTCTTGATTCTACAAAGTAATGATTAAATTTTATTATGTAGTCTAAGATTTAGAAGAGAAGTTTGAAAAAAATAATTCAACTTTTCAAACTTCCTTCAACATCTTTGTCAAATACTTCTACAGATACTAGAAACAAATCAACAACAACAACAATATGATGAAGAAAGTAGTTAATGAGTCACACATATTGCCAGTTTTAAATGACCAAATTATATTGTTTTTCTATTGTTTCCAGCAAATATTTCAAATTTTGAAAACTTACTGATCATTTTCATTTCAATTTCCATACTCATTTCCAACAAAATAAACTGTGTCTATACATCTTTGTACCTCTCCATCATGCCTCCAGAGTTAGTAACTTCTCTCCTCTCATTTTCACTTTCTTTTATGTGTTGTCTTCCCCTTTGCATTGCATGCTCATATATAGCAGGGACTGTCTTTATTTGTCATCATCATCACCACCACCACCACCAACACCATCATTATTATTTTGTATCCCCAGGGCTTAACATAGTGCCTCACACATAGTAAGAAAGTTAAAAAAGTTTGACTAATTGAATTCCATTTTTTTATTTCTATACCAGTATTTCCTCCCAACATTATTGGTTAAAATGTTGAACAAGACTGGGCCAATGAAAAAGCACTGTGACTATACTGGAGACTTACCCTGAGATAGAAACATCTACTAATCCATGTTCTTTATCAGTATGATGAAGTCAATAGAATATAATAATGTTTTGCCATTCTGTCTTTGACATTTAGTTGGTGAATAAGCATGGGGCATTTATGAGAAATAGAGACAATATAGATTTGCAGTCCAGAAAAGGTAAGGAACAAAGCTGGGAGGGTAATGGAATTATTTTGTCAAAATGAACAAACATTCCTTCTTGACTCTTTCCTTTCAAATTCTTCCCATTTGGTCACACTTACAGAGACAAGGTTTTTTTTTTATTTTATTTTCTTAGACCACCTTGCATCTATCTCTGACCATGATCTATAGTTCTATTTCTGGAGCTCTGGTGGTTAGTGTGTTGGTCAGTGGTTCAGTCTCTCTCTCTCTCTCTCTCCCTTCCTTCCTTCCTTCTTTCTATATAAACATATAAGTATAGAAACACATATATCTAAGTGCATATGTGTATATATGCATGTATATGTGTGGATACACATGTGTATATATACACATGTGCATGTATCTATAATTAATACATTCATATATACATATATGTGTATACATGTAGGGATTTGAACACTCCTGGCTCCCCACTGTCACTTCCTGAATCTCTCTTTCTCTCTTTGTGCCATCATTCAGTAATTAATTACTCCTCCTTTGAAGTTCACTCTACTAAAATTTTCAGCCTATACAAATCAAGATGGCTGAATAAATTATGCTACATGAATGTAATCGAATTATGAGCATACCATAAGAAAAAACTTAAATCATTGTATTTTCAGAGAAACTTAAAAAAACTTGAAAGAAATGATGAAGAATAAAGTGATCAGAATAGGAAGAATGTACAGTAACAACACATTAAAGGGAAACATCTTCAAAATATTTAAGAACTGTGAGCAATGTAATTGTATTAACTTCAGAAGACTGTGAAGTATTTAACCCATCTCCTGATAGATTGGCAATGAACTCAAGTTGCATGAGATAATTTTTTTTTTTAACATGGAAGGTATATGGAGTGGAATATTGGTGGAATTAGAAGGCAACTAGCCAAGGCAAGTCTTAAAAAAAAATAAGGCACTAAGAAGATAGTAGAGATAAAAGGAATAGATCAAATGATAGACAAAAATAAAAAGAATAATAATAATAAAAGGAACAAACCCAAGAATACCTACCTGAGGAGAAATATGGAGAGCAGAATAAGGATCTTAAAAAGAAACAAACAAAAACTTTGAAAAGGAAAAGGATATCAGATCTTTGCATTGTCAGAAATGTGAGATTCCTGAAATAAGTGTATTGCCATACCAATTATCTCTCTACTAGTGTACTCTGTATATGTGGATACTTTTCCCAGTGATGCTCTATGTATGTGTGGCAAATGTGTCAAGTTTTAAGAGGAGTATCTATATAGCTACCCTTCTTACCTCAGTAACTGACTGCTTTTAAAAATATATATTTTTTTATTGCTTATTTACACACTATTTTATCTGAATTGCGAAAGTGTCCAAATGAAAGGAAATATAAGCTACATATTTATTGTTTTATTTCAATGTATAGTAAATAATATTGCCCACTTCCGCAACCATAATATACTACACATAATTATGACATAAGATGGCATTAATAAAATAATTTTATACTGTCCTCATAATGAAATACAACATTCAAATATTATTTCCTAATGGTTCTCATTGAAAAAACATAAAAGCTTTATAACATAATATACACACATATAATATCCATTATATAATTATATTTCAATATAAATTTAAAATTAATTATACACATGCATACATACATACACATGTGTGTTTGTGTCTGTATAATTTTAGACACACATTTAAACACTTTAAAGATTTGTTATTTCCATAACTTTATGTTTATATTATTCTTCCTTTAAAAAAAAAAGTTTAAAAAACTCCAACATAACCAGAGTTGAAATAACTTTGGGTATAAATATATTTTGCTAAACAGAAAGCACTGCAGAAGGAAATTAAGTAAGCAGTCATCCACCATCCATATACCAAAGTAATGGGAAATGTTCCTCCAGCTAATTTACACATGCAAATGAAGTTTGCCTCCTCTATCAATAAATCAATACAGCATAATGAATTCCTCAGATAGAATTTAAATTTAGCCAAAAGCTATGAAGAATTTTTTTTTTTAAGAAAATGATCTGAAATTAAGTTTTCAGTGTGGACTTCTAAAGCGTGTGTGTAAATAGTATATAGAAGATGTATATATCCCCAAAAGCAGTTAATTATAATATCTATCATCAAGGCCTTTTAACAAATATTATTAAAACATTGTTATAAGTTATCAAAATGTCATTTTACTACTTCCCTCCCTCATTCCTTCCATTTGTTTTCTTTCCCCTCTCTTCCTCCCTGGCATCCTTTCTTCTATCCTTTCCTTCAGCCTTTCTTCCCTCTTTCCTTCTTCATTTCTTCCTTCCTTCTATCCCTTCTTCTCTTTCCTTTTTTTTTTCCTGTCCATTGTTCTATTAACATTATTAAGTAGATACACATGTACTCACTTGTAACTATGGGCTATATGATGTAGTTCAAAGAAATCGCATGTAGTAGATCAATCCTCATACATTTCAGATTCTAGTTCAGAATAATGTTTGGGAAAATAAAATATTGTAGGGATGAGGAAAAAAAATAGCAAAATCTTAGAAGTGAGAATGAGCAAGGAATCTTAATGATAAAGGAGACATGCCTGGTTTGTGGAAAGATTTCCTATTCGAGAGTAGGAAGATATGGAATGTATTAAATATTTTTGGAGAGAAGGACCTCAGATTCCATGCTGAAGAGTTTTGTTTTTAGAGGGACAAAAAGGAACAATGAAGGTATTTGGTCACTTATTTGGTGATTTTTTTTCATTAACTGTATGGTAAAAGTGTTGGACAGGCATAGTAGCAGATAAAATAAAATAATGGATTTGGAATCATAGAACCTGGATCCAAATACTGGTTCTGATGTTCATGATATCTGGTCTTAGATAAATAACTACATGTTCTTAAGCCTGAATTTCCACATCTGTAAAATGTGGAGCTTGGACTAAATGGCTCCTAAAGTCCTTTTTATCCCTATGAATCTATGAACCTGAGTTTTAATAAGATGGATGTGTCAACAAAATAAAGGTGGATTGAAGTTGGGAACAATTTAGATTTTAAAAGCTTATGCAATGGGGCAGCTAGGAGGGCAGTGGATAAAGCACTGGCTCTGGATTAAGAAGGACCTCAGTTAAAGTCCAGCCTCAGACACTTGATACTGTGATGTTTAAAATCTAAATGTGTTGTCTAAAAAATCTAATGTGTTGTCACCTTAAATTAGTCTTTGGGCATTAAGCATTCATTAAAGCATACTAGGTATTAGAAAAAAGAGAACATGTGGAGTTAAGAAAAGGTCTATCTAGCCTAGAGTTCCATCCTGGTCTGATTCTTCCTCAAGTTCTCCACCAAGAGCCTGCTTCAACCATGAACTGCCTCTCAAACTGAGTGTGGAAGCTTTTTATAGGTCTGGAGCATAGGTGGTCCTTATACGCTGCTTCAAGCTGATTTGTAGGCATCATCCAAATACATTGGTTCACTAGACTTGAAGGTGGTCTAGGGTTGAGTTCAAAGTCCTTAGCTTCTGAGAACAATACCTCCTTAAGGGCCAGCCAGGTGTGGTTACAATATAGTTAACTTGGAGTAGACTAATCAGCAAAGTCAATCACTCTCACTTAATTAAATCACTTTAGATTAATCTTCAGGTGAGCCTTTGAGGATGTGCCAAATCCCATTATTTTCTCACAACACTTACTAGCTATGGGACCCTGGGCAAGTCACTTAACCCTCATTGCCCAGAAAGAAAAAAAAAAGCTTAAACATTATGTGCTATCTGAGAGAAATAGAAACAATAATGATAAACAATTACTTCATGTATACATCTTTTGTTTAAGTTTCCCAGCAAAATTTACAGGTGCTCAGGTATTTTATAAGGATATTAATCCTAACTATTGCATTGACTAAAAATCCCAGAGAATATATGAGTAGGGGAGTCTAGGTATAGAGTTACTGGCTCAATAATCATAACTTTTAAGCTACAATATACTCATACATGTAAGTTGCTATCTGTAAAGAGCTAAAATTCTAGCTAGACTGTCTAAAAATCTAATAATTGGTCACCATAAATTATAAGCTTTAGCAAGAGTTTAGACTTTTAAGCATTTATTAAGGAGCATAAGAATTTCGTGAGGATATAGAAAGAGGCCAAGGTTCCTTCATCTATCTATCTAAGGGAGCCAGCATCTCGGCTCTACTGAAACCGAGGTCCTGGGTGAACGAGCGCTTGCTTGCCCCTTCCCCCTCCCAGAAGCCTCTTCTCCAACCTGGAAACAAGGCTGTCCACAGCTATTTGGCTGGTAGCTTTGATCAACAGTACCCATGAGCAAACATCACTTCCTGATGCCAAGGCCAAATGGCTAACTCCTCAGGGCAGATCTCATAAAATGTTCCTCCCAGGAGGGGGGGCATTATTCCAATTCTCACAGTCCCCCCTGTGCTTCATGTGAAGAAACATGGTTTCCTCACAGGAAGCAATAACATTAAGATGCTTATGCCGGACTAAGTAAAGGGAATGAAAAAGAAATTGAGTGATGCATTGACAAAGGCTAAAGGGGGCACTCCTCTATTAGCAGGTGGACATTATAAACAGTGTGTACAATGTGGAAAAGGAAAATAGGAAAATGTCCACTTAGGTATTTGGAAGTCTTTTTTCAGATGATTCTTGGCATATCCTCTGGGTGTAGTTGTGGAATGGAAGTTTTTTCAGGTGTTGATGTGTGAATGCTTGTAATCAGCCAGCAAAATCCCCTACAAAATTGAGCTCAACACAACTTTAAAATAGCTTTGTCAATAATCAAATCAAATAATGAGAGTTCTCAAAAACATGTCAGGGAATTCAGAATCTTAGTTGTTACACATGAAACATATAATAAAAACAAAAATTGAAACATTCTCTAAAACTTAACATTACTACAATCCCCCCTGTGGAGGATAAATTGAGAAGACAATTGTGACATTAATTTAGAAAATAATTTTTATCTTTGTTTCATCACTTTTTGCATCATCTGCCTAATTATTTTTATGTCATTTTGAGAAATTAAAGAATCTAATATAATTGGTAGCAGATGTCAAGGCCAAATTCAACATTGTATTTATCATGACACCCAAGATAATTATGGGGGATACCATAAAAGAACAGAGAAATGATGGGAGATGAGCATTCCCATACTTGAGCAATATGTACAGCCCATGCAGTATGCCAGGCTTAAAATAGGTGGATGGGATATACGTCCATGCCACCAAACATATTGGAGGAAACTGAGTCAGGCTTAATCAGATGCATGGGATTGAGATTTCCATGGCATCAGGCATATAGGAGGGGGAATTGAAGTTAGGTGTCGAATGAAATGGCATAACCAGGCCACCTCATGCCATGTGGAGGAAAATTAAACCAAGAAAATCCAACCTCAATGTTTGTCAATAGCTCTTTTCTCAGCCTTTCCCAAAGCAATGCAGTACCTTGATTTCATGTATGTCTCCCCTTATATGACAGTTCAATGTCTGCTCTTGCATGTATTCCTCTTGCGATTGGTTGGCATCCTGGCCAACTGGCATCTGATAACTCAGAATTAAGGCAATTAATGTCTTAAATGATAAGTTCTCATAATCCAAGTCTCATATGGATTTAAAAATTGAGGATAATAATGATCACAAAAAATATGAATTGATTAAGAATATAATATACAATTATGCAATAATTAGAAATAATAAACTTTTTAAAAATTAAGTATACAAATACTTTTGTGAAAAATCAGAACCTATTTTAATACAAGTTAAAACACAATCTTAAAAGAATAAGAATCTATAGAAAAATGAGCCCGTATTATTGTGTTCAAAATATAGTTGCAATAGCATAAAAAAAACCCTTATGTAACATTTAAACTGATTTTAAAAAAAATATATGCTTATCAAAAATAATACTGATAAAATCAATTTACACTTGCTATGACAACCAATTTGCAAGAGACATGCTTTATAGAGTTTGATCAAATAATCAGTTGGAAAAAACAAACAATTTAGAATATGGGAGCACAATACTCCCAGAATTTACATTGTATTATGAAATCAAAACCATTATTTCAAAATTGGATGGATGACCAGAACAAAATACACATGCAAGAAAAAGAGACAATGAAATTCAAACTGGGGAAATCTAAATGAATATGGACTTAATATTAGTAAGATTATTACAAAATATAAATTTGATCACATGACTAAAACACGCTTTTGCAAATATTCCCCTTTTAAAACTGAGTATAAAACACAATGTTAAAAGCATGAAAATCTCTATGAAAATAAACCCATACTGTTAATTTCAAAATGTAGATGTAAAAGCATGGAAATCCTATGTAACCTCTGAACTGACATTATTTCTCTTAGTGAATTTAGAACATTTTTGATTCTGATATCTAAAATCCCCAATGCTCATATCAATACCTTGCTGTTTACTTCTCATTTCTGCATAATATGTCTTCTTGAAATATGATGATGATTGTCTTGTACATTTTTGTTTAGCTTAAGTTTTTCTTCTTTGTCTTTAACCAGTTTATTTTTTCTGTCAGTCCTTTCATAATGCAGATGCTTTATATGGTTAATAATTAAAGACAAAAGCAGATTACCAAAATGATTATTAACAAAATGAGCATATCTGGAATTCAAAGGGTCTTCTGAGGCTGGTTTGGGAGAAACACAGCAGGTCGAGTCAGAATCAAAGCCTGGCTGGAGCAGGGTTCAGGCTGACTGGGCAGGGGAAGCGGCTGGTTGCTCTGGTAATGGCACAGAAGCAGTGGAGCTCAGGTATAGGAGGCTGCATATGGGCAAGCTCAGGACCTGAGGAAGGTGGATCAGATACCTTGATCTCCCTGGGAGGAGGATCAAGGGGCATGGCCATGGGAGGAGTAGAAGGTGGTGCCAGAAGAGGTGAGGAGTTGGGGTCCCAAGAAGAGGGGACAGGACCATCCATCCCACATGCTGCATAGCTGCAGTGCCTACACTCAAACATGTTGGCTCAGCTGGCGAGGGACCAGGGCAATTTGAATCAGGCTTGATTTCAAACTCAGGCCTGGGTTTCCCTCCCACCTCCAGGGGACAGGGGGACAAAGGCTTCTAGAGGCCAGTTCATTGCCTCCAGGCATGCAAAAGGAGAGAAAGGCTTAGTGTTAGAATTTGAAAAGGCTGCCTTCCCTTCCTGTATAGGCTCCTTGCTAGCTTTATTACACAGGTCCCAATAAATTAAATCTTTGTTAAGTAGTCAAAACATACATTCTCTAACCATTTGTTTTCCAGTAAGCTAGAATATTGTTTTTTTTACAAATCTCCTCACTATAACACAAAGAAAAGAACAAAAATTAAAATAGGAATAGAACATTCAAATTTATAAGGACTGAAGTCTATCTTTGCCTGGGTGAATAACCAAGAAAAGAGGTGTTTTTTTTTTTGATTCATTGAAAATAGGAGGCTAAAAGTACTTAATACTTAAAGTATATACTTAACAGCCAATTTAAAACTTAAAGAGACAGAACATGGGAAAAGGGGGGAAAATTCTTACCAAACTGGAAGATTAGAAGATTGTAGGATTCAACATCTCCTTATCGTGGTCACCATCTGTAAGTTGCTATCTGTAAGGGGCTAAAATTCTAGCTAGACTGTCTAAACATCTAATGAGTGGTCACCATAAATTATAAGCTTTAGCAAGAGTTTAGACTTTTAAGTATTTATTAAGGAGCATAAGAATTTGATGAGGAGAGAGAAAGAGGCCAAGATCACTTCATCTATCTATCTCAGGGAGCCAGCATCTCCGCTCCACTCAAACCCAGGTCCCAGGTGAAAGAGCCCTTGCTTGCCCCTTCCCCTTCTCTGAAGTCTCTTGTCCAACCTGGAAACAGGATCAACAGTACCCGTGAGCAAACATCACTTCATGATGCCAAGACCACATGGCTATGACCTCAGGCCAGAGCTCACAAAATGTTCCTCCAAGCAGGGGGCATTATTCCAACTCACATACAGAAACTAACCTTTCATTTACTAGTATGGGAAACTTCTGAAGAAGGATTTCTCATTCAATGCCTACAAATGATACCCTAAAACATGTTTTGGAACTGTCATGGAGTGCAGAGCACCCCAAAATTTCTCTGGGGCACACTGAGGAATCTTCTCCTTGAGAAACTAAACCAGAGGACAGATAACGCCTAGAGAGATAAGCAGAACCAATAAGCAGAATCTGACTGAGCTAGCTTTGAATTCCTACCCTTCATTCTGGTCTCCCTTGGGTGTGGCTGCAGCCTTTGTGTCCTGAAGAGAGATCTGTAGCCACTCCTCACCCAATTCCTCTAGTCACTACCAGTGGGGGATGTTCCTCCACTCCTCACGAAATTCCCCCAGCTACCACGAGTGGGGGATGGTCCTCTCTCACTAAAGGAACTTTTCATGAGCAGATGGTCCACCCCCATTAGGCCTCTATAAAAGTACCTTCCAGTCTCCTGTTCGAGGAGATTTGGTACCTCTGAGCCATGTGCTTTGTGCCTATCTCCCCATGAGAAGTCCAAGGATTTCTTTCATGGTTTCTGTCCCCCCACCCTTCCCTTCCCTTGCTCCGAAGTAAACTATAACCTTATTCTAACTACTTTTGCATGCAAGAGGGTGTAATTCTTTAAAGAGGAATTCCTAAGAACCCCAACTCCCACCAACCCGTACCCCATTTTCCCACCATTATATCTGGCGCCCGAATGTTGTAGGGATGCGGGATTTTCCTCTTTCCTCTTAGCACACAAAACTGGTGGGGTGGGAACCTCACTTCTGGTTTTCCTTTCTCCCTCTCCCACCTGACTCAACCTCCCATTTGAGTCACAGAGAGGTAGAGAGAGGATCAGCTTTTTTTCGCATGCGACAGCGGAGGGCAGCCTGGGTCTCCCTCCCTCGCCGAAAGCTCAAACAGAAGTCTGGACCACGCTTGGCACACAAAACCTGGAGGTAGGGCCCTACCTTCTGGGTTTCTCTTCTCCCTCTCCCACTGGACTCAATCTCCCATTTAAGTCACAGAGGGGTAGAGACGGTTGGTGTCTGCACGAAAGCAGAGAGCAGCCTGGATGTCCGAACTATGCTCAGACCCTCAGACTACACATTTCTGGGTAAGAACATTTATGCTTATGTGTCTATCCCTTCCCAGTGCTCTGCTCTGGGTTCAGACCATTCTCCCTAGAAAGTAGTTATGGGACAGAAAGGGAGTGTCCCGAAAAATTCACCTCTGGGGTGCATCCTAAGAGATTGGACTAAATTAGAGCTTAAAAACCTGAGAAAGAGCTATATGATACATTTTTGTAACAATTTATGGCCACATTATCCTCTAGGAAGTGAAGGAAATTGGCCTGTACATGGCACCCTTAATTATAATACCATTTTGCAATTGGACAAATTTTGCAAGCGTGAAGGGAGATGGACAGAGATTCCATACATATTGGCTTTTATGACTTTAAGCCAGAAGTCAAAGGGAAAGGATGAAGTCCCCTTGCCAGTTGAGAATCACGGCAAGTCCAA
The DNA here is from genome assembly GCF_019393635.1 of Dromiciops gliroides. NCBI lineage: Eukaryota > Metazoa > Chordata > Mammalia > Microbiotheria > Microbiotheriidae > Dromiciops > Dromiciops gliroides. The sequence goes on along the minus strand of NC_057866.1, from coordinate 217,017,197 downwards.
GCTAACCCTTCGGGCACTTCCTCTGAGACCTCAGCCCCTCCTGCTCCTCAAAGTCATTCCCTACCTGTTTCTCATTTCACTCCTTCCCCGCCTGCTTCCCTACCTATGGGTCAACCACAGTTATATCACTCTATGACTGAGACCTCTCCTTGCCCACCGGCTGATATCAGAACCAACTCCATGTGCCCTCCACAGCTGAGGTCCGGACACACAGGGAGTGGATGTCAGTGTCCTTCTATCCTGCTCTACCCCATTTACAATCTTGGGGAACTCCAATACATTCCCATTTCTCCCGTTTTTTCCATTCAGCAGCGGATCTCATCAGCTTTACCTAATCTGCAGTCGCCTAGGGCCATCTCCTTTTCCCCTCCCCCACCTACTCCACAGCCAAAGAAAGTTAACCCTCCCCCACTGGGCCCTCCTCCCAATCCTCTGTCTCCACCTGACCTATCTCCCAAACCCGCTTCACCCAGGTCCTTACCAGCGTCTCCCACTGCTTCCCTGCTTCCCTTAAGGGAATTTCCCATGGGGAAGGGCACAACATTAAGGCATGTCCCTTTTTCCATAAGCAGGTTAACTCAGATTAAAGAGTAATTGGGGAGCTACTCAGAGAAACCCCTAAAGTTCATAGATGGCTTTAAGTCTGTGACACTGGAGTTTGACCTTTCCTGGATCAATTTGCAAATTATTCTTGCCAGCTGTTGAACCCCTGATGAGAAAAAACAGATTTGGGACCTGACGGTACAAGTTGGGGATGAACACTCACAGGTTGGAAATTGGGTTAGGGTCCCTGGAATTACAGCTGTGCCAGTTGTAGAACCGAGATGGAACTATGATAACAGGGAAGACAAAGCTTGTAGAAATCACATGGTCACCTGCCTGGTTGAGGGAATGAGAAGGGGGGTTAAGAAACAAGTCAATTATGGAAGGGTGAGGGAGAGAACACAGGGGTCTGATGAAAATCCTGCTGTCTTCATGAGCCGCTTAGTAGACTCTCTGAAGAAATATACCAACCTAGACCGCCAAAGAGATGTAGGAAAAACTGTCCTCAATATTCATTTTATCAGCCAGTCTGCTCCTGACATTAGGAGAGAGCTCCAGAAGTTAGACTGGGGTCCCCAGATCCCATCCTCACAACTCCTTGATATTGCTTTTAAGATTTTTAATAACAGGGACCTTGCAGTAGCTAAAGAGAAAGAAAAGATGGCTCATGCCCGCTCCATAGACCAAGCTTCTATAATAGCAGCAGCCATCACCACATCTGCTACCAGCAGAACTCTGGCTGGCCGAGATTCTGGCAGCTGCAGTAAACCGGGACACAGAAGTGGGGGATGCCACACGAAGGTGAGGTCAGCTCTCCTACCTCTTTGTCCCCAGGGCAGCACCCAAGAGATTGGTTTAGCGAAAATCCAGCACTCTGCAGCTTGCTCTCCTGGCCAGCACCTTGTCAGGCCCATGGCCAAGCTGGACATAGGAGGGAAGCCTAGGAATGGTTTTGGGGCGACCTCTATCTTACTCTCTGGTTCAGGTCCTAGCATGCAATCAAGGCACAAAGTGGGGATGGGATAAAAGGACCCTAAATGTAGACAGACTCTGCCTATCACAGAATTAGGCTTGATTTAATTACTTAACTCCAGTAAAGCAGGCCACACCCTGTCCTGCATTCAGCCATTCCAGCTTCCACTGGGGGAAAAAAAAAAAGCCGCCACACTTCACTCTTGATCTGATAAAGTCCCTTTTCGTTTTTGCTCTGGTAAGTTTTAATATTTTTGTTGTTGTTGTTTAAGTCTGTTCCATCTAGGCTCAAGGATTCATGGCAGATACCCATTGTGCCTATGTGTCGACTCTGGACCCTCTGGGACCCTCACAGCGCTGTGATTTCTTCGACCCCCGGTCAGCATGAAGCAGTTTCAGAAGAATCTTCGTCCCCTTTCCTTTATGTAGAGAAGTGGGGAAATGTCATGGGGTGCAGAGCACCCCAGAATTTCTCTGGGGCACACTGAGGAATCTTCTTCTTGAGAAACTAAACCAGAGGACAAATAATGCCTAGAGAGATAAGCAGAACCAAATCAGACTGAGCTAGCTTTGGATTCCCACCCGTCATTCTGGTCTCCCTTGGGTGTGGCTGCAGCCTTTGTGTCCTGAAGAGAGAGCTACTCCTCACTGAATTCCTCTAGTTACTACTAGTGGGGGATGGTCCTCCACTTCTCACCCAATTCCCCCAGCTACCACGAGTGGGGGATGGTCCTCCCTCACTAAGGAACTTTTCACAGGCAGATGGTCCTTTTCACAGGCATCAGTCGTCTATAAAAGTACCTTCCAGTCTCCTGTTCAGGGAGACTGGTACTTCTGAGCCATGTGCTTTGTGCCTATCTCCTCATAAGAAGTCCAAGGATTTCTTTCATGGTTTCCCTCCCCCCCCTTCCCTTGTCCCTAAATAAACTACCACCTTATTCTAACTACTTTTGTGTGCAAGAGGGTATAATTCTTTAAAGAGGAATTCCTAAGAACCCCAACCCCTAACCAAACCCGTACCCCATTTGCCCCATTACAGAACCAAAATATCATTGGTTTACCTAGTCATTAAATGCATATTCTTGAAATGCCTAGTAGGTACAAGATATTGCTCTTGCCTTCAAGGATTTTTAATTCTATTAGGGGAGTTTAAAAAAAAAAAAAGTTGACTTTGAGGGAATTATGTCAAGCTGCTATATGGGGGGTGGTGGTGGTGGTTTATTTTGTTTGGCCTCTTACAGAAAAACTAACAACAATGCATGGAAGCTTACAGAGGCAAATTTAGATGATGTTGGGAAAAGCTTTTTAATAATAAGAGCTATCCAAAAGTGGAGTAAGAGTGAGAGAAATGATTGTTTCTCCCTTATATTAAAAAACAATTATTCAATCAATCAGGATTAAAGTTTCACTTCCCATATCCACATTCTCCTACAGGTTATTCATCCAATGTCTAAAGGACTTTGCTAATAGATAAGATTGTTTAAATCCTCTGGGTATGTGCTTCTCAATCTTCAATGCGACCCCACCTATCTAGATGTTACAAACTTAATCCAGTCTAGGCAAGTTCTTGCCCTTAGAAAATAAGCCCCTGTCCTTAGAAACTTCACCAGAATTTACTGTGACCCAAGTTATGAATGGGAAAACCAGCCAGAGTAGTCTAGGTAAAGAAGGATTATTTTGTGCAGATTGATTTAGGTAGCTAAATCCCATGATCAATCAGGTCAGGTTTTCAGTAGGAGGTGATGAAGCTTATATCTCACCTCCTCATAAATATATCCACAACCTTATTGATTGTTAATTCATCAGAATTCATTTCCACCCTCAGGTACACTTTCTTTAGCAAACACTTGTTTGTTCTCCGGGGGGCATCTTTGATTTATGAGTGAAAACCAATGACCTTAATCTTTTAATTATTTGCTAGCCATAATGAATAAATTGATTATTAATTACCCAGAAACTATTTCTCTTGGACTTTTAATTCATCAGAAGTGGCTGCATTGAGAGGTAATGTATTCCCCCTTCTAGCAGGTTCTCAAGCAGAGGTTGTATTTTTGTTTGGATTAAAGCTTCCTTTTCTTTCTGTATTGCATGAGATGACCTTAGAAATCTCTTCCATGGGGCAGCTAGGTGGCCCAGAGGATAGAGCACCAGCCCTTCAGTCAGGAAGACCTGAGTTTAAATCTGGCCTCAGACACTTGATACTTACTAGCTGTGTGACCTTGGGCAAGTCACATAACCCTTATTGCCCAAGCCAAAAAAAGAAGAAAAAAAAAAGAAATCTCTTCCATGTGGAAAATTGGAACTCTAATGCACTGTTGGTGGAACTGTGAACTCATTTAACCATTCTGGAGTGCAACTTGGAACCATGGCCCCAAATCTATCAAGTTGTGCATACCCTTTGAACCATCATTATCACTACTAGGTCTATATCCCAAGGAGATAATAGAAAAGGGAAAAAGTACACACATGTACAAAAATATTTATAGCTGCTCTTTTTGTGGTAACAAACAATTAGAAATTGAGGGGATGACCATGAATTGGGGAATGGTTAAACAAGCTGTGGTATATGAATATAATGGAATACTATTGTTCTATAAGGAATGATAAACAGACAGATTTCAGAAAAAACAAAAACTTGGAAAGACATATGCATTGATGCTAAGTGAAATGAGCAGAACCAAGAGAACATTGTAAACAGTATCAACAACTTTATGAGATGATCAACTGGGATAGACTTAAGTCTTCTCAATGATACAATGATCCAAGACAATGCCAAAACACTCATGGTGGAAAATGATCTCCATATATAGAGAAAGAACTATGGAGTTTGAATGCAGATTGAAGCATACTGTTTACACATTTGTTGTTGCTTTTTTGAACAGTTGTTTATTCTTTCTTTCATTTTTTCCTTTTGTTCTGATTCTTTTCGTACAACCTAATTAATGTGTAAATATGTTTAACATGATTGTCATGTATAACCTATATCAGATTGTTTTCTGACTTTTGGAAAGGGGAGGGAAGTGAGCATGGGAGAAAACTTTGGGACTCAAAAAATAATTTTAAATGTATTTAGAAAAAAGTTAAAAATAAAATTAAAAAAAAGAAGTATCTTCCAAATCTTAAATTCTTTGATAGTGAAAGTTTGTGGGAAAGAGAGGAACTTGAAGGGGGTAATGTTATATATGGGAGGGTTGGGTTCAATATAAACCTTTTATTAATCAGTCAAAAAGAACTTTGAGATAAATTTAAAGATTAAGATATCTGCAGAAAACACTCAGGGCTATGTTATTGGAGTTCTATCAAAGTAACTTTTGTTGCATCTAACCTCAATTAATGTCTATTGACACAAAATGGACTGATTGAACTGTAGGTAACTATTTTGGGTTATTCAGTAATAACATAACCCATATAAAATTTTACAACTAACATTTATGCTATGATTCAAAGTTTATAAATATTTTACTTACATTATACCAATTGGACCTGATACCAAGCATATGAACTAGGTACTAGGTTATCGTTCTTATCTTAAATATTAAGAATTGAGACTCAGAGAAGCTAGATGGTTTAATTATGATCACACAGCTAGAAGTTATGAGTGGTGGGATTTGAGTTTTGATCTTTGTGATTGCACATCCAAAACTCCATTCATTTTATTACTACTATTGACAATGGACAGAATATAACAACAATGATAATATCTTCAGTAGTAGGCATGACAATATTATTTTCATATAAAATATGAGAGGTTAATAAGTCATGAGAATATTCAAATTTAGGAGTTGTTTTTTTCTTTTTTCAAATTTTTGAGAACCTATTCAAGATGTTGTTGTTGTTATTATTATTGAGTGAAAAGCATTAATGTGCAGGTGCAGCCAAGATGGTGGAATAAGGGCATGAGCTCTCTCCCAATCCCCATAAAATACATTTAATAATGACACTAAACAAATTTGAGAGTGGAAGATGCCACAAAAAGACAGAGTGAAACAATTTTCTAGCCCAAGAGAAAAGAAAGGTTCAGTGGTAGATGTATGTTATGTCAGGGTAAGAGTGGAACACAATACAACACAGGCTGAGCCAAAGTAGTCAAGGCCTCAGTAAACTGGGAGGAGCCTTTGGGGTAACTGAATAAGTGGTGGCAGTTGTTTCCAGACCTCTCAACCCACAGATAGTAAAGGAATCAGACAAGACATCATGAGGATATTTATAAAGGTCCCCTTGGCTGGCACCATGAGCAGGACTCTTTTTCATTGCCTATATTTAGATCTGGGTCACAGTCCTGATTCTCAATCCCAGGGCACAGCAGAACTTGAGGCTACAAGGGAATTACCACTGAAAACGGCTGCCAAAAAAAAAATGCCAACAAACCTGAAGCCTGGGACAATTACCCCTCCAATTAGATTAGGGAGCAGAGCCCCACTTTAGCCTGGAGTTAAAAGTGAAGAAATAGGCTGAAAAAGAACAATGAACAAAAACATTCTGACCATAGAAAATTACTATGGTGATAAGAAAGTTCAAAACACACTCAGATGACAACAAAGTGAAAACTCCTATATCCAAAGCCTTAAAGAAGAATATAAATTTGTCTCAAGCCATGGACAATCTCAAAAAGGATTTTGAAAATCAAATAAGAGAGGTAGAGCAAAAATTGGGAAGAGAAATATGAGTGATGCAAGAAAATCATGTAAAAAGAATCAACAACTTGGTAAAGGAGGCACAAAAATTATTGTAGAAAATAACACCTTAAAAAACATAATAGAGCAAATGGTAAAAGAGGAACAAAAATTTAATGAACAGAAGATTTCCTTGAAAAACAGAATAGGCCAAATGGTAAAAGAGGTATAAAAGTTCACTGAAGAAAATAATTTCTTAAAAGTTAGAATCAGGAAAGCAGAAGCTAATGACATTATGAAACATCAAAAAAAATCAAATACAATAAAAATAATTAAAAAAGAATAAAGTATGAAAAATTGCATTGGAAAAACAACTGACCTGGAAAATAGATGTAGATAATTTAAGAATTATTGGACCAATTGGAAAGATATCAATTGCTCATGGACAGGCCTACCTAATATAATAAAAATGACAATCCTACCTAAATTAATTTACTCATTCAGTGCCATACCAATCAGACTACCTGAAAATTATTTTATAGATCTAGAAAAAAATATTAACAAAACTCATCTGGAAAAAGAAAAAGTCAAGAATATCAAGGGAAATAATGGAAAAAACTTCACAGGAAGGTAGGTTAGCTGTACCAAATCTGAAGCTGTACTATAAAGCGAGCAGTCATCAAAACTATCTGGTACTGTCTATGAAATAGAGTGGAGGATCAATGGAATAGGCTAGGCACAGGAGACACAGTAGTAAATGACATTAGTAATGTACTTTTTGATAAACCCAAAGACTTCAGCTTCTTGGAGAGGAATTCAGTATTGGACAAAACTTCTGGGAAAACTAGAGGATAGTATGGCAGAAATTAGGCATAGACCAATATCTTACACCTTATACTAAAATAAGGTCAAAATGTGTACATGATTTAGAAATAAGAAGTGATACCATAGGTAAATTAGGAGAAGGAATAGTCTGACTTTCAGATCTTTGGAAAGGAGAACAGTTTATGACCAAACAAGAGATAGAGAATATTATGAAATGCAAAATGGATGATTTTGATTACATTAAATTAAAAAGTTTTTGTACAAACTGAAGCAATGCATCCACAATTAGAAGGGATGCAGAAAGCTGGGAAACTATTTTTATGTCCAGTACTTCTGATAAAGGCCTCATTTCTAAAATATATAGGGAACTAAATCAAATTTATAAGAATCCAAGTCATTCCCCAATTGAGAAATGGTCAAAGGATATGAACAGGCAGTTTTCTGATGAAGAAATCAAAGCTATCTATTCCCATATGAAAAAAAAATGCTCTAAATCATTATTGATTAGAGAGATGCAAATTAAAACAACTCTGAGGTACCACCTGAAACCTATGAGATTGGCTAATATGACAAAAGGGGAAAATAATAAATGTTGGAGAAACTGTGGAAAAATTGGAACACAAATTATTGATGGAGCTGTGAAATAATCCTACCATTCTAGAGAGCAATTTGGAATTATGTCCAAAGCGCTATAAAACTGTACCTACCCTTTGACCCAGCAATACCACTTTGGGGTCTTTTTCCCAAAGAGATCATGGAAAAGGAACCACATGAACAAAAATATTTATAGCTGCTCTTTTTGTGGTGGCAAGGAATTGGAAATTGAGGGGATGTCCATCAATTGGGGAATGGCTGAACAAGTTGTGGTATATGAATGTAATGGAATACTATTGTGCTGTAAGAAACGATGAGCAGGAGGAGTTCAGAGAAACCTGGAAGGACGTGCATGAACTGATGATGACGGAGATGAGCAGAACCAGGATAACATTGTACGCAGTGTCATCAACATTATGTGTTGATCAACTGTGATAAACGAGATTGTTCTCACCAATCCAATGGTAGAAGAAATTTCCAAAGGACTCATGATGGAAAAGGCTCTCCAAATCCAGGAAAAAAAAAAGGAACTGTGGAATATGGATGCTAATTGGATCATACTATTTCTTCTGGTTTTGGTGCTGTTGTTTTTCTTTTTTGAGTTTTTTCCTGTTTGCTCTGATTCTTTTCATATAACATGGCTAATGCAGAAATATACTTAATGTTATTTTATGTGTATATATATAAATATACACATATCTATACATATATACATGTACAGACACACACACACATATATTTATATATATATATATATAAAACCTATATCAGATTACTTGCTTTCTAGGGGAGGGGGAAGGGAGGCAGGGAAGGGAGGGAGAAAAATTTGAAATTGGAAATCTCATCTAAACAAATGTTGAAAACTAAAATAAATAAATAAATTTTTTTTAAAAAGAATTATTGGGGGGTGGCTAGGTGGCGCAGTGGATAAAGCACCGGCCCTGGATTCAGGAGTACCTGAGTTCAAATCTGGCCTCAGACACTTGACACTTACTAGCTGTGTGACCCTGGGCAAGTCACTTAACCCCCATTGCCCTGCAAAAAAAAAAAAAGAATTATTGGACCACCTGAAAGTCATGCTCAAAAATAAATAAATAAATAAAAGACTGTACCTGTCATATTTAGAGAAATTATAAAGGAAAACTATTTTCCAGAAGGTAAAATAGAAATTGAAAGAATCTCCCACTTACCTCCTGAAAGAGATCGACAAATGAAAACTCCCAAGAATACTATAGACAAATTCCAGAGCTCCCAGGTAAAAGAGAAAATATTGAAATTATTCCAAAATTTTAAAAAAACTTCAAGTACAACAGAGACATAGTGAGGATAAAATATGTTTTAGCAGCTTCTACATTAAATTACTATTTAGGGGGGCTTGGAATATGATATTCTGGAGGGCAAAAAAAGCTAGGATCACAACCAAGAATTATCTATTCAGCAAAACTTAGTATAATTCTTCAGGGGGAAAATGAACATTAAATGAAATAGATGACTTTCACTCATCCCTTTTGAAAAGATCAGAGCTGAATAGATTTTTTTTTCTTTCAAATACAAGGCACAAATGAAACAAAGGTAATCATTAAATAAATCATAAGGGATTTGATATAGTTAATTTAAAAAATATTTTAATTATGATATATAATTATATTTTATACATATGTCAAACATAGATATATACAAAGACACATATATGACATATACAATGTAAATTTTGGACATTATTACATTTAGATATACCTAGATATATTCTAATACATATAACATACTATTTTAATTCCTTAAATAACTGTATTATAAATAACAAATACATATCAATTTATATAAATAATTTATATGACAAATTTGTTTAAATATAGTTACTATATAAATAATACCCAAATAATTCATAAATGCACTATATATATATATATGTGTGTGTGTGTATAAATACATATATATCTCCTGTACCCTTCTCAGCACACCCCTCCCTCACCATTCCAGATTAAACAGTTTTATTCATTTTTTTCTATTTCAATCTCTATACCTCCCTTGCCTCTTCCCCACCTGCCTCCCTGAGGCAGTAAATAATATAAGGGTTATACATATATGTTAATGGAAAATATCACCATATATGTCACTTAATGAAAGAATGTGAAAAGTAGCATGCCCCGATCTGTTCCATCAAAATCAGTTCTTTCCCTTGAGGTGGATAGTATGCTTCATCAATATTCCTTTGGGATTGACTTGAACCATTGAATTGCTGATAAAAGTCAAGTCATTCACAATTATTCATCAAACAATATTGCTGTCTCTGTGTAGAGTATTCTCTTTGTTCTGCTCGTTTCCCAATACATCATTTCATACATCTCTTCCCAAGGTTTTTTGAAGCTCTTATTTTAAAAAATAATTTATATAGTATTGATTGGGATTAATTGTTTTTTAGAAGTTTAGTAGAAATTCAATTTTGAATCCATCTGGTGCTAGAGATTTTTCAATTCATTTAACTTCTTCAAGAATTCAGATGCTATACCAATTGACCTATACATGTCAAATATTGATATGACTTCATTGTCCATTGTGCCCCTTAGGAAAATATAGTTTCCCTCCCCATGTCCCTCAACTAGATCTATTTTTAGCCCTGTTTCATCTGAAATCATAACTGCTACCCTTGCTTTCCTTGCTCAAGCTCCATCTCTCTACATTCACCCCACATGCATTACTCTGCCTCAAATGTGTTCATATTTATAGTTATGATGACTGTCTATATTTCTCCATGCTATTTTTCATCTGCTCATTGTTCCCATGCTGATGCCCATCCTCTACTTTCCCCAAACTGCCTTACATATGATCACTACCTTCCCCAGTATCCCCTCACCCATATATCAGTCCCCCCTGCCTCCTCCTTTATCACTGTTGTGATCTGAACTTCCTTGTAGGGTAAGACAGATTTCTATATCAAAGTGAGTGTATTTGTAGTTCCTCATTTGTGACAACTTTGATGAGAGTAAGATTTAATCATTGCCTATGTCCCCTATCCTCCCCTCCATTTGGATAATTTATTTATTTTTTTCATTCATTCATTCATTCATTCATTCATTCATTCATTCATTCATTCATTCATTCATTCAATCTATTTATTCTTTTATTTATTTACTTATTTAACTATTTATTTGTCTTTCTGTTCTTTCATTCATTTATATATTTATTAATCTATTTATTTATGTGTTTATTTATTTCTTTATTTATTTTGTGCCTCTTTGTGTATGTGTATGTGTATTCACCCCATTCAGTTTCTCCCTTTCTACCTCTTCCATGTAATTTCTTTTTAGCCCCTTTTTAAATTTTCTATGGTGTTATATTATCAATGTCACCTTATAATTACAAACTCTATTAATCAAAGGAATACCCATCAATTGGGGCATGGTTAAACAAACTGTTTTATATGATGGTGATGGAATACTATTGTGTTATAAGAAATGACAAACAGGATGACTTCAGAAAGGACTATATGACATGTATGAAATGATGTATTGTGAAATGAGCAGAACAGAAAGAACATTGTATAGAGACAGTAATATTTGATGAAGAAGTGTGAATGACTTGATTATTCTCAACAATACAATGATCCAAGAGAATCCCAGAGCACTATTGATGAAACAAACTATCCACCTCCAAAGAAAGAACTGATATTGATGAAACAGACTGAAGCATGCTATTTTTCACATTCATTTTTTCTTTTAATCAAGTTTTCCTGAACAAAATAACAAATATGGTAAAGTGTTACATAATCATATATATATAACCCATATCTGATTGTTTGCTGCCTCAGGGAAGAGGGAGAGGAGGGGAGGAATTAGGGATAAAAATTGGAACCCAAAACTATAAATAAAATTGTTTGTTATTTTTTTTAAAAAGATTATTCCTGTTGCAATTAATGATTAGAAAATATTTTCTAAATATGTATTTAGGAATTTCTAAGATGTAAGTGTCACTGAGAGGGCCAATCACTGAGCTTCTTTTTCTGTTTATAAACTAGCTACATATAGGGATATGAGGAAAGTTAGTTAATCCTCAAGCAATTGAGATTGCAATAAAGACAATAGAGAAATACAAATAGTATTTCTTCATGATGGGTGTTTTGTTATCTATGTTTTGAAGTGTGTTTTATATATAACATTGTACTGAACTGTGTTTTCTAAAATTGTTGATAGTTATATAAAGCACTAGTTTTGTCAAGAAGCACTTATTATTAATTAATATCATATATACCATTGAAGAATTGCTGTATATTTCCCTAACATTCCCACTAGTCTCAGGACTTCATGGCTATATACTTACGTACCACTAATAGGGAGAGTGTACACCAAGAGACAGTATTCTGATCCAACAGAGCAGGCCCAGGCAGACAAGAGAGGGGTAAAGAGTGATGCCAAGATGTTGACCCTCATGGTCAAGGCTTTTTATCCTCTTTTGACAGACAGAGGTCAAAGCTTATTGGTTAGCATCATTAAATTCCATTGGTTGACATGACTTGAGGGTGGTCAAAATTAAAATGAAGTCTACTGATGACCTAATGGGAGAGACCCTCAAACAAGTCCAGCATATAGTTGTGCTTTAATCCCATAAATTCAATTTAGCTAGAAAAATAATCAATCTCCATTCCTTTTGTTCCCTTGAATTTGCTTCAAACAAGATTAGAACTTCCTCAAGAACTGTACTTTCTGGAGTAGGGGGGAGGGGGGAAAAGGGACTGCAACTGGCCTGGGTCCCTCCAAAAAATTAATAATTAATAATTATTTTATCACAGAAGTCTGTGTGAAATCAGATGAAATAAACTAGTATTATATGTGGCAGTGGCCAGTTTAGAAGGATGATATGCTATTTATTAACAATTTTAGATTATTGTATTTAAAGCCAGCCATTTCTTAATTATGAAATCATGCATTAACTTTGAATTTAATTTTCTAGTGGTTAAGCCTACTCACTGTTCCAAAGTTAATTCTAGAGACTGAGAAATCTTTGCTGAATTCTTCATAAATATGCCATTTCTTCAAAAGTTCAATTATGAGGAAAGATTAATAAACTTGACCCAAATGCCCTTTAAAATATGAAAAAAACAGTACAATATAAAATGTAAATTAATATTTAAATCACACTTTTTCAAATAAAGATGTCAATTTATTAGTATAGCTTAGTCAATTCTCTAATAGAAATTTACCTAATTTTATTTTATATGCAGTAAATAAGCCAACATTCTTTAGACTATGTGTAAACATATAACACAAAAGGTTTTAAAAATATCTTGGTTATCATCTCCATTTTTTACTTTATTCTTCATTTGTAGACAAAAGTGGAATAGCTTTCTACAGCAGAGACTAACTCGAGAGAGCAGAAAGTGCGTTCTGCAATAAATTAGGCAGAATGTAAATGGAACAGAGATGAACTATATTCCATGAGATGAAGATATGTAAGTATATATATATGTATATATATGTCTGTATATATATATACAAACACACATCTTTATATATATATATATATATATATATATATATATATATATATATATATATATATATATATATATATATATATATATATACACACACATATACACAGATGACATATATTTTTTTTATTTATTTATTTTTTGTTAGGCAATTGGGGTTAAGTGACTTGCCCAGGGTCACACAGCTAGTGTCAAGGGTCTGAGATTGGATTTGAATTCAGGTCCTCCTGAATCCAGGGCCAGTGCTTTATCCACTGCGCTACCTAGCTGCCCCCAGATAAATTTTTTTGAAACAAAAGCAATAGCTTCTTAGAAGTCACTGAATGTGGAGTGTGGTAATGGATACCAATTATTATACCAAGTTTTCAGATCTGAATAAGTAGGAAAATGATAGAAGTTGAACCAGGGGATCTTGGCTTCATAGAGAAGTGTCAAAGTTTCCTGAAGGTTATACAATTTGAAGCTGAAGATACTGGTTTTGCCCTTGAGTGAGAAGATAGGGATGTAAACATAGATTTCAGAATAATCAGCCTCAAAGTGATAGATAAAACCAGGAGCATAGATAAACTCTAAGAAATAGATAGCATAGCAATAGAATAACCCCCCCCCAAAAAAAAAACAAAACCCTGACCCTTTTCACTCCAAAATATTAAATTTTTCACCAAAGATGTTCTACACTGTTCATTACAGAAAGCCACCCCCTCAAAATGATCAGTATGATTCATTAGGATTTTTTGGACTACAACTGAAATGGGAGAAGTACGAGATATAATAAAATCCATTTAAAACATCTAGATGTTAATTGTCAATCAGCTATTAATTTTAATATTGTCAAGGATAAGCAGGAATCATCTACAGTAGGTCAAGCTATAATTGACTGCAGTACTATTTTATTCAACTTTTCTCAATATGATACAGTAGAACAATTCTATATATTCATTCAGTCTATACATGTTATAGTTATGAGATAGCAGACAGTATGGAAACAGATATTTGAGTAGGAATTTCCTTCCATTTAAGTGCTAATTTTTAAAATACTTTAATCTAATTAATCTTCACTGGGTTGGTTTCATGATACAATAGGTATAACTTTCATGCAGGATATATGCAACGAAACAAAAGGATTCAAAAACAGGGAATTCCTCATGACTAACTAACTGCTCTTCTCTTACATGACAGTACAATTTATTCCAATTGGAATTAGAATATGATTTCTATTGTAAAGATTGAAGTAGATATGTTATTTATTTATTTATTTATTTACTTGTTTGTTTGTTTGTTTATTTATTTATTTATGTGAGGCAATTGGGGTTAAGTGACTTGCCCAAGGTCACACAGCCAGTAAGTGTTAAGTGCCTGAGGCCAGATTTGAACTCAGGTACTCCTGACTCCAGGGCTGGTGCTCTATCCACTGAACCATCTAGCTGCCCCAATATGTTATTTATTAATCCCTCACTATATATTCGGTGTTGTGCTACATATGGTTGGGAATATGATTACAGATAAGCAAGAAGGACCTTGTTCTCAAGGAGCTTACATAATCTTGGGCAATGACAATTAGTCAACAATCAATAAATTTTTTTTTTGTTTGTTTTTCTGGCTTACTATTGGGGATACAAATGCAAACACATGGAAAAGGTAGTTGAAAGAGGAACGGGTTATGTGGAAAAGTATGTAAAGAGTTGGGGTAGGGAGAAATATTGGATGTGTTAGAAATGGACATGAGAGGGTAGAATCAAGATGACAAAGGAAATGCAATGAATCCCCTGAGCTCTCTTCAAGACTCCACCAAATACCTTTTTTTCTGAAGCAACAGAATCCAGAAAAGGAAGGGGTGAAATAATTGTCCATCCAAAGACAATTTAGAAGGTCAGCAGGAAAGGTCTGTCACAGTGAGAAAGAGTGGAGCACTGTCCAGCAAAGACTGCACCAGCACAGAACCAGCCACAGCAAACTAGGAGCTGGCCTTGGGAACCACTGAATAAGAAGCAACAGCAAAAGCTTCTGGAACTCTTAACCCACAAATGGTAATGGGGTTGAAAAAATGGTGAGAGGAAGATTACAGGGGTTTCTTTGCAAGTACTGAGGTAGGACTGTTGTTTTGCCCATAATTGGATACAGAACCCAGTCCAGGGTGAAAATTGTAGGCCAGGAAGGAGAACTAAAACACCAGAGCTTATGGCCATAGTGGAATAGGGATTCTTCTCACAGTTCCAGGGCAGAAAGCAGACTTGTGGTTATTCATAGACCACAGAATAGGCCAGAAGAGAAATAAACGCATCTCTTCTTGGATCACACCGCTTTGAAAGAACTGAAAACTTAAAGATCCCTAGAAGTAACTCTGAAAACAGCTGCACAAAACCTGTGAAGCTTGGAACAATGCACTCTCCACCCTGGAAGCAGAGCTCCGCTTTAACAAAGAAACAACAAGAAATAGGCTGGGAAAATGAACAAACAGAAAAAAAAAATTCTGACCCTAAAAAGTTCCTTTGGTGACAAGGAAAATCAAAACACACTCTCAGAAGAAAACAAAATCAAAGAATCTGTATACAAAGCCTCCAAGAAAAATATGAACTGGTCTCAGGCCATGTAAAGGCTCAAAAATGACTTTAAAAATACAGTGGGGGCAGCTAGATGGCACAGTGGCAAAGCACCGACCCTGGATTCAGGAGTACCTGAGTTCAAATCCAGCCTCAGACACTTGACACTTACTAGCTGTGTGACCCTGGGTAAGTCACTTAACCCCCATTGCCCTGCAAAAAATAAAATAAAATAAAATAAAATAAAATAAAATAAAATAAAAATACAGTGAGAGGTAGAGTAAAACATGGGAAGAGAAATGAGACTGGTACAAAAAAACTATGGGAAAAACATCAACAGCTTGGTAAAGGAGACACAAAAAATACTGAAGAAAATGACACCTTTAAAAAACAGAAAAGACTAAATGGTAAAAAAATTACAAAAGCTAACTGAAGAAAATAATTCCTTAAAAACTAGGACTGAGCAAATGGAAGCTAATGACTATGAGACATCAAACAACAATAAAGCAAAATCAAAAGAATGAAAAAAATGGAAGGCAATGTGAAATATCTCATTGGCAAAAACAACTGACTTGGAAAACAGATTCAGAAGACATAATTTGAAAATTATAGAGCAAACTGAAAGCAATGATCAAAAAAGGACTAGACATCATCTGCCAAGCAATTGTCAAGAAATACAGCCCTGATAATCTAGAACTAAAGGGTTAAATAGGAATTGAAAGAATCCACATAGACGGGGGAAGGAAGGCTGTGACTCTGTGCTCCCAAACAAATCTGTCCACATATCTCCAAAAAAAAAATGCCATAACACAACTCCTGGAGTTGCATAACCTGCAAAAGAACAGAGTGAGACTATTTTCCAGCCAAAGATGGCTTAAATAGTTGGCATGGATTGCCTGCTGTATGGGGTGAGAGAGAGCATAGTGAGTTGCACAGAACCAGTCCCAGGCAGGCCGTGCCGCTGGAGCCTTAGAATCTTCAGAGTCATTGGCTTCTTCTGAAAGTTGGCTCACAGACCAGTAAGGGAGTCTAGCGTTTTCTCCAGGGGAAATAGGGAGGGTCTCTAAGGGAGCAGAGGCAAAACACATTGCCCAGGAAGCAGGCTTGAGTGGCAGGGGCCCAGTGGAGGAGGGGCACAGGCACACCAAGCTTCCGACCATAGAGAATCAGATTTCAATAAGATTTCTGCTTCCAGGTTAAAGAGAAAGCAGCCCATGGTTACTTAGATGCCAGGCAGGATGTGAACGAGCCAATCATACCACCTGGGACCACCTGTATCTTGGGATAGTGCATCCTGGAAGCAGCACTCCACATTAAGGAGTTAAAAGCCAAGATATAGGCAGCTGAGATGAGCAGGCAAAGAAAGCAGAAAACCATCAAAAGTTTCTTTGCTGGCAAGATAGATCAAAATACACCCTCAGAAGAATATAATAATAAAGTCAAAGATCCTATATCCCAAGCTTCCAAGAAAAATATTAATTGGTCTCAAGTCATGGAAGCAATTAAAAAGGACTTTGGAGATAAAGTAGGGGAGGTAAAGAAAAAGTTAGAGAGGTAGAGCAAAACATGGAAAGAGAAATATGAGTGATGCAGGAGGGTCGTGAAAAAAAAAGTCAACAACTTTAAAAGTCAAGTGCATAAGGAGGTTCATAAACTCTCTGAAGAAAATCATTGCTTGGGAATTGGGATGGAGCAAATGGAAGCTAATGCCTTTATGAGAAATCAAGACACAGTAAAGCAAATCCAAATAAATTTCTTTTAAAAATAGAGGGCCATATGAGGTGTCTCCTTGGAAAGGGAGATGACCTGGAGAGTAGATCTGGGAGACATAATTTGAGGACCATTGGACTACATGGAAACTGTGATCAAAATAAGAGCTTAGACATTGTCTTCCAAGAAATTATCAGAGAACCTTTTCCTGATATTTTAGAAGCAGAAGGTAAAATAGAAATTGAAAGAATCCATCAATCACCTCCAGAAAGAGATACCAAATGGAAAACTTCTATGAATATTATAGCCAAATTCCACAGATCACAGGTCAAGGAGAAAATACTGCAAACAGCTAGAAAAAAAGGAATTCAAATACTGTGGAGCTACTGTCAGGATAATACAAGATCTAACAGCTTCTACATTGAGGCACCCGAGGGCTTAGAATATGATATTCTGGAGGGCAAACGAACTAAGATTACAGCAAAAATTACCTACCCATAAAAACTGTGTATAATCTTTCAGGGAAAGAAATGGGACTTCAATGAAAAAGAGGACTTTTAGGCATTCATGACTGAGGGAACTGAGTTGAATAGATAATTTGACTTTCAGATATAAGACCCTAGAGAAGCATAGAGTGGTAGACGGGAAGAAGAAAGCATGAGGGATATTGAAGAGCTATACTGTTTGCATTTCTACATTGGGAGATGATACTTCCAACTCATGGGAACATTCTCAGTATTAGGGCAGATGAAAGTAAATTACTTAGACAGAGGGCACAGGTGTGAATTGAATGTGAAGAGATGATATCTGTAAAGCATTTATTTATTTATTTTTTGTCCTTGTTTTTTGTGAGGCAGACAGGGTGGGGTGGCTTATGACTGGGGCTAGATTTGGGCTTGGGGTCTCCTGGGCCCAGGACTGGTGCTTTGTCTACTGTGTCACATAGCTGACCCATAATGACATCTTTAAAATAGAGTTGAGGGGTGGGAGGAGTACACTGGAGAAAAGGGAAAGGGAGAAGTGGAATTTAATAAAGTAGCTCACATAAAAGGAACAAGAAAAAGCTTATGGAGCAGAGGGGAAGATGGGGAAGGAGCAGGGACTGAGTCAGTCTAACTCTCATCAAAATTGGCTAAAAGAGGGAATAACATATACACTCAAGTGGGTATAGTAATATATTTTGCCCTGAGGGAGAGTAGGAGGGGAAAGTGATAAGGGGGGAGAGACAAAGGAAGGGAGGGCAGATTGGGGGAGTTTGCAGTAAAAATCAACAGACTTTTGAGGAGGGATAGGGTGAAAGAAGATAGAAAATAGAGTAAAATAAAGGGCAGGGAATAGGGTAGAGGGTAAGACAGTTAGTAATAATTACTGTGAAAGAAATGATGAGCAGGATGCTATCAGAAGGACTTATGGAAAATGCAAACCACCAACAGAGAAAGAATTGATGGTATCTGAATACACATTAAAGTATGTTATTTGTTAGTTCTTCTTTCTGCAGTTATTTTGTCTGTTTTCTTTCACAACCTGACTAATGTGAAGATGTTTTGCATGACTGCATGTGTATGACATATTGAATTGCTTGATTTCTTAGGGACGGTTGAGGAGAGAGGGAGGAAAAAAATTTGGAATACAGATTTTTTTTTTAAAAGGTCTATGTGAAAAAAAAAGGAATCGACCTATCACTTCCTGGAAGAGATATCAAAATGGAAATTTCCAGCAATATTAACACCAAATTTAAGATCTTCCAGGTTAAGGAGAAAATATTGTCAGCAGCCAGAAAGAAACCATTAAAGTATTGTGGAGCCATAATCAGGATGAGATAAGATTTAGTAGCTTGTACATAAAAGGATTGGAGGACTTAGAATATAATATTCTGGAATGCAAATGAACTGGAATTACAAGCATGAATTACCTATACATGAAAACTGAACATAATTCTTCAGGGTGGGAAATGGGCATTCAATGAAAGAAATGACTTTCAGGAATTCTTGTTGAAAAAACATTAGCTGAATAGGAAATTTGATATAATTTGAAATACAAAACTCAAAAGTAGCATAAAAAGGTAAATAGGAAAAATAAATCACAAGGGATGTTAAACAGTCAAACTGTTTTCATTTTTATAAGGCAATTCTTGTAACTCATAATAATGTTCTCATTATTAGGGCAGTTGAATGCAGAGCATATAGAAAGAAGGCACAGGTATGATTTGAATATGAAGGATTGATAGCTAAATATAATGTAAGAGAGAAGAATTCACTGAGAGAAAGGGAAAGGGAAAGGTAAAATGGGGTATATTATCTCACATAAAAGAACAAAGAAAAAGTTCATATAGTGGAGGGAAAGGTGGGGGATGTTTCAGTGAGTAAGTCAACCTTACTTTCATCAGAATTGCTTGAAAGAGGGAATAACAGGGGCAGCTAGGTGGTGCAGTGAATAAAGCATTGTCCCTGGATTCAGGATGACCTGAGTTCAAATCTGGCATCAGACACTTGACACGTACTATACTTAACTCTCATTGCCCTGGTGGGGGGGGAAAGGAAGTTTTGTTTTTATATGGAATTGGGGGTAAATAAAATGCTAAATAGAGGGAAAAAAATTAAAAAGAAGTGATCGTGACTATTACAACCAATTTTGATTTTTCAAAACACAACAAAAAACAAATTTTAACACCAATATATCTGGGGCTCCCTGCATCCTGACTTCCCAGTTTAAAATTTGATGAATTTCACATAGAGCAGAGACATTCAAGAACCGATGTACCTTTTTGCTTTGTCAATATCAAAATCAATGCATTGTACTTGATATAACATGTTTTCTATACAGTCTTCCTG
Source organism: Dromiciops gliroides (assembly GCF_019393635.1). Lineage (NCBI taxonomy): Eukaryota > Metazoa > Chordata > Mammalia > Microbiotheria > Microbiotheriidae > Dromiciops > Dromiciops gliroides. Next base: position 216,997,081 of record NC_057866.1, on the reverse strand, counting down.
ACATTGTAATGTATTGACTAAAACAATTTATGAAAGAAAATAATATTCTTAACCTTAAAGACCATATAACCTATGATTAGCTTAAACCCCACCCCCAAAACAAAACAAAACAAAACAAGTGTTTCATTTCTTCCTGGTGCTAAGTTGGCTACACACATACATACATAAACACAGACTCACACATACATGTGTATATGTATGTGTGGCATTTGTATGTGTATATGTGTGTGTGCATGTATATTCCCCACAAAAGAGAACTAGTACAAAACCTCTCCATCCATTTCTAGAAAAAAAGGTAACATTTTATGAAATTCAATCTACCTGAGTGAAGTTTTGTTTTTCTTGCTGGTGTTCAAAGAATGATTGTATCATAGACTTAGTATTTGGAGGGACCATAGAAGCCATTTAGTCCTATGTTATCCTTTTAGTAAAGAAAAAAATATATAGGCCCAGAGAATTTTTTTTTTTAGTGAGGCAATTGGGGTTAAGTGACTTGCCCAGGGTCACACAGCGAGTAAGTGTTAAGTGTCTGAGGCTGGATTTGAACTCAGGTACTCCTGACTCCAGGGCCAATGCTCTATCCACTGTGCTACCTAGCTGCCCCGGCCAAGAGAATTTTAATGACTCATGAACATATAGATATTCCACAGACACATGTTCCCTGGGCCTCCTGCAATTGTTTCAATTTTCCACTGCCATGTGAAAAATTATATTTAAAACATTTTTAAAATCTCTACCCTATTTGTTAATTCTGAAATGCTTTAAGTGTTTTATATATTGTTAATATCACAGAAAGGATATGGGCAAAATTAAGCTATATATTTAAGGGAAAAAATAATTTAATAAAGTGTTTTTATGTTGATTCAAAAATAGATAGCAAAAACCTGTTCTATCAGAAGGAATTTAATTTGATACTAAAAATGAAAAATGATCATTGTTAGACTTTGTTACTTAAAGTTCCTTCTCATTCTTAATTTCCTAAGGTGTTAAGCAAGTAAATAGCAGGGCAAGAAATTCACAAGAAAGGTATTGAATTATTATTTTTGACTTTATTTAGACTGAATCTCATAGTATCCAATGCCATTTTAATTTTTTTTTCCATTATATTTCCAAAAGTTATTTATCTGTGTGAACAAATCCTTGGAGAATGATCTTTGGTTCAGCAAAGAATGAATGGCATTTTGATAGTTTCTTTCATTAATACTATAAATTATCAAATTTCATAGAGAATCAGTTAGAATGGTCTAAGAAGTTTATCCTCTATAAGACCTAGCAGAATAATGATTTTTTCTAGAACATTCTAAATATCTGAATATTTAGTCTCTATTGGAGAATTTACAGTCATCAAGAACTCACTGGAAAATACATGGCTTTTTGACTGAGTGGTTTCTTTTTCCTCCTATATTGCTGACACAAGCAAACATGCGTTTTGTTTTGTTTTGTTTTGTTTTGTTTTGTTTTTACTTCTACCTATCTGGTATAGTTCCTCCCTTTAATATTCCTAATATTTCCTCACAGGTAAGGTTATCATTCTTTATATGGAGAAGAGAAAAGGAAAAAGGAGAGAGGAACGGGGCAGGGCAGGTTGAGGTGTGGAGAAGAAAGGAAGAAGGAAGGAAGAAGGAAGGAAGAAGGAAGGAAGAAGGAAGGAAGAAGCAGCATTGCCCAACTGGAGTTGGCCAGTTGCGACCCTACTGGGACTGCTGTTGAACAAGCACTCAAAGTATACTTAAAGTAAGGATTAACTATTTAAATAGAGATATGAAACAAGTCTTGTCTCCATTAGGAGTGATAGAGGGACTCTAACTAGATTGGTCACATGAAAGTGATACTGTTATGTTTTTATGAAATTAAAAGAAAAATGGAAGCGGGAGGGAAGAGAAACATATGTGGTAGAAGAACAGACTGGAAGAGTAAGGGAAAGTGAATCACAAAATTTCCCAATATTTTAAATTTGACCAGTGATGGCATGCTGACAACCATTCAGAAGCAATTGAAAGCTCAAGATCGTTGCTTTGTTTTTAAAATATTCTGTTTGAATTTTCCTTCCAGTTGTCATGGAAATTCTCCATAATATAGACAGGTGGTAACTGAGCATTTGGAGAGAAAATCTGCCTACTTACAGGTAGAAATGTGGAAAATTGATTGAGAAGATTCATATTTCTCTCAATTTTGCATTCATGTGTACAGGTGTTTATCAATACATACATACAAATAACTCCTAAATACAAAGCAGGAAAGTATATCAACGTCCATCTGGTCCATTCCTTTAATATTACTTATTCCCATACTTATAAAAATACAGGAGATCAGGCCTATATCTGTGATTTCCTTGGTATAGCAAAATGCTGTTCAACTCAAATAGAAACAGGGTCACCAATACATATGTAAGGATCACCATGGGTCAGTTATTAATTTGGGTTTTGAAAGGTAATGTTATCTGTTTTATCTTATGTTTATTTACATTGTTAGTATTGCCCAATTGCATTTTAATCTAATTGTGGTTGCATTACAAGTGTTAAAGTTTATTTGACACCTGTGGTATAGAGATTTCCAAGTTGTAGAAATACCCTCTATCAATGAAGACTTATCTCTTCTGTGCAATGTATAGTATTAGAGAAGTGCCTAGAAACACTGAGATAGTTTAAATAACTTGCCCAGGGAAACATAGATGGTATGTGTTAGAGGCAGGCTTTGAATTGATGTCTTCCTGGCTTTGAGATCAGCTTTCAACCCACTATACCACCCTACTTCTTTTATATCCAAGAAAATTAAAAAAAAAAATTCATTAAGTGCTTACTATGTGGTAGACTCTGTGCAAAGTTTGGGGGATATAATTAATAAAAGGAGAGTCCCTGACCTCAATGTGTTTATGGCCTAATGGATGTGGGGGAGATAATACACAATAGAAGGTGGGAAAGTAGGAAAAGGATTGGAGGCAGAGTGAAGTAAGCCTGCAAAATTGAGTTTTGCCTTCTCTAAGGGGACTCATTTGGGAAGAGTTTGGTACTCCACCATTTATTCCTCCAAAGAAGCTGAGGGAGGTTATTTCAGTTAATGCTCGAATTAGCAACATGGTAGTTAGATTCAAGATGATAAGTTTAATACAGGGGGTGGGGGTGGGAAGGCACCTTCTCACATGGAGTTGTAACCAGGCAGAGCAGCAGTTATAAAATGGACTTATTAAACACACACACACACACACAAGTGCATGTGAGTAATAAGTCAAGATATATGCATATTATATAGAGATTTGTGCAAATATTTTATGAGAATGATCTATGCATATATCAACAACATTCTTCATGAAAGTAAAAACAAATTATTAATTAGGCTTTCATAAATAATATTGTACAGCATGTGACATCTTCATAGGGACAGATTGACTGAAAGGTGCAGAATTGATGAAAAGATCCCACTGTGCTTATTTGTTCACTGTGAAAATACATTTGTTTTGGTAGAATCAAACTCCACCTTAAATGACCTTTTTCAACAAAGTTTGTCCCTATATGTCAAAATCTTACAAAACTCCTTGAAAAATGTAATGAAAGAATCAGCCACTTAATAATCTTATGATTATTAATATCAATTAAATAATAAAGGAAGGACTTATATGCTTGCTAAAGATATACTCCACTATACCTAGACCAAGGTAGCAGAATGTCAAATCACATTTTTTCTTTTTTCCCCAATTTATTTGTAATAAGTTTATTATTTATTTAGCATTCTTTCCTTTTAAATTTTGAATTTACAAGTCAAAATGAAATCAAGTATACAGGTGAAATCATGCAAAACATTTCCATATTAACCATATTGCCAAAAAGAAAAAAAAAATACCATTATCAAAAATGAAAAGAGGGAATTAATTACAAATGAAGGTTAAGTCAAAGAAATCATTAGGATTTATCTTATCAAATTATATACCAATAAATCTGATGATCTATGGGAATTGGGTGAATATTTATAAAATATGAATTGACTAGATTAGCATAAGAGAAAATATTTTTTCTCTTATTCAAGGGCCACTTGAATATCCCTCTCTTATGAAAAAAAAATGAATAAAACATCATTGAGCTCCCTAAGAAGAAAAAATAAAATAAAATAAAATTTTAAGGACCAGATGGATTCACAAGTGAATTTTATCTAATGTTTGAAGAACAGTTAACTTCTATATTATATAAACTATTTGGAAAATAGACAAAAAAAGAATCCTACCAAATCCTTGCTGGAAATCTTTCTCAATATCTTTCTGTTACTTTGGTATGTGTAGATTACTTGAACTGGTCTTCCCTCTCATTTTCTTTGTATTTCCTTGAATAATTTGTCCCATCCACCCTTTTAATCTTCTTGTATCTTAAATTGCTCCTTCCCCCTACATGCTCTGGGAATTCAGTGAAATTGATCTCATTTCTTTTCCTCAGACAGGAAACCTCATCTTCTAAATATAGGTACTTTTATCCCCTATCTCCCATGTCTGGGACATTCTCCGTCCACATTTCAACTTCCTGGTCTAAAGTCTTCTTTTAAAGTCACAGATAAAATGCCTCTTTCTAAAATTAGCCTTAAAGGGAAGGTTGTGCTGAGATGTCAAAGTAAAGAAGCACTCAGCTAGGATGTCCCAAATTCCCCTCCAAAATACTTTAAAATAATGTCTCAAATCAAGTTCTTAAGTGCCAGGATCTAAAAAAGTTGGGGTAAAAAAAAAAAAAAGATGTGTTACCAGGGTGGTCAAGCTTGAATCATCAGTGCAGAACACTATGTGACAGCAGGAAACCTTATTGCACCTGCATTATTAATATCAAAAGCTTCAGGAGCTCTCAGCCTAAATACTGTAGAGGAAGGCATTGGACAATTGGTTGGAAGAATATTATAGTAGATACTTTGTTGACACTGGTTTCAGGATCTTCTTCCATTGTCCATACACAGTGCCAGGTAACAGTCTCAGGGCAAAAGGGATCAATATTTCTTTTGGCCATAGGGGAACAGAGGCCCTTCTTGGTGTAGCAGGGTGTAAAGGAAAGATTGGAATCGCTTCTCAGTGAACAACACCTTTATCTTAATTCCAAGACAGAAAAGAGCACTAGCAATTTTGGCTAGATAATATTGGGGGACCTGGTCATTGACCCAGAGGTAGGGGAAATGCAAGCAGTGGTCGCTACAAGGGAACAAGTTTCCTTCCTAGTAAGAGCCAGAGTATAAAGAAGATTAGTGAGCACACCTCTCCTTAGATCACACTATGTTGGAAGAAGGAAAAATAAATATAGAACCACAAGAATTATCTCTGAAAACAGCACATAAAAACTTGAAGCAAAGGGCAGAGTCCAACTTTAATATAAAGTTAAATGTCAAGAAATTTGCTGAAAAATGGACAAATAAGGGTGGAAAAGAAACTGACCATAACAACATTATTGTGATAGGGAAGATCAAGACATTACCCCTCACCAAAAAAAAAAAAAAAAAAAGACAATGTCAAAGCAGCTTTGACCAAAGCCTTGAAAAAATGAGACAGAAACCCAACAAGAGATTCTGAAAGAACTCCATTAAAAATGAAATAAGAGGTAGAGGAATAATTGGGAAAATAAATGATAAGGATGAAAGAATATTAAGAAAAGAAATTAAACAGCTGGTAAAAGAAGCCCCCCCCCAATAAAAAATTAAAGAAAATAATATCTTTGAAAGATTGGCTAAATGGTAAAGGAGGCACAAATACCCACTGAAGACTGGAATGCCTTGAAAAGCAGAATTGGTCCAAAAATGAACAAAATTTCATTGAAGAAAATTCCTTAAAAATTGGAATGAGGCAATTGGAATCTAATTACTCCATGGGAGACCAAGGAACAATAATCCAAAATTTAAAAAGAGAGAGAGAGAAAAACGTAGAAGAAAATGTGAAATATCTCATTGGAAACCCAACTGAATTAGAAAATAGATCAAGAAGAGAGAATTTAAGAATTATTGTACTACCTGAAAGCCATAATGAAAGAAAGGTCCTACTTGCCAGAATGCTGATATGATATCCTGAAGGAGATGCCAAAACAAAACTCCAATAAATGTTTTGCAAGATTGCAGAATCCAGGGGAAAAAAAAAATTGCCAATATCCAGAAAGGAAAAAAAAAATCAAGTATCATGGACCCACAGTCAGGATCACTCAAGATTTATCATCATCCACACTAAAGGATAAAAGTAATTGGAAAATAATATTCTGGAGGGCAAAGGGTCTAGGAATACAATCAAGACTCACCAATAGAGCAAAATTGAGTGTAAACTTTCAGCAGAAAAGAAGAATATTTAATGAAAGACAGGACTTTCAAACATTCTTTTTTTTTTCTTTTTTTTTGGGGGGAGTGGGGGGAAATGAGGGTCAAGTGACTTGCTCAGGGTCACACAGCCAGCAAGTGTCAAGTGTCTGAGGCTGGATTTGAACTCAGATCCTCCTGAATCCAGGGCCCGTTCTCTATCCACTGTGCCATCTAGCTGCCCCCACTTTCAAGCATTCTTTTTTTTTTTTTTTTTTAGTGAGGCAATTGGGGTTAAGTGACTTGCCCAGGGTCACACAGCTAGTAAGTGTTAATTGTCTGAGGCCGGATTTGAACTCAGGTACTCCTGACTCCAGGGCCAGTGCTCTATCCACTGCGCCACCTAGCCGCCCCTCAAGCATTCTTAATGAAAAGAGCAGAGGTGAATAAAAAAAAATCTGACTACAAATAGAAAATTGAGGAGAAGCATTAAAAGAAAAGATAAATATAAAAAAAGAAATCATAAGGGACTCAAGTTTAAAATGCTTACATTCCTATATGGGAAGATGATAATTATAACTGAAGAACTTTATCATTATTAGGGTAGTTAGGAGTACAAATAGAGAGTAGGAATGGGGGTGAGATTACTATGATGGGACGATTTTTAAAAATAAGAAAATTAAGTGAAGAGAAAAGGTGATGCACTGAGTGAAATGAGAAGGGAGAGGAAGAATACAGAAAAAGTATCTCACTCAAAATGGGCATGAAAATAAGAGCTTTTTCAATGGTTAGTAAGATGGGGCTGCAAGATAAGTCTTTTAATTTAATCATATAGGAATTGGCTCAATCAGAATGTAACATATGCACCCAGTTGGGTATAGAAATGTATCTTATCCTTCAGAGGATTTAGGAAGGTGAAGGATTTGAAGAAGGGGAGGAAACTGATAGAAGGGGGGTGTATTAAGAAAGGTGGTAATCAGAGGAAAAACAGATTTTAGAGGAAGGACAAGGTAAAAAGACAGAAAGAAAAAGATAAACAAGGAAAAATAGGGTGATAGAAATACCCAGCTAACAATCATAATGTGAGTGGAAATGGGAAGAACTCGTCCAGAAATTGGAAGTAGATAGGAGCACAGATTAAAAACCAGAATGCAACCATATATTGCTTATAATCAAAATATGTGAAACAGAGGCTCATGCACAGAGATAGGAAATAAGGGGCTGGAGAAGAATCTATTATGCTTCAGCTAAAGTTAAAAAGAAAAAAAAAAGGAGGGCTAGCAATCAAGACCTCAGACAATGCAAAAGCAAAACTTGACCTAATCAAAAGAGATAAACAAGGGCATTGCCTTTTGCTAAAAGTTACCATTGATAATGAAGTGATATAAATACTAAATGTATATGCACCAAATGACATAGCATCCAAATCCCTAAAAAATTAAATAAGTTGCAGATGGAAATATGTGGTAAAAGAATGCTAGTGGAAGACCTGAGATAGAGATAGAGGCAAAGGCAGAGGTACAGGTACAGGTAGAGGTAGGAGTATAGGTAGAGTAGAATTATTGACATACATGATAAAGATATAGATAATATAGATATAGATATTCATTTATTTGTTTCAGTTTTGAACCAAGCATATTCAGTAAACCATAGCCTGCCAATAGAGATATAATGTCATAGTTTTATATTTAACATTGACCCTTCTGTATAATAATTAAACTGTGACAAAAACTTGAACTTCTGTTAATAAGGGCTAATTATTCATTAAGTTTTTGCTTTCATAAACAATTAAGGGGGGTATAAAAATACAGAGAAAAGGTATTTCAGTGGGACCTTTGAAAATAAGGCTATTAGGCAGTATTAACTATAGGATATTTTTATATGTGTGGCTCCATTTCGCTGGAATTGTTTCATATTGTTTTTCCTGAAGGCAAAACCAAAATCTATCACATGGCATTGTCCCATTCCAATGTGAGGCATTCTTTCTGAATTTAAATAAAGGAGCTAATACTTCCTTTCAGTTGTTGTTCTTATTTCTTAATAAAAGCAGGAACACATTGAAGATTGAACAACCTAAGGCACTTTTATAAACACTATTTTTCAGCTCTTTAGGACAGTAAACTAGAAAATCCAGATGGATAGGATAAACCTAAACTTTGCAACTGGCTTCAACTATATAATGGGTTTTACCTTTTTGAGTAAATCTTAAGGATTATTTTCCATTCTATTCTATCTTAATTCTTTATCTTTTGACCCCCCAATACTTCAAATGGTGCAATTACTAATCATTTTTGAGTTGTCAGTAAAAAAATATATACACATAACACTGGGAGACTCGCATTGGTGAATTCTTTCAATAAAGTTTAACAGTGACATTGCTAAAATTATGATGAAAATTAAATTTTAATCAGGGTTTCTAATTAAGAATAGAAAGGCTACAATATACATTGCATGGGTGTTAAAATGTGGTCTTAGTTTGGGAGGATTATAATTGACAGGGATATAAATGAGCCTTTACCCCTGTTCTATTAGAATCTATTAAAGATAACTAAGACATCTTCAATTACTTAGAATTTGAGCACGTCAGGGGAGAAGCAACTTTACATAGTTGTCTGCACTTAGTATTTATGTATTATAACCTGAATTCCAAACTATTGCTCTTTCTTTCCTCTGAAATCTTATTATAATTTTCTGCCTTTGACATAGCTTAAAACTCAGAGGTAATCTATAACTTTTAATTCATTTCTGATCATTGTTTTCTCTGAATACATCCTAGTTGGCTGATTGTTGTCTTCTCTTCTCAAAGAAGACCACAATGACATCACTTTGTTCTAGTCAAGGTGTAACATGTCTAACTGTGGATGATGAGACCAAAATGAGCTGAGAAGGTTCCACCATAAGTCAGGCATAAATAGTCTACATTAATATTTGGAGAGAAATATCCCCACATTTTGCATCTCATGTTTCTTTAGAGCTTTTGCATCTGCTTTCCTCATAGCACAAACCCTTTTTTATGTGGGCATGTCAAGATGGGCAGCTCTGTGCAAGTGTCTCCCATTTCTTAGCATCAACCCAAAGTTATTTATCACTTCTTCTGACCTCCATGTGGATTTTTGCCTTCTATGAATTCCCTGTAAAATAGTAATATTCTTTTAGGCACACTTACATTTGGCATTCAAGCAATGTGGTCAGTCCATCAGAGTTGTGTTCTATTCAGTAGGGTTTGAATGCTTGGCAGTTCAGTTCAAGAAAGGACCTCAGTGTCCAGTACTTTATCTTGTCAAGTAATCTTCAGAATCTAACTAAGACCATTATTTTGGAAGTGAATCAATTTCATGAAATAACATTGGTATAATGTCCAGGTTGCATAAGCATACAATAATGAGATCAGTACAGTGGTTCTGTAGAACTGCAGTCTCATTGATGTGGATGAATATTCCTTCCTATTCTGCATATCACCCCCATAGCCCATGCTTACCTATACTGTGCTATTTTTTGACCATGTCCTCCCATGCTGTAACCAGAAGGGGTTAACTCAAAGTGCTGAGGGCTTTCCTAGAATTGTCTTTATATTCCATGGATGTGAATTGAGTTTAAATGCTTGACAATTTAGCTCAAAAAGGATCTCAGTGTCTGGTAACTTATTTTTCAAGGTGATTATCAAAATTTTCCTTAGACAATTCAAATGGAAGTAATTCAGTTTCCTGGCATGGCACTTCTATAATGCCCAGGTTTCACAAGCATAGAAAAATGAGGTCAGTACAACAGCTCTTTAGATCTTCAGTTTGGTAGGCAGCTTAATACCTTTCCAATCCCACAATTTCTTTTGGAGCCTCCCAAACACTGAGTTAGCTCTGGCAATATGTGCACCAACCTCATAACCGATATGCACATACCTGGAAAGTAAACTGCAAAGGTAAGGGAACTTAGCAATAATATTTAGTCTTTCTCCATTTGCTGTAACTAATGGTTCCATGGATTGATGGTATGATGCTAGCTGATAGAGAACCTATGTTTTCTTGTGTTAATTTTTAGGCTAAAATTAGAAAAAAAAAAACAGCAGAGAATGAAGCCATATTTTGTTTCATCTTGGCCACAGAGGCTGCAGTCTGTGCATAATGATCTGTGAACAGCAACAACAACAAAAAAATCAGGCTCTAATTCTCCCTCTACTTCAGTCTAGACTTTTAACCTTTTCAAATTAAATAATTTACTGTCGGTGCAGTTTCTGACTTTGATGCCATTTTCATCCTCACTAAAGACATCTGACAATGCTGAAGAAAACACCATGCTAAAAAGCATGGGAGCCGACAGAAAACCCTACTTCACTCCATTGGTGGCTTGGAAAGCCTATTGAGAGCATCTTCAATTATCTAGAACCCATGAAAGCCATGTCATCATGAAAATGATGTACAATACTTATTAACTACCCCAACCAACCAAGGTCTGCCAAAATTTTCCACAAGCCCTCACAATCAACAGTATTAAAGGCTTTGTTCAGATCAACAAAGGTGTTTTGCTCCTGGAATTTCTCCTGGAGTTGTTAGGCAATAAACACTATATCAACGATTCCTGGGCCTTTTCTGAAGTGACACTGGTTCTCAAGTAGATGACCATCTTCTAGGTGAAGAATTAATGTATTAAGGAGATCTTTGAGAAAAATCTTGCCAGCAATGCCTAAGAGAGAGGAACACCTCCTTCCCCCTCCCCCGCCCAACACACACACCTCATGATTGTCACAGGAAAATCTATCCCCTTTACTTTTGTCGAGATAGACAATGGAGGCATCCTTGACCTCCTGGGGAATAATTACCCCTGCACATATAAACTAGAAAATTTAAGTTAACTTTTGTATGATCAGTGGGCCCTCCTCCTTTTACAATCTCAGATGGAATAGAATTAGAACCAGGTGGTTTGCCACAGTACAGGAATCTAATTGCAACTAAACCTCTTCATTTGAAAATATGGCTAGAGGAGTCTTGACTTCAACCTGAGCCATGGAGTCAATGACTTTAGCATTGAAGTATTCAGCCCATCTCAACATGATCATTTCCTTATCATTAATCAGTAATGAGTAGTCGAAACGCACCATAGTCCTTTGGCCCCAAAGTAGTTTTCAGGGCATCATAAAGTGCCTTGGATTGTTACTATCAATGTAAAACTGAATTTCATCTGCCTTCTTATTGAGTCAAGAATCCTTCATCTCTCTAAGCTTGTCTTGCATTTTACTTTTGGTTTTTTGGTTTTTTGCAGGCAATGGGGGTTAAGTGACTTGCCCAGGGTCACACAGCTAGTAAGTGTCAAGTGTCTGAGGCCGGATTTGAACTCAGGTACTCCTGAATTCAGGGCTGGTGCTTTAACCACTGCGCCATCTAGATGCCCCGCATTTTACTTTTGATGGAGTTAAATGCTGCCTTCTTAGTGATGGATGAACTATCCTGATGATAAATCCTGTGAAGTTCTCACTTTTTTGTATATCAGTTTCTGAATTCCCCTGTCATTTTCATCAAAACCTTCTTGATCTTTTCATATGTTCTGGCTCAGTATAGTTAATGTGGTCCTGTACACCAAAACTCTGAATGCTGCCCATTCCTTTTCTGCTCCACTGTTATCAGATGTGTGTTTTAGCCACAAACTGTTCCTTCTAATCTGTTAACATTAAGTCTTCAGCTAGTTGTCTTGCCTTGGGGCTGCTGCTTTTGTTGAATATCAGTACTTAGGTTAGAGAGGATAAACCTCTGATCAGTCTAGTACTCTGTACCACACATCACCTTTGTCATGCTCATATCCTGTTTATCTCTTCTTCTTACAATGACATAGTCTATTATATACCAATGTTTGCTGCTCAGATATATCCATAAAGCTTTATTGCAGTTAGGTTAATGGAAGACAGTACTGGTGATAAGAGGGTCATGAGATGCAAAAAACTTTAATAGCAAATGGCCATTTTTGCTGCTGGTTTTTTTTTGTATTGCCATTCCTCCCAAGGACTCTCTGCCATGTCTGGTAGTCTATGCTTACTCATACATTAAAGTCACAAATAATTATCAATTTCTTTACTTTTGGTCCTCAGATCTTCATCATTTTTTTTCTGTCTGCTGAAATGGTTGAGCAGAGTGTGACCACTGCACATGTTATGGCTTCCTAGAGCCAAATGTGAGAGTAGGGTGAATCAGGTGGAAAACAAAGGTAGAAAGCAGCCCTATAAAGAGCTCAGCAGCTCTCACACCAAAGGTAAAAGCCTTCCATGTATATACCCTATGCCCTAAATAGTTTCTAATATTGTGTTGATGTAGCTCTATCAAGATAAAATGCAAAGCAATTATTAAATGGTCAATGAATATTCATTTGGCATACAAAAAGACCATTACCACCAAAATGTCAAAACCCTGTTTTGGCCATTGGCAGGGTCACCCAATTTTCATTACTGGTAAGAAAAGATTAAAATCACAAAGGCAAGGCAAGTCATTTAATAAAAGAACTCACCACCACAAAGAATAGTTTGTGTTGTTATTCTTTCATAAAAATAAAAAATAAAATAAAATAAAGAAATGTAAACCATAGAAGATGAGCAGAATTTTGTTAGTGATATTTTTATAAAACAAGTTACCTCAAGCTTAGAATTATACAAATGCAATATATTAAATTAGTGATTGGACTAGAACTCAACATCATTTCTATAAATATAGAAGACAAATATTGCCAATTAAAAAGAAAATATTTATAGAAAATACAAAAATGAAATGCATAGAGTAATTATATATAGAGAGATATTATGTGTAGAGATAATAGAAGTCAAACCAAATATATTCCAGTTTCACAAAAACCCTACAAAGCCTTGCATACCAATTTTAATGCAAACCAAGCTTAATATATTAATATGAGCATACATAATTAAAAAGGAACAAAAACATAAGTTACTATAAATGTCTTTACAACTAGGGAGCAATCAATGGATGTTGAGAATCCTTGGTCAAAATAACTACTTCGGGACAGAAAATTACTGTAAAGTGCCTTTTGTCAATTGCATTTATTTAATATTTCATAAACACTGTATAAACAGGGACATTTTGTTTACAAAGCAAAGAGTGAAGGGGTGAACAAGTCACTAAATGGTTAATTTAGATTTTAATGAGACTCAAACCTCATAAGTTATGCTCCCTCAATGGGAAAACCAAAAAAAACAAAGAAATCAAAACAAACCAAAACGAACCAAAAACAAATCCAAAAAATAAGAACCCCCATCTCTAGAATTAGATGTTCCCCCAGATCAACTATAATTATAAAACAGTTTAAATATGCTGACTCATTCCTCAATTACTGTACACAAGAGCAACATAAGACAGAACCAAATAGAATCATTGAGTCATATGCTTAGAGGGATCCTTAGATCCCTCTATCCTTAGATATACAATTGTCTAACCCCTGCCAGACTCATTAATTTCTTTATCACTTCTCTAATGCTGCAGCTTATTAGATTTTCTGACTGTTCTAAATGTTAGAAAGTGCTTCCCTAATTGTTACAAAATATATTTTGTTATATTTTAGCACAATTATCTTATTTTTTTTCTCCCTGGCAACATGTAGAACAACCCCAATATCCAAATTTATGAGAATTTTCCAATGCTTTTATTTTTTATTTATTTTTTTCAATACTTTTATTAACCTACCAGTTTTCTTCTAAGTTTTCTTATTTTCATTTTAAATAAACGTATTCACTTCAATTGTTTCTTTTATGACTTCCACTTGTTATGGTGAGGATTCTCTTTGATGTAGGGGCTGGAGTAGATGTTTGATGAGGACCCTCCTGATTCTCAGATATTGTTCTGTGTTATTTTTAAATCTTTTCAAAAGCTGATTTACATATTTTGGAAGTATATTAGTGTGCTAATGCATATATTTTAATAGATGTTATTGTTGTTGTTACTGTTGTTTTTGTTGTTTGCTCTTCATCCTCAAAGAGGACCATGACAATGGGAGGTGATGTCATGACTTGAAGTAAATTTTATTTTAGTGAGAAAGGACTATGCAAAGTCCCCAGTGTCATTCTCTCCTCCAGAATCCTCTGGATCCAGTGGCAAATTATATATTAGGATGATCAGAGAGAGCCCCTGGATGTGTGAGGCAATTGGGGTTAAGTGATTTGCCCAGTAAGTGTAAAGTGTCTGAGACTTAACTTTTTTCAAAGTGAGTAGTTTCTTCATTAATATAGATTATTACTCCTTCAAAAATATAAAGTCCAATATTAAAAGTGTTCCTAGATGGTGGATAGGGTTACTCAGAGGGAGAAAGAAATGTCAAGAAGTTTTCAAACTTAAAGTTCATAGTTGTAGGGGCAGCTAGGTGGTGCATTGGATAGAACATCAACCCTGGATTCAGGAGGACCTGAGTTCAAATTCAGCCTTAGACACTTGACGCTTACTAGCTGTGTGACCCTGGGAAAGTCACTTAACCCTCATTGACCCACCCCCCAAAAATGTATACTTTGAAGAAAGTAGAAAAGGAAACATAACATAATTCAGATGACATATCTATTTATTGTCCATGGAGAAGGGTACAAGACAAAGTTGTTTGATGCTTTTTCACTCACAAAAAGAAACTCATTATCAAAGAAAAAAATGGCATTACAATTAATTTTATACAGGCTAACTATTTCAAAAAAGAATTAATTTGAAATTTAATTATAGGTGAGTATAATGGTACACTAAGAACTGAAACGACTTGCTCAGGGTCACACAGACAGAATGTGTCAAAGGTTGTCACTCAGGCCTTTTCAAGGCTAGCTCTGTAACCATGCTGATTCTCTTTCTGTCTCTCCCTCTTTTTTTTGTCTCTTTACTACCTATGTCAATGCATATTTCAACCTCTCTATGAAACTTTGTAGATCATCTTTGAGAGTTGTAATAGAAATAGCCACATATATGTATGTATATGTGTATGTATATGTATATATATATGTGCAAGTGTGTGTGTGTGTGTGTGTGTGTGTCTATTACCTGGGAGAGTTACTTTGGGTCCTAAATATCCCTTTGTAATTAATAATAATGTTAATAGCTAGCTTTTGTAGTTATCTGTAAATTTTGCTAGTGACTTTATAAATAGTAAATTTTATCTCATTTTATCTTCACAACAACCCTGGAGGTTGGTGCTATTACTATGCCCAATTAACATTTGAGAAAATTGAGGTTACATAGAGAGTTTAATGACTTGTCCGGGGTAATATAGTGAGCAAGTGGGTAGATCGGCCAAAAAAAAAATTTAGTTAAATTGGAATCCCAACAAGTCGAAAGGAAACAAATATAAAAATGGCCAGAAATCAGTCACTATATTAAGAACTCTAAAATTTAATCCAAACTACTAAAAAAAGTTGCCTACAATTCATCCTCACTGAACCCATGGTTGGTTTATACATTTTGCTATGTAACTACTCAGAGACAACATTGATTCTTGAGGTGTCTTCTATGAGGATACATACAATGCAATGAATATCCTGTTCATGCTGAAAATGAACCACGAATGATTTTTCTAGTTCACAGTGACTGCACTGTGTTGCTGGCAACTGAGCCCTTGGGAAATCAGCGAAAACTCATCTCTATGTAAAAAAAAAAATTCCTATCACTGCCATAGTATAGCAAACCCTCATCACTGGCCATACTTATGAATCATAGACTTCTTGAGATGGACCATATTAAATATTTTGTTATGTGATCCACTCTGCAGTATTTAGAGACTTTCAGGTAAGAATTTCCCTTCATTCTGGATCATGCCTTATTTTACCAAATGCTCAGCAGAAGTCAAAAGCAGATGGCCAGCCAATACAATAATTAAATAGATAATAGTTAATGCTGATAAACTTTTTAAACGCAATTTAGAGATCCTTAAAGGAATATGCATGTGATTGCAGTTAATTGTTAGACTCATAAAACCATTAAAATATGATAAATGCAATACTGAAGATTCTAACAGGAATAAATGATTACCTCCACCATAGCTATCTCTGGGATGTAGTAAAATTTAATAGTGCAAGACATTGTCACTGCGCCAACTTAAATACAGTTTAAGATGGGTTGTGAAGGTGAATTCTATATCAATCTATACCCAAGAGTCTGGATTTATATTTGGCAAGGTAGAATATAAGGTACAAAAAAGAAGGATTGAGGTTTAGGCGATTCATTTGATTTATGGCAGTGGATTCCTAAAAAATAGGTCTGGATGCAAGTGATATTTGTTGCAAAGATACTCTCAGTAAATGTCTTTCCTCCCACTTCCCCCTATGCCTTAACATTGTTGTGGATTAATATAGATAGAATGGACATTTCACATTTATTTTCAAGGGGGGCAAATGGATATTGGTATTTAAAAACCAATTCAATGAACTTCCACTTACTCTCTATTAGCATCAGTATGTTTAAATATTTTATTAAATAAATTTGAAAAAAAGCTAGTAAGGTCATCTTTCTTCATAGATCCAATGAAAGCTGAGATTTGATAAAGTAATATTATTTGTTTGGGTATAGCAGGGAACAAGTAAATACTGTACACATTATCAAAAAGATTTCTTTAATAGTTCATTATTCAATGCTGAATCAGAGAAAATAAGAATGTTTCTTTTCATTCCAATCACTCTTCCAAAATTTTACATTAAGAGGCCATTATAATGTTTCTGGAAAGATAATATTCTATAAATTCATATGAATAAAGTATTTAGATGATCAGCTCATCTCTAGTCAAGAAATGTGTTTAATTTTTATAATTATGTTTTCTCATATCAGATTTTATTTTAAAGAATAACAACTTGTAGTTTTCTGTGGGACAGTCATTATTTGCCTTTATCTCAATATTACTTGGCTTGAAATTATTTCTACTACATTGTTTCTAATTATGCTTGTTTTCTTCCCCATTAGAGGGTTTTCAGATACTTAAATGATAAAGACTTAGTTGCTGTGAATGTTAAAGTTCATTAGTCTCTCCTCAGAAAATGCAAATAGGCATCTGTTTGGTTCCATACCTTGTTATTGTATCCAGTTCCATTTTTAAATGTTTCTAATGTATTAAAAGAAACTTTTTTCCCCAAAGATTTATTCTATGTTGCTGACTAGACTGTGATACTCATTCTGTTGCATTTGTTCAGTTCCTTGTTCATCATTCTCCTTCCCAAAAACATTTTTTTTACCCTGAATGCCTATGTGTGCATTGTATTACCACATCAATCAAAAAATATTTATATTCTCCTAGGAGCTTCTTTCTTTAACTGTCCTGAAAAGCAGTTCTATTTCTGAGTCATGGTATGATTCTGTTATGTAACACATTTTTTCTTTCTGTTTTCCTTTATAAAATAAGATTACTTTGTGTATTTAATGATGTTTAATATTAAACATGAATAAAATCAAATGCTTTTGCAACAACATTTAAATTAATTAATGTTAATATATAAAATGTGATTTTCAACTGCTACCTCTTTGTATACTTTGAATTCTATGGTATACTTTCATTCCCATTAGCATTTTGTTTTTCATAGTTGTGGTTAGAATGCAAGCTTTTTATTTTTCAAAACTCGCTTTACTCTATTCATTTTGTCTTAATTTGCAATTAGTTGTATTTTTTTCCTAGCAGTGTTATGTGCAGGGGAGACTGGATTAGTGAGTAGTTAATTATTTCCTCTTTTTGTCCCTTACAAGTGAGGATGGGGTCACTTTTTTTCTACCTACTCTCTGATTTCATCTAGGGTGTGATTTTTTTTTTATTCATTCCCCTTCTTCCACACCTTGAGGGATGCTTTTTATTTTCAAACGTGACTTGGGGAGAAATAACTGGGAAAGGGAAAAGTATCTTGTAAAGGTTCTCATAAACTTTCCACCACCAGAAACCATTCCGCTCATTCTGTCTAGGACTGGTCTAGAATCACATTTACTTTTGTTTTTCAAATTTCTTTCTTTACTCTTTCTTTCAAATGCTTTTGGAAAAGTATTAATAACAAATCAATAAATTATATTTTCTATTGAGTTTCAAGATTCTTTATGAGATAAAGACTATTATGAAATATAAAATAGATGATTTTGAATTATATTAAATTCAAAAGTATTTGTACAAACAGAAGCAATACTACATACAAGATTAGAAGGGAAGCAGAAAGCTGAGAAACAATTTTTATAGCCAGTATTTCTGATAAAGGCCTCATTTCTAATGTATATATGTATATATAAAATATTCATGTGTATGAATGTATGTATGTATGTGCATACAAATATTTGCGTGTGTGACTAAATCAAATTTATAAGAATGCAAGCCATTCCCCAATTGAAAAATGGTCAAAATACATGAACAGACAACTTTCAGGTGAAGAAATCAAAGCTATCAAGGGGCAGCTAGGTAGATGCAGTGAATAAAGCACCAACCCTGGAATCAGGAGTACCTGAGTTCAAATCCGGCCTCAGACACTTAACACTTACTAGCTGTGTGACCCTGGGCAAGTCACTTAACCCCAATTGCCTCACTAAAAAAAAAAAAATCAAAGCTATCTATTGTCACATGAAAAAATGCTCTAAATCACTATTGATTAGAGAAATGTAAATTAAAACAACTCTGAGGTACTACCTCACACCTATCAGATTGGCTAATATGATGAAAAAGGAAAATAATAATTGTTGGAGAAGTTGTGAAAAAATTGGAACACTAATGCATTGTTGATGGGGCTGTCAACTGATTCAACCATTCTGGAGAGCAATTTGCAACTATGCTCAAAGGGCTCTAAATCTGTGCCTACACTTTGACCTAGCAATACCTCTATTAGGTTTTTATCCCAAAGAGATTGTAGAGAACGGAGAGGGACCTATATGTAAAAAAATATTTATAGCTGCTCTTTTTGTGTTGGCAAAAATTTAGAAATTAAGGGAAAACCCATCAATTGGGGAATGGCTGAACAAGATATGTTATATGAATGTAATGGAAAAATATTGTGCTGTAAAAAATGGTGACCAGACAGATTTCAGAAAAGCCTGGAAAAAATTACATGAACTGATGCTGAATGAAATGTGAAGTACCAGGAGAATATTGTGCACAATATCAATGACATTGTGTGATGATCAACTGTGATGGGCATAACTCTTCTCAGCAATACAAGGATCCAAGATAATTCCAAAGGACTCATGATGGAAAAGGTTATACACATCCTGAAAAAAGAATTGTGGAATCTGGATGCAGATTGATCCATACTCTCTCTACTTTTCTGCTTTTCCTTTTGTTCTAATTCTTCTTTCACAAAATGATTAATGCAGAAATATGTTTAATGTTATTGTACATATGTAACCTATAGAAGATTGCTTTCTGTCTTGGGAGGGGGGAGGGAATGGAGGAAGAGAAAAATTTGGAACTAGAAATCTTATAAAAACAAATGTTGAAAACTATGTCTACATGTAAGTAGACAGTAATAAATTATGTTTATAATAAAAATAAAAACAATTGAATAATAAAGCATAACCAAAAAAGCCCTCCACAATTTCATATAGAAGTTAATAGAATCAGAGATTTGGAGAAAGAAAAGACCTTTGAAAAATAAATTCAAGTTACCTTTCAAGTACTGACAGGGAGACTTTGTATTCATTGTACAGGTACATCATTTTCATACACTCCTTTTCATTTTAGGCAATTTTATAGTTTCTCAGTCACTTCAGTTATGTATGATTCTGATACCCTATTTTTTTAAACTGCAAAGATATTGGAGTGGTTTGTCATTTCCTTCACCAGCTTAATTTATGGATGAGGAAACTGAGGAAAACTGAGTTAAGTAACTTTCCCAGGGTCATGCATTATGGCCCCAACATATATTTATAGACTTATTGTAGTATCCCCACACATTTTTGTCAAAATATAACCAGAGATTCAAGATATTACTAATAAAACTCAAGTCACTGGTATAAGCTGGTCAATAATTTGTTGTAAACATACCAAAATGATGGCTTGACAAATCATATTTTCAATACATATTCCAAATAATCCCTATTATAAATAACATTTCACAAGTTGAGTTTAATGGGATGATGCCTTATTAATTTCTTTAATAGATGGTGACATTGCCATGAATAAGATTTATTATGTTAGTCAAATTAAAGTGCATGTGATGAATATAGAAGTTTAGTTGTCAGTACCTGAACAACAACCCTAATTAAATGGTGTGTCAATGACAATGATTTAAATGAAAAGATAATGAAGCAAATCTTATGAAATGTGTTTAACAGGATTTATGCTGAAAGGAATGGAAAGGTCATTATAATTAAGGAAACAATTCTCCATGTTAATAAACTAATTCTTTTAAACTGTCCAATTTAACATCCTAAACTAAAAAGTGCAAAAAAGAATGAAAATACCATACTTTTTTAAACAGATTTTCTTCTCTGACATTAAAAGAATAACTCAACCATTTTATATAGAATTATATTATGACCATGTGTTGCTGGTAAGTTCTGGCATTAGGGATGGCCAAACATTTGAAATATTAGTAAAAATACACTTGTCCAGATATTTTTGTTCCACGTTGACACAACATGCAACCATGAGTAATAGAAGGAAAGGTATTCAATTAATAGGGCTGTCTTTTGTACTTTACATAGGCACTGATAATCTGGACATAGGAAATTTATGTAAGGGAGATTCCTTTCATGTGCGTTAATTGTGATGCATGTTTGAATCCATTATATGATACATCTATATATTTATCTCTCTCTCCATATATATATATATATACATATATATAATACATATATATATATACATATACATATATATATATGTGTGTGTGTGTGTATGTGTGTGTGTGTGTGTATTTGTTAATTTAAGATGCTAGATCATGTGAAATGATTACCTTCATACTTCTGGAGGGAACATATATTATGATCTCAAAGGGACATTTACAGGGGCATCAAGAAAAACCTCCTGAATTTCACAGTAAAGGAAACAAAACCAGGAAGTTGTTATGTGGCTTGCCCAAGATACAGCTGGTTGAAATCTGACATAGGATTTATACCTTTGCCTTTGTCATTCCAAATCAAGTGCCTTATCCACCAAACTATGATTAGTAATCAAAGTAACTTAGTGGACAAAGAAAGACTATGGTAAGATGGAAATATAATCTCCTAAAGAAGTCTGATGAAAATTGTAAATACAAGCCTTCAAAAACACATCACCAAAATTAATTCTATGGAATGAAGAACAGTAAAGAGCATATTGAATGTTCTGTTAGGAGACATGAATAAAGTCTCTCTGTCTCTGCTCCATCAGTAGAAGTTTACTGTCTGTTTTGGTCACAATTGTAAAAAATGAAGTCAGTTTAATAATGAGTGGAGTAAAAATATTTGGAATCCATTGGTTCTTCAAAGCAACTGATTGAAAGAATTGTTTCAGTTTTCAAGATGATGTTTTCTGATATAGACCTAATCTAAAATACTAATTGCAAATAATTACCATCATATTTGAAAGTATTCTTGACTTCTCATTGTGGGAAAATATAATAGATCTCATAAATGAAATAGTGACTCTAAAAATCATGATTAGAAAACAGATTAGCTAGTCTCATGAAAGAACTCCACCATCTTTTTTTTTTTTAAATTCTGTTCTCTCAGTTGAGTTGATTTCCTCACATGGTGTTCTACTGCCTCCAAACTTTCTGTAATATATTAAAGAAAACATTACACAGCTCTACCCCATGTCCCAAACTAAACTTGATTTTATGATATGTATTTTTTTTAATGCTAAGTAATTACTAGGACAGCTGTCACTACTTTATTCCATTTTGGCAAGTGAAAATCTGTTGTGAAATCAACAGGTTATTGAGAAAAAAAGAATCAGAAATAGATTGCAACTGGAGATTTTTTTTTTTTGATATTTCACTATGTTGTTTGTACAGTAAAAGAGAAATTTGACAATAAAGTGACTCTTAGCAGACACTGTATTGCAGGTGCTTAATTGTCTAGGACAATGACCTGTCTGTGAAATAAGGTTCCAATGGTATTGTAGCTTCAATTGATTTCACCAAATGAAGAATAAGAATTGACTTCTGGCTCAAAGGTAGCTAAAATGCTTTTAGGTATTCTGTAGTAAGTGTGCGATTTTTTTTCTGATTAATATCCCATAATTGAAGGTTACCTCCTAAATGTCCTATTATGCCTTAAGAGCAAATTGTATTCATTGCTAATTATTTCTGTATTGATATTTTTAACCTCTGCACAGACTAAGAGTTTCTTTGACTTAAAATATATTTAGGGCAAATATCTCCTGAGAAAATCCCAATAGGATTTCAGAAGAATTTCTTAGTGTGAAAAGAGCAGACATAGAGAGGAATAATGTAGGGGAATGAAATTCATATTATACTAGAAAAATGCTAAGTTAAAATCCTGTAAAGGATTTAAAAAAAATAATTCATTAAGTAATGGCCGTATAAGAAGTAAAACTTTTTCAACAAATCAGCTCTTGCAGAAAACCCTAAAAGTCCTGGGGAAAATGCCAGTTTCCCAAACAAGGTTAAGATTATTTTATTATAAAGTGGGGAGAGTGATGTTTAACTATGATTCATTTTAATTCCTTTTTTCTCAAAAATGAATATTTCATTTTTTATAAAAGAGATATATTTAAGTATAATTTTAATGCCTGGTTCAAATAAAAGTAGTTGAATTACCATGAAAATGGATTTAGAGTCCTTAAAATAGAAATTAGTTTTACAAAGAAAGTAATGGAGGCTTCAAGCTTTTAGCAATGGAATGCCAGCATAAATTGTTTTTATGTGTTTCTTTTAGTAGTTACCAGGTTTGCAATATTTGAGCCTTGTTACCCAAGCTTCTAAATTTAGATTAAAGACTTTGGATGCTTTAGTCTGTGAAAAACAACATTTCAGAAATAAAAGTCTAACTTTTTAATTAAGTCACAATCTTTAATTCAATACATTTATTTCAAATACCTATTGTGTGTTTAGAATTGTGCTAAGGACTGTAGTGGATCCTAAAGAAATGCTTTGCTGACCAATTCTTCTTAGAGCACCAGTTTCTTACTGATACTCAGAAATCTTTTAATTACTCTCTTACTGACTCTATATTACATTCACCACAATGAATCTTTCATACAATTTCCCACCAACCCTACCCCCTTTTCATTTTGTATTCTTCCTTTACTTTTCATTTTTTTTATTTTACTGATGAGACAGACACCATCTGATTAAAGCTTCACCAACTTCCTTCTTCCAAACTTTAATAGGTCTTAATATATTCACTTACTCTTTAATCATTAACTCTATTCAATGGTCACCAAAGGTTTATTAAGTTCCTACTGTGTGCCAGGCACTATGTTAAGTGCTAGGTATACAAAAGTGATAAAAGACTCTCTACCCTCAAAGAGGTTGCCATCTAACTCACAGTCTATTCTAGTTAGTAGTCTTCTGGTCTGAAAGGATGATAATGTATTTCACAGCTTTTTGTATAAATGATTTAATCTTATTTGACTTCAGTTTCCTTATCCACAAAATGAGGAGGTTGAACTTCTATATCCATATCTTTGATCATATAATTTACTAGTATAATAGGAATTAAGCTCTGTTAATATTGCATTTACATCACTTACAATTATCAGCCTATCCAGTGGAGTTGCAGGTAGTCTATAAAACAAACAAGTTTAAATATCATTTCACCATAACAATAAACATAGACCTAATAATCAAAAATTGTAAATGATTGATTTTTGTTTTACACTTTTTTAAGAATTAAAGAGAGGTGTTTTGCATCTATTCATTTTTTAAGTGAAGAGAAATGGAAGTAAAAGTCAGTTTAAAAAAAATTGGTTTACTGACAAATAGAGTTTCATCTTTTTACTTTTTATCTTCTCATTTATTATAAATCTTTAAGTTTTAAAAATGACTACATCATTCTACTTAAGAGGATGTTCACACATTCAAAAAATTTCCCAATGAGGATTCAGTCACACATATTCTTTCATTAGAAATATAGGGAAAAAAATGAAATGATTTTTTCTTCATACTTTAGTTATTTATTCTTTTAATGTTATCATTTTTTTCAAAATTGAATTAATTATTTCAAGTCATAGGAGTGCCAAGGTGGAACAATGGCTACAGTGTGAACTTTCAGTTAAGATTCCTATGCTCATATCCTGACATATACTTACTGCTATGCAGCCCTGTACAAGTCACTTAACCACTCACCCTCATTTTCCTGATGTGTAAAATTTGGATAATAATAGCACCTACTAACCTACTTTAAAAAGTATAAAACATTCTGAAAACCTTAAAGAATTAGGTAAATACTAAAGA
The DNA here is from genome assembly GCF_019393635.1 of Dromiciops gliroides. Classification (NCBI taxonomy): domain Eukaryota; kingdom Metazoa; phylum Chordata; class Mammalia; order Microbiotheria; family Microbiotheriidae; genus Dromiciops; species Dromiciops gliroides. The sequence goes on along the minus strand of NC_057866.1, from coordinate 216,972,540 downwards.
TTATTATTAATCATTTAAATTTTGCTATAGTGTACATAATTGTACCATGTTCAAACAAAGGCTTAAAACTTTCACTCAAGAGCCCTATTAATGAGAAAGAAATTTGCATACCATCAATTTTCTAATTTTTAACTTGATTTCCCCATCTTTTAATCATTTTGATTATATTTGATATTCATGCCTAAAACTTTCTTGACATTATTTTCTTACATATTTTAATTCGTTATTCTCTTGATTATCTGATGATTCTTTTCTTTCTTGTCCTCATTAAGCTTTTGGTATACTCATTTTCTCCTCCCTCTTACTTTTTCGTTTCTCTTCCCCTCCCCTCGATACTAATATACTGGAGAGAGCACAGAAATAAGAACCAGGAAGACATTTTACCTCTCCTCTCTTCCTCTATATCCTTAGGACTTGGCACAAGACTGACAGAGTAAGAGCTTTAATAACTACTTGATGATTTTATTTGACTTCACTAATACTTCAAACACAACATGTCCCCAATAAACTTATCTCACTCAAACCTGTCCTTTTCACTTACTTCTCTATTTCCTATTTCTTATTATCCAAGACACACAGGCACCTAACCTGTTTTGCTCATGCCTCTTTCACACAACCCTACCACCTTGCATATGTGCTAGGACACTTAGGTGGTGCAGTGGACAAAGCACTGGCCCTGGAGTCAGGAGGACCTGAGTTGAAATCTCCCCTGAGAAATTTACTAGCTGTGTGACCCTGGGCAAGTCACTTAACCAAAATTGTCTTAAAAATTCTGGCGTTATCCACTTGTCCTGATGCGTATTTTGCCACTGGACCCAGATATCCCTTGGAGAGAAATGAGGTTGGTTGCTTGTCAGAGCCCTTCCTCACTTAAATCCAATTAATTTCAAGTCATGACATAACCTACTGATGTCATGTTCCTTTTAAGAATGAAGGCTAGGCAGGGGCAGAGCCAAGATGGCGGAGAGGAAGCAGCAAGCTGCCTGAGCTCTCCTTCTGTTCCCTCAAAACGAATATTAAATCAAGCCTCTGGACGGATTCTGAAACTACAGAACCTGCAAAGAGATAGAGAGAGACAGTCCTCCAACCAGAGATAATTTAGAAGACTTCAGGAAAAGGTCGGTCTGACTCGGGCAAAAGGGAGGCCCAGCACAGGGCAGCAACCCACCGCCGAGGGGGTCTGGGCAAGTTAGCAGGAGCTGCGGGCCACAGCCGGACAACTGAGGCTCCCGGAACCTGGTTCAAAAATCTGGTGGCCAAGAAGGACAGTGGAAAAACCTACCTGCCCCGGCCGGGAGGGAGACGAAAGGGTCAGGCCGGGGTCTGGTGCCTGGCTGGCCGAGCGCAATCAGACAGGAAGTGCAGGGCGGGGGATCTCCACACACCATAAAGGCCTCAGAGTAAAAGCCTGGCCACACAGCACCTATACCCCGGCACAAGAAGCCCAAAACTGGTGCCCCCAGAGCAGACCTCAACTTAAAGAATAAATAAATAAGCTGCAATAATGAGTAAGAAGCAAAAAAGAGCCCTCTCCATTGAGAGCTTCTGTATCAATAGGGAAGAAGCCAACACAAACTCAGATGAGGACAATAGCCTCAAATTGTCTACATCTGAAGCCTCACAAGGGAAGGTGAATTGGTCGCAAGAACAAAAAGCCTTCCTGGAAGAGCTCAAAAAGGATTTTAAAAATCAATTGCAAGAGGTAGAAGAAAAAATGGGGAGAGAAATGAAAGCAAAACAAAATAACTATGAAAAAAGAATCAGCAGCTTGGAAAAGGAAGGTGAAGAAAACAAAGCCTTAAAAAATTCATTTGGCCAAATGGAAAAAAAGCTGCATAATCTCACTGAAGAAAACAATAGCTTAAAAAATTCACTTAGCCAAATGGAAAAAAAGGTGCATAATCTCACTGAAGAAAACAATGCCTTAAAAATTAAAGTGGGACAGTTGGAAGATAAGGAATCCATGAGACACCAAGAATCAGTCAAGCAGAATAAAAAAAATGAAAAAAATAGAAGAAAATGTGAAATACCTCATTGGAAAGACAACTGATCTGGAAAACAGATCAAGGAGAGACAATTTGAGAATCATTGGACTGCCTGAAAGCCATGACCAGAAAAAGAATCTAGACACCATATTCCAGGAAATTATTAAGGAGAACTGCCCTGATATCATAGAATCAGAGGATAAAATCATCATTGAAAGAGTCCACCGATCACCTCCTGAAAGAGACCCCAAAAGGAAAACTCCAAGGAATATTGTAGCCAAATTCCAGAATTATCAGGTGAAGGAGAAAATACTCCAAGCAGCCAGAAAGAAGCAATTTAAATATCATGGAGCCACAATCAGGATTGCTCAGGACCTGGCAGCTTCAACATTAAAGGACCGCAAGGCTTGGAATATGATATTCCGGAAGGCAAAGGAGCTTGGATTGCAGCCGAGAATCTATTACCCAGCAAAAATGTGCATTTTCTTTCAGAGGAAAAGATGGACATTTAATGACATTGGGGACTTTCAATCTTTCCTGGTGAAAAGACCAGAACTGAATAGAAAATTTGATCTCAACATACAAGACTCAAGAGAAGTTTAAAAAGGTAAACAGAGGGGAAAAAAAGTTACCCTATTAGGTTAAACGGTTTATATCCCTACACAGGAAGATAATACTCATAACTCTTAAGAACTGTAAATCTATTTGGGCAGAGAGAAGGACTTTATATAGAGGGTATAAATATAAATTGTCTTTGATGTGATGATACAAAAGAATTAAGGGGTTAAAAAGGGAGTCTATGGGGAGGAGAGGAAAGGGGAGGTGGAATGGGATGAATTATATCATATGAAGAGGTGGAAAAAAACCTATTACAATAGAGGGAAAGAAAGGAGGGGGAACATTGTTTCAACCCTATTCTCATTAGATTTGACTCAAAGAGGGAATAACATATACGTTCATTGGGATAAAGAAACTTAACTCATTCTTTAGGGAAACAAAAGGGGAAGGGAAAGGGGGGGACTGATAGAAGGGAGGACAAAAGCAAGGGAGAAAAGGGTAAAGAAAAGAGAGGGGGGTGATAAAAAGGGAGGGCACATTGGGGGAGGCAGGGGTAAGAAGTAAAATGTCGGTGAGGAGGAATAGGGTGAAAGAAGGGGGAAAAAGTACAAAGGGGTTAAATAGAATGGAGGGGAATAGACAGTCAGTAATAATAACTGTGAATGTGAATGGGATGAACTCTGCTATAAAATGGAAGCGAATTGCAGAGTGGATTAAAAACCAGAACCCTACAATATGCTGTTTACACGAAACACATTTGAAGCAGAGAGATACACACAGAGTAAAGGTAAAAGGCTGCAGCAGAATATATTATGCCTCAGCTAAAGTAAAAAAGGCAGGGGTAGCAATCCTTATCTCAGACAAAGTGCAGGCAAAAATAGATCTCATTAAAAGAGATAAGGAAGGAAATTACATCTTACTTAAAGGTACTATAGATAATGAAGTAATATCAATATTAAATATGTATGCGCCAAGTGGTATAGCATCCAAGTTCTTAGAGGAGAAGTTAAATGAGTTACAAGAGGAATTAGATAGTAATACTATACTAGTGGGGGATCTGAATATCCCCCTCTCAGAATTAGATAAATCTAGCCAAAAAATAAATAAGAAAGAAGTGAAAGAGGTGAATAGATTACTAGAAAAGTTAGACATGATAGATGTCTGGAGAAATTGAATGGGGATAGAAAGGAATATACCTTTTTCTCAGCAGTACATGGCACATTTTCAAAAACTGACCATGTATTAGGGCACAAAAACATCATAGTCAAATGTAGAAAGGCAGAAATAGTAAATGCATCCTTCTCAGATCATGATGCAATAAAAATTACATGTAAGAAAGAGCCAGGGAAAAGTAGAATGAAAATCAATTGGAAACTAAATAATTTCATTCTAAAGAATGAATGGACCAAACAAGAAATCATAGAAACAATCAATAAAACTAAGAGCTGGTTTTATGAAAAAAACAATAAAATAGATAAAATATTGGTTAATTTGATTAAAAAAAAGAAAGAAGAAAACCAAATTACCAGTATCAAAAATGAAAAGGGTGATGTTACCACCAATGAAGTGGAAATTAAGTCAATAATCAGGAATTATTTTGCCCAACTGTATGCCAATAAATTTGACAATCTAAATGAAATGGATGAATATTTACAAAAATACAAACTGCCCAGGTTAACTGAAGAGGAAATAAAATCTTTAAATAAACCCATATTAGAAAAAGAAATTGAACAAGCTATTAATGAACTCCCTAAGAAAAGATCCCCAGGGCCAGATGGGTTTACGGGTGAATTTTACCAAACATTTAAAGAACAATTAATTCCAATATTATACAAATTATTTGGAAAAATAGGTGAAGGAGTTCTACCAAATTCGTTTTATGACACAAATATAGTGGTGATACCAAAACCAGGCAAAGCAAAAACAGAGAAAGAAAATTATAGACCAATTTCCCTAATGAATATTGATGCTAAAATCTTAAATAAGATATTATCAAGGAGATTACAGCAAGTGATCACCAGGATAATACACTATGACCAGGTGGGATTTATAACAGGAATGCAGGGCTGGTTCAACATTAGGAAAACTATTAACATAATCAACCACATCAATAAGAAAACCAACCAAAATCATATGATTATCTCAATAGATGCAGAGAAAGCTTTTGACAAAGTACAGCACCCATTCCTAATAAAAACACTAGAGAGTTTAGGAATAGGGGGAGCTTTCCTTAGAATAATAAACAGTATCTACCTAAAGCCATCAGCAAGTATTATATGCAATGGAGATAAATTAGAGGCCTTCCCAATAAGATCAGGGGTGAAACAGGGATGTCCATTATCACCCCTATTATTTAATATTGTCCTAGAAATGTTAGCTTTAGCAATCAGAGAAGAGAAAGGAATTAAAGGATTCAGAATAGGCAAGGAGGAAACAAAACTATCACTCTTTGCAGATGATATGATGTTATACTTAAGGAATCCTCGAGAATCAATTGAAAAATTACTTGAAACAATTAACAACTTTAGCAAAGTAGCAGGATATAAAATAAATCCACATAAATCATCAGCATTTCTATACATGACCAACAAAGTCCAGCAGCAAGAGATAGAAAGAGAAATTCCATTTAAAGTAACGGTAGATAATATAAAATACTTGGGAGTCTACTTGCCAAGACAAACCCAGGAACTCTATGAACACAACTACCAAACACTCTTCACACAAATCAAATCAGATCTAAATAATTGGAAAGATATCAATTGCTCATGGATAGGCAGAGCTAATATAGTAAAAATGACAATACTGCCTAAATTAATTTACTTATTCAGTGCCATACCAATCAGACTACCTAAAAATTATTTTATACAGCTAGAAAAAATAATAACAAAATTCACCTGGAAAAACAAAAAATCAAGAATATCCAGGGAAATAATGAAAAAAAATTCACAGGAAGGTGGGTTAGCGGTACCAAACCTGGAGCTTTACTATAAAGCGGCAGTCATCAAAACTATCTGGTACTGGCTAAAAAATAGAGTGGTAGATCAATGGAATAGGCTAGGCTCAGGAAATGCAGTAGTAAATGACACTAGTAATGTAGTGTTTGATAAACCCAAAGACTCCAGCTTCTGGGATAGGAACTCAGTATTTGACAAAAACTGCTGGGAAAACTGGAAGATAGTATGGCAGAAATTAGGCTTAGACCAACATCTTACACCTTATACTAAAATAAGGTCAAAATGGATACATGATTTAGACATGAGGTGATACCATAGGTAAATTAGGAGAGAAAGGAATAGTGTACCTATCAGATCTTTGGAAAGGAGAACAGTTTTTGACCAAACAAGAGATAGAGTATATTATAAAATGCAAAATGGAAGATTTTGATTATATTAAATTTAAAAATTTTTGTACAAACAGAAGCAATGCATCCAAAATTGGAAAGGAGGCAGAAAACTGGGAAACAATTTTTGAGGCCAGTGCTTCTGATAAAGGCCTCATCTCTAAAATATATAGGGAATTAAATCAAATTTATAAGAATCCAAGTCATTCCCCAATTGAGAAATGGTCAAAGGATATGAACAGGCAGTTTTCTGATGAAGAAACCAAAGCTATCTATTCCCATATGAAAAAATGCTCTAAATCTCTAATGATTAGAGAGATGCAAATTAAAACAACTCTGAGGTACCACCTGACACCTATCAGATTGGCTAAAATGACAAAAAAGGAAGATAATAAATGTTGGAGAGGCTGTGGGAAAATTGGAACACTAATGCATTGTTGGTGGAGCTGTGAGCTGATCCAACCATTCTGGAGAGCAATTTGGAATTATGCCCAAAGGGCGATAAAGCTGTGCATACCCTTTGACCCAGCAATTCCACTTTTAGGTCTTTTGCCCAAAGAAATCATGGAAGGGGAAAAGGGACCCACATGTACAAAAATATTTATAGCTGCTCTTTACGTGGTAGCAAGGAATTAGAAGTTGAGGGGGTGTCCATCAATTGGGGAATGGCTGGACAAGTTGTGGTATATGAATACAATGGAATACTATTGTGCTGTAAGAAATGATGAGCAGGAAGAGTTCAGAGAAACCTGGAGGGTCTTACGTGAGCTGATGATGAGTGAGATGAGCAGAACCAGAAGAACATTGTACACAGTATCATCAACATTGAGTGTTGATCTACTGTGATGGACTATATTCTTCTCACCAATGCAATGGTACAGAAGAGTTCCAGGGAACTCATGATAGAAGAGGATCTCCAAATCCTAGAAAAAAAAAAAGAAAGAAAGAACTGTGGAGTATAGATGCTCATTGAACCATATTATTTCTTTTGTTTTGGGTGCTGTTTTTTTTTCTTCTATTTTGAGGTTTTGCATCACTGCTCTGATTTTTTCTCTTGTAACAGGATTAATGCAGAAATAGGATTAATGTTATTATGTGTATATATATATATGTGTGTGTATATATCTATATCTATATGTATATGTATAGAGATACATAGACATAACCTATATCAGATTACCTGCTGTCTAGGGGAGGGGGGAGGGAGGGGAGGGAGGGAGAAAAATCTGAAATTGTAAAGCTTGTATAAACAAAAGTTGAGAACTATCTTTACATGTAACTGAAAAAATAAAATACCTTATACATTAAAAAAATAAAAAAGAATGAAGGCTAGGGCAGCTAGATGGCATAGTAGATAAAGTACCAACCCAGGATTCAGGAGGACCTGAATTTAAATCTGTCCTCAGACACTGGACAGTTCCTAGCTGTGTGACCCTGGTCAAGTCACTTAATCCTCATTGCCCTACCCCCCCCAAAAAAAAATAATGAAGGATAAACAACTAACTTCCACAATATTTTTACCAAGTTCAAAGAATTATAGTATCTCACAATCTCAGAAGGAGAAGATTCCTTTATATTCTAAATCATACATAAACAGGAATCCTCTATGGTATTTTACTGACAAGTGGTCATCTATACTCTGAATGAGGACAATCAATGATTGGGAATTTTCTAGATCTCAGGGAAATTCATTCAGAAAAAAAATAATACAATGGGTATTTTATTTTAGAAATTGTTAGATTTCTAAATTGTTAAAATATATTTTTCCCTATACCATTTTTAATTCATCCTCTCTATAATTTCTACTCATTTGTCCTACATGTGCCCTTGGGACAAAACAGAACAAGTTTACTTTCTCTTCCATATGATAATCTTTTAAATACTAGAATATAGATACTCTAGCCCATGCTTTTGGACAGCATAGGAGAAAGAATTTATTCCCTGGGAATAAATTTCACTGGAGAGTTCTCTGAAGATTAGCAACCAATTATTAAAGCCTGCCCTTAGGGTGCCATATTTTAACATATTGTATATCTATCTAATTGTGGTATCATCCACTTCTCCAAATTTTTCCATGTATTTTTATGACATTTTTCTCATATTCCAATCTAGTTATCCTTTCAAAAGAGGAAAGGAATGATTATAGCTTGGCATGACCTGTTATTGATGAACCTATGGTGGGTTTTAGTGATCATAGATTTCATTTCTTTTTTAAGCATTTTCCCCAAGTACATGGAAAAACCACTTTTAACATTTTGTTACATTCTAAATTCTTGTGTCAGTCAATTCTCACAACAACTCTTTGAGATATAATTATCTCCAATTTACAGTAGAAGAAACTGAGGTTGACACAGGTTAAGTGACTTGTTAAAGGTTACATGATAAGTAATAGTCTGAGAGCAGATTTGAACACAAGTCTTCCAAAGGTAGAAACTTCTAGATAGGTACCAACCCTGCCTTTGATACTGTGTGATCCAAGGGAAATAAACTATCTGGTCCTCAGTTTCCCTATTCATTGAACAGGATGGTATCTAAGATCCCTACTAGCTCAAAAATTCTCATTCCATGTCCTTCACGTGTGCTACCTTCCTGTGGTCCAACAGTTCATGTTGTCTGATTTTTCTGATGGCCCTGTAAATAAAATGCTAAAATTATTATTATCTAAGAATGAAGACATTATATTGCTCTTTCCTATGGAGAAGTCTTCTTCTACCCCCACACATATATACTGCAGGCTATCCTTTGTGGATATGTTACATTCTCCAGTATAATCCATTGTAAAAAGAATTGGATAATTTCATTTTGAGGTTTAAGTTGACAGCATGTTAGAAAAAATTAATAAAATATAAATATATGTTCAGTACCTCCTATGGTTTAAAAATTATAAACATTAAGTAGAGGTATAATTGAATATGAAAACTTTTGACCGAATATCCTATTTAACCACTTGTTGCATTGAATAGAGGAATAAATCCAGAAGAATTGAATTCAAATTTTGCTTCAGAAATTACATAACCTTAGAGACTTAAACACCTCAGCCTATGTTTTCTCATACAAAAAATGGAGAAAATAATAGCACCAAACTCATATCACTGTGGAAATGATCTGATGAGCAAATATAAGTAAAATGAAGTGCTCTATAAATATAATTTTTATTTTTATTATATAGTAAGTGCTGAAAAATGAGAATGAGAGCAAAGTAATAAGCAAAGATGAGAAAACTCCTAAATCTTGCAAATAACCCTGTACATTATGAGAACTATATATAAAATTTAAATATATCATAAAGTATAATGATTTTATCAGAATATAAACTAATTAACCATACAAATTAATTAAAGTGAAGATTATTAAGTTGTTCATACCAAAATAGTTAAGTAACCTCTGATAATAACAAAATTATCTTTATTATTCATGACATAGAACTTCATTTTTCTGATTGGAACCTTTTTTGTGTACATAGCTACCCTAGGCTCAAGAGTAATTATTCTTGATGCTGACAACATTTTATAGTGGTATCTTAATGCAGCTCTGATTTTTTCTTGCCTTTGAGGAAACAAAAACGAAGGATTTCTGATCCCACATCTTAACATTCTGATTCAGAACAAAATGTATTATAGCTATTCCCTTGAACCTTCAACCCATAATTACTTTAGAATATTAAGTAATTGATATTAACTTTTATTAAGGGGTTTGGCAAAGAGAAACATAATGGAAAACAATGGTTTCTGTTTCTTCCTAAATCCCCCATTTCCTCTTCATATATTTCATCTACCTTCCTGCTTACATCTTGGAGTGTTTACCAAGTGGAAATCTAGCTGAGACTCTACAATATTTCTGAGACCTTTATTGCTTTGACCTAAAAATGTTGTTAGTATTTTTCCCAAACTTTTTGATTAACAATCTCAACTGGTATCTATTTGCTGTTGTACTTTTAATCTTCTCTTCTTCAATTTAGAATGCTCTCACCTTTTGTTAGGCCTCCAACTGAATACTCCTTCTCAGCAGGTTACCACACATACTTTTGAAGAGAAAATATTGTTGCCATCCAAAATGACAAACTTTTCCACTTCATGCTTCCTTACATAATAATGTCTTCTCCTTTCTATTATCAAAGGCTACCCCTTTAGGGATCAGGGCTTAATTTCATAAATTAATCCTATTCTTTTCCATATTCATTTTTTTAATTTATTTGTTTGTTTTTGTTTTCCAGTATACCAACTCTTGCATACAAATATATCCAGGCCTCCTCCATTTCAGTTAACTGTTTAAGAAATTGTGTCCCATTTTTTTTGGGGGGGTGGGGGGGTGTCCAAAGCACAGGGCATAAGTAGTTCTCTGCTTTCTGCCTTTGTATCCTTTCTACCTGTTCATTCCCTAACTCCTTAATTTCCTCTGGTAGAGACCATTGGCTCTACTAAAAACCAGTGTTTTGTGTTCAAATCCTGCTTCTGATATATACTATTTAAATTAGTCAAGTCTCTCAACTTTTCTGGGCTTCTGTTTATTTATCTATAAAATGAGCATATGGGGTTTATTGAATCCTCAGCTTCTTTCTAGGTCCAGAGTTGTAATTAATTACCAATGAAATTACCAATTAATGGAATTATCAATTAATTACTGAGTGGAATCCTTTGCTTTTGTATGATATTCTACATGGTGGCAATTTTACAAACACTGCTCATACACAGACAGATGGACAGATAGATGAAAAATATATCTCTCAATCTCTCCCTCTCTCTGTTTGTGTCTCTGTCTGTCTCTATTTCTGATTTTGTCTCTCTGCCTTCTCTGTCCCTCTCCATCTCTTTGTCTCTTTCTGTTTCTGTCTGTCTCTGTCGCTCTGTGCCTCTCTTTCTCTGTGGCTGCTTGTCTGCCTGTGTCTGTGACTCTCTCTCCTCTCACATTTCCTTTGTGTCTCTGTTTCTCTATGTTTGACCACTGTCCTCCTACTTCGACTTCAGTCTTATTACTCCTATTCAACCTTGTTCTGTTCCCTTTGATGATTTTTCATCTAATTTCCATCCCCTACTTATAAACAATCTAATTTATTCTCCTCATGCTCCTTTCCCCTCAATATACTTTTCTGATTATCTCATTTAGGCACATAGGGTGCCCAAATTACTCTCAAATTACTCTCACATCTCAACTACCAACCCTTGTCAGAGTAACAAAATATTAAAGCTAGAAAGGACCTCAGATATAATATAGCATTTCTTCCTAATTCTTTCATGTGAGGAAACTGAGGCCTGGAGAACCAATCAAGGTGCCTAAGGACTTAGTTCAATCATTAGTGGTGATAGAACTAGAACTCTGGCCTCCTGACTCTAGGAGCAGTTTTCTTGTCAATTCTCCTGATTCATAAAGTATGTTTCAGACTTCTTGCTGGACATGTTTACAAGGAAGATACCAATGGTTCTTTATGCCTGAAGGCCAAAATTCATCTGAGATACTAAGTATTTTTTTAAAACCCATGTTAAGTCATTTAATCTCTTACAGATTCAGTTATTTCATCTGTATTAGGGATTCATTTATTTCATCTGTACTAGGGGAGTTTGACTTGAATCTAAAAATGCTTTCCCACTCTACTTTGATGATCCTAAGATATTAAATTCAACTCATCCCAGAATGAATATCATCTATCTCCCCTTACAAACCTATTTTCCAGATTTCTCTAATGTCTTTTAGAAATGCCACTGTTACCGTTATCTGGAAATGCAAGTCACCTTTGATTCCTCTTATTCCATCAACTTTCCACATCATAATGGAAAAAAAGGCTAAGTATTGTCAATTTTATCCCTACAACAGCCCCTCCTATTTAATTCCATGGTAACTGCTAGGAATTCATTACCTGCTCCAGTATGATAGACTTTTATTTTTTTTTTTCTATCAACATGTTTACTTAACCTCCCCAATTTTAATTGCAAAAATATGATCTTGACTTTTCTGATTCCTAAAGCCTACGTCCAATTTCATTAGACCTCTCATGAAACACCATCATTGACTTTTCATTCACTATTAATAACTTTCAAAATCATTAGAATGAATCTTCTTGTTTTGACTCCAGTCTAACTTCCCCAATTAAATGTTGAAAATTCTACATAAACTCTAATTTAAATTGAAGTGATAGATTCTACCAAGACACTTTTAAAAAACTTACTAATTCCTTACTAAGTCTCTTGTACTTGCTATATAATACTTTCACTTAAAAATGGTTTTAGTTTTTTTTGATGTATTGGTTAATTTTGATTATTTTTACCTTTTTTTTTCTCTCTCCAAAATATAACAATGGGATAGTTTTCAGAGGGGCCAAAAGAAGGACAGTGGGAGAAATTAATAAAAAATAATAAAATTTGTTTTGAATATGCAAGTTATGGCTCATAGAAACTGCTTATTTATTTTAAATTAATTTTAATAAATTATATTCTGTTATCCCCTTCCCACCTTTACCATTCATTAAGAGAAGAAAAATAAAACCCTTGTTATAAATATGCATAATTGAACAAAAAAGCGTATTTATTTCTATGCTTTAAACGATGACCAAAGATAAGTAACTCTCACCATCTTGTTCTAAGCTTTACATTATTAGTTTTATTGAATATTTAAGTTTTCTTAGTCATAAAAGTATGATATTGATAAGCAGGACATTGAAACAGGATTTATATAATTATTTTCTTAAAAAAGGAGAGAGATTAAAGTATTGATGATAATTATATAAATATCATATTAGAAGTTATCAAAATGGAAATCATGCTGTTTTGGAAGAAAAAAAATAAAAGAGACCGATCTAGATGTAGAAATTTGTGGTTAGCTAATTTAAGCTACTTTGGGTATTTACAGAATTTAAAGAAGACAATATCTGTAAGAACAAGCATTACTAAAATTGAAAAATGAAAGGACTAATTATTTGAATATATAGTTAAATATTCAAAAATCAACATAAACACAAAATTAGTATGAAAAAAGAAACTTTGAAAATTGAATCAGAGATAACTAAGCTAAGAAAAAGAAAATCTATACAAATACTAAGCAAAACTAATAGCTAATTCTTTGAAAGTGTAATGATTGGAATGATGACACCTGCTGGAGATTTACTGTAGAAAAGCTCTGCCATGAGGTGAAGGTCTCTGAGGGCAAGACCATGTGTTTTTTCTTTAGTGTCAGGAAGTGACGATTGCTTGTGGGAGGAGGAAGGGGGAGCCTGGTGGTCTGACTCACTCTCTTTCCTGTGGACTCTGGAGGAGAGCAGAGCTAGAAATGCACTCTCCCTTTAATAGATAGATGAATGTAGGCCTTTCTCTCCTTACCAAATTCTTATTCTCCTTAATAAATGCTTAAAAGCCTAACTTTTGCTAAAGAATATAATTTATTGGCAACCACTCATTAGATATTTTAAACAAACTAGCTAGAATTTTAACCTTAGCATATGGCTGACCACGAAGAGGAAAGCTGAAACTTCATTCTTCTGATCTTCCAGTTGGGTAAGAAATTTCTCCTACCCTGTCCCTTTAAACTGCTAAGTACCTGCTGTTTTCCCTTTATTTTTTTTCAAATGGACCTTTTAAACTCCCAAATTACCCTATTTTTTAGTCTGTTTAACCAGCCAAATGAGAGATAAGATCATGTTAATGTTTTGTTTTTGTGGATTTCTATTTTTATTTTTGTTAGAAGAGCCAGCAAGATGCTCATACAAGGGTGCTCCCCCTCTCCCAGCCATGCTTTTTCAGAGAAAGCTCTGATTTCTGCAGCTTTTCCAAATTCTAACACTAATTGTTGCTCTAATTTTACATGTCTGGAGGCTTCTCTAGAAGTTTTTAATCCCCTAGAAGTGGGGGAAGGGGAACTCAGGCCTGAGTGTAATTCCCAGGCTGTGCACCATGTGGTCCCCTCCCCTTCTCTAGGAACCCCACCTCCTCCCCCTCCTCTCCTTGATTCTCCTTCCCCAGGAGATCAGGAGATCTAATCCACCTTTCTCAGGTCCTGATCTTGCATATGCGCAGCTATCTCTACCTGCATTTTCAGCCCTACCCCAGCTGAACTGTGATTCTGAGACAACCTTAGAAAACCCTTTAAATTCCAGATATTCTCATTTTGTTCATAATTTTGCTAGTCTGTTTTTGTCTTTAATTAGTAACTTTATAAAGCATTTGTATGGTGAAAAGACTGACAGACAATATAGAGGGGTTAAAGAAGAAAAACTTAAGCTGAATAAGAATGACAATCATCATAGTTCAAGACTCTGCTTCTTTTGCCATGGAAGGGTATATATTTTAAAGAAATGTAGAAGTAAGCAGCAAGGTATTGACATGAGTATTGGGGATTTTAGATATCCGAATCAAAAGTGTTCTGAATTCACTTGGTGTAATAGTATCAGTTCAGAGGTTACATAGGATTTCTATGCTATTACATCTACATTTTGAAATTAATGGTATGGGTCTATTTTCATAGAGATTTTCATGCTTTTGAGATTTTGTTTTATACTTAGCTTTAAAAAAAAGAGAATATTTGTAAAAGCATTTTATAGTCATGTGATCAAGTTTATATTTTATAATACTCATTAATATTTAGTTCATATTCATTTAGATTTCCCTAGTTTGAATTTCATTGTCTTTTATTGTTCCATGTTTATTTTCTTCTATTCATTCATCTATCTAATTTAGAAACAACGCAAGATGGTTTTGATTTCATAATACAATGTTAATTCTAGGAGTTTTGTGCTCCCATATTCTGAGTTGTTTGTTTTTGTTATTTTTTTCTCTCAACTGAATATTTGATCAAACTCTAGAGAGCATTTCCCTGGCAAATTGGTTGCCATGGCAAGTATCAATTGATTCTAGAAGTATTATTTTTGATAAGCCTATTCCAAAAAAAAAGAGGGGGAACATTTGTAAAAGTTTTCTTTAAAAAAAAAAAAAGTTTTAGGGGCAGCTAGGTGGCACAGTGGATAAAGCACCGGCCCTGGATTCAGGAGTACCTGAGTTCATATCTGGCCTCAGACACTTAACACTTACTAGCTGTGTGACCCTGGGCAAGTCACTTAACCCCAATCGCCTCACCAAAAAAAAAAAGAAAGAAAGAAAAAAAAAGTTTTCTTTGATATTGTGTTGTGATTTAACTTGTATTTAAATATGTTCCGATTTTTCACAAAAGTAATTGTATACTAAGTAAATAGAAAGGGGTATTATTTGAAATTGTTGCATAATTGTATATTATATTCTGAGTCAAGGTACATTCACATTTTTTGTGATCATTTATTATCCTCAATTTTTAAAACCATATGAGACTTCGATTATGGGAATTTATCATTTAAATCATTAATTGCATTTATTCTGAGTTATCAGATGCCAGTTGGCCAAGATGCCAAGAGGAATACATGCAAGAGCAGACATTGAACTGTCACATGAGGGGAGACATGCATAAAATCAAGGTATGGCCGAGGGAACGGCTTTTGACAAATGTTGAGGCTGGATTCTCTTGGTTTAATTTTTGTTTTGTTTTTTCTTTTTCCCCACAATATTGTACAGATGGCTGGAAGTTTTGATCCCACCCATCTCATTCTACACCTGACTTCTATGCCCCCTCCTATATGGCTTGAGCAATACTCAACTGTGGGAATGCTCATATCCCATCATTTCTCTGTTCTTTTATGTCAACCCACATAATTATCTCAGGCGTCATGATAAATAACAGTGTTGAATTTGGCCTTGACATCTGTTACCAATTATATTAGATTTTTTAATTTCTCATAATGGCGTGAGGATAATGAGGCAGATGGTGCAAAAAGTGATGAAACAAAGATACAAATTATTTTAAATAATTAATATGGCAGCAGTTTTTCTTCTCAATTTACCCTCCATAAGGGGGCACTATAGTAATATTAATTTTAAAGAATGTTTCAATTTTTGTTTTATTATACATTTCATGTGTAACAACTAAGATTCTGAATTCCCTTAGACATGTTTTTGAGAAATTTCATTGTTTGATTTGATTATTGACAAAGCTAGTTTAAAATTGTGTTGAGCTTAATTTTGGAGGAAAGATTCCTGGCTTATTACCAGCATCCACACGTCAAGCCCTGAAAAGACTTTCATTCCACAACTACACCTAGAGGACATCTAAGAAGAGACTTTCAGAGACTTTAAATGAACAGTTTTGTTTTGTTGTTGTTGTTGTTGTTGTTGCTGTTGTTGCTGTTTTTCTTTTCTCTTTCTAATATACACCATCTGTAACATGTACTCTCTGCAGAGGCCCTCCATTTGCAAGACTAATGTCAAAGTGCCGGTTCATAAGGACAACAAACTGCCCCTGTGGACAAAACTTTCCTCTCTCCCTTTTCTATATTGTGATTAACATATTGTTAGTTAGCATAGGTTATTATATTCTGTTATTTTTGACTGTTTCATCAAGGAAACGCCCCATTTCTTGAAGAAACAAAGTGGGGACTGTAATGTTTGGAATGATGCCACCTGCTGGAGACTTACTGTAAAAAAGCTCCAACAAGAGGTGAAGGATTCTGAGGGCAAGACCATGCATTTTTTCTTTGATTTCAGGAAGTGATGATTGCTTGTGGGAGGAGGAAAGGGGAGCTTGGTGCTCTGACTCGCTCTCTTTCCTTTGGACTCTGGAGGAGAGGGGAGCTAGAAATGCACTCTCCCTTTAATAGATAGATGCATGTAGGTCTTTATCTCTCTCTTTATCAAATTCTGATTCTCCTTAATAAATGCTTAAAAGCCTAACTCTTGCTAAAGTTTATAATTTATTGGTGACCACTTATTAGATATTTTAGGCAGACTAGCTAGAATTTTAGCCTTAACAAAAGTAATTTGAAAAGCTTAAATCTTAGACTGAATAAAGGAAATAAAATTAAATGAACAAAATGAGAAATAAAGTAAAATTACAACAGAGAAAAAATAAAATATCAGAACCAACAATGCATGATTACAAGAAATATAGCAATTCTTTAAGTTAATTTGTGTGTAGGACACACTGACACTATGATGCAGAGGAAAAGCTGGTTTTGGAATTGAATCCTGCAATTTAGTAATTGGTTGATGTGTAAGAAAACTTTTCATCTCCTCGTACATCAGTTTCCTTTTTTGTTAAATGAAACATAATTTCTGAGATCTTTCCCATCTCTAAATCTACTAGCTCATGATCTATGGAATAAACATTAAGGTAGAAGCTCAGAGACATCATCTCTCTAGTTATTAATGAGACAAAATAGTGTATAGAGTTTCAAATGACGAAGGGAACTGTTTTAAAAGAAATAAATATCTTGAGTGGTAATCATAATTTGGAAAGTACTTATTAATCATAATAGCAATGTACTGGCTATTCAGATGGCCCATGGATTCAAATCCATATTAGAATTTTGAAATAAATTCTAAGCATAAGTTCTCTCTTTAGTGTGAATGATCCAGTGAGGCTTTTATAGTTACACTGAAGATTTTTAAATGAGATTTCTTTACACCCCCTAATTACAAAATTCAAAGGTTTCCTATATCCATTAGGGAAAAAAAAGTACAAACAAAACCCAAACGAAACAATATAGAACAAAAATGAAACACCTGCCTAAATCCCATCTCCACCTGACTCTAAAAATTCTATGAACTAGTAAGCTGTATGCATGTATTTTTTTTCATTTCTCTTATCTCATAATATAAGAATTAAAAATTGTTCTAGGATATTCACCAAGTTAAATTCAAAATTCTCACAGAAAGATTTGTGTTCCAGAAAATTTATGAAGGGCACATTTTGTTTTGTTTTGTTTTGTGGGACAATGAGGGTTAAGTGACTTGCCCAGGGTCACATAGCTAGTAAGTGTCAAGTGTCTGAGGTCAGATTTGATTTCAGATCCTCCTGAATCCAGGGTACATTTCTCATGACATTACATCTTTCTCTCTTTCTTTTTTTCCTCTGAATTGGTCTTATCACAAACTCCAAATCCTCATTGCCTTTTGTGACAAAAGTGTGAGCCATTGCAGGCTATTTCGGCATATAGAACGGGAATATTTATCACTCTCTCATTTGGAGCTTTTTGTGAACCTGCATTTTGTCTACCTTGGTATCCCTCTTTTACATTATTAATTTTATATTTGTGTATTCCAACATTTAGATAATTATATGGTCTCTAAATCAATGTGCCAACTCTTTTCTTCCATTCGCTCAAATGTCTAGTTTAATATTTCTTCTCAATCCTATCTTTCATCATTATCACTTTACTAAAAGTATCAGTTATTGTGTAACTTTCTCTTTGAAATATTAACTACTCCTCCATTTGGCTAGCATTTGGTCTCAAACCCTAAAAATACCTTTTATTTTCCTGGTTGAACATTTTGGGTCTCCCAATAGAATATAAACTTATAGAGTTGAGTCAACAACAAGCCTTTATTTAAATGGCTACTTTGTGCCTGTCACTGTGCTAAACAGTATGAATACAAAGAATGGGGGGTGGGGGAGATTACCAGTTTTCAAGTGGCCTAGTTTAATAGGGGAGACAATATACAAATAAATGTGTAAACACTTTCTATATACACACAGACACAATATATTAATCTATATCTATCAACTCTATATCTTTCTCTATCTTTCTATATCTCTCTTCCTTTGTCTCTATCTATATTACTGCAGAAAGTGAGACTTTATTTGAGAGTTGAGGAAACCAGGAGTCAGAGGTGAGGATGGAAAGAATTTAAGCCCTTGAAAATGTCCAGATTAAGGAGATGGTGTGCCTTGTGTGAAGAACAGCAAGGTGGCTAGTATCACTCAATCATAGGGTTACATGGATGAGTGCAAAGAATAAGAAAACTGGAAAAGCAGGAATAAGCTAGTTTTAAAAAGCTTAAAAACAAAGAGAGAATTGATTTTATATTTGATCCTGGAAGTAATAGCAACAGTGAGGATGGATTGTAGTAGAGAGACTGGAGGCAGGGAAACTACTGAAAAAGTGGAGACATGAGTTTAGGAGCGCCTGCACCAGGGTGATGGCAGTTTCAGAGGAGAAAAAAAAAATTAGAGATGATACTAAAGTAGAAATAACAGGATTTGGTAACTGGATATGGAGGGATGAGTGAAAGTGAGGAATCAAAGTTTAGAGCTGATTGGTTATATCTGTTTTCTGTATTCGTAGTCATTGCTGATGAATCAAAGGTTTTTGAATTATAAATAAGGACGATCAACATTAATGTGATTGTGCTGTGTGCAGGGTTTGATATTTGCCATCTTGATTTATTATTTTTCTACCTTTGGTGGAACTATAGAACCTCAAGTTTAACAACTTCCTGTAACTTGTATTTACAGGATCATCCTTTCTAATTCATGTTTGATACAAATGATAATTTAATTGTTTTATGTTTTTGATCTTATAAATATTCAGAAATTTTGCAGATTCTTCTCTGTTCTCTCCCTCTCTCCCATTTTCTCTCTCTCTCTCTCTCTCAAATTTTCTTCCCCACAAATATATTCCTTACAAATTACAGCTTAGAAAATAAGGGCTCATAAGAGAAATCATATAGAAATCATAAAAGACAGTAGTCTTTTTTGCAAACCAATGAAATTTTCACTTCTATTCATTTTCCTCCGTTAAATGAGGTGACATAAGTAAATTATATACATATATGTATATATTATATATATATGTGTATACACATATATATATATATATAATATATATACTTGAAATAATAAAGCAAATAGGATTCTGACTGAGCAGTAAAAGAAGAAACATCAGACTTAAGGCCACTGGCCAAAGGAAAAAAAAATAGAGAAGGCTTACAGAGAACCACAGATATGATTGATTTGAAAAAAATTAATTTTATTATGACCTTTATTCATTTCAGTTCTCTTTGAATTTAGACTAAGTGAAAAATCAGTTAAAGAACATCACTTGTCTTATTTTAATTGCCTTGAAAGAATTGTATCCCATCAAATCCTTAATACAGAGGTGTCATATTGGTCTGTGAAAGACTCAGGTGGTCCACATTATTTTTTTTTGAGATTTAGAAATACAGATTTATTGAGTATAAAATTATATATATATTCTCTCTCTCTCCATATATATATATATATATATATATATATATATATATATATATATATATGGAGAGAGAGAGAATTCTGTAACTGTCACAAGGTTTTTGAAAACTAATTAAGATTCTTATTCTTGAACCATGGAGAAATAGCATATGATGAACTTTGAACTTTCTTGAAAACTGTTTTTGTCAGGTAAGAAGAAATCAGTAGACAGCTTGCATCTTTTTTTGAATATATTGGTGAAGGCGTATTAAACCTCTGGGACATGTGAAGTGATCTCTAGGTAATTCCATGATATAATCTTGGACTTTGAAACAAAATCTACAGAAATGTACATCTTCATCTTGTCAATTTCAAACTTCATAAGGGACAAGAATGGATACCAAAGAAGGGAAAAAGAAAAGGAATTATTTGAAACCACTAATCAGTTCTGAAGGAAGCTGGAACAGAGTGCCACAATAGACATTACTGAAAGCATGATCAACATAAATCCCATTACTTATTGCTCTGAAGTGATTTTTCAGGTCTTAACCTTTAATTGAACCAGATGTTTTTGCTGATGTCTCCTTTTTTCCATTCACTATGTCTATTCTACCCATTGGTGTGTAATTGTTATGAGGGGAAACTGGGTTACAGGGTTTGGGTTATGGGTAGGGGTTTGGGGTTCTTAGGAATTCCTCTTTAAAGAATTATACACTCTTGAACACAAAAGCAGTTAAAATAAGATGGTAGTTTACTTTGGGGCTGAGGAAGGGAAGGGAAGGGAAGGGAAGGGAAACCAAGAGAAATCCTTGAACTTTTCCTGGGGAGAGAGGCATGGCACAAAGCATGGGGCTCTGAGATACCAATCTCCTCAAGCAGGAGGATGGCAGGTACTTTTACAGGGGATTGATGGGGGTGACCTTCTCACTGTGGAAAATGAGGGAGGACCATCCCCCACTGGTAGTGGCTGGAGGAGTTGGGTGAGGGGTGGCTGTAGATCACTGAAGCCATCTCCTCCAGGACACAAAGGAAGCAGGCACACCCAAAGTTATCTCCGCAGGGATAAGGGAGACTAGAATGAAGGGTGGAGGTCCCAAAGCTAGCTCAGTCTGATCTGGTTCCCCTTATCCCTCTATTGTATCTGTCTTCTGGTTTAGTTTCTCAAGGAGAAGATTCCTTGATGTGCCCCAGAGAACTTCTGGGGTGCTCTGAGCCCTCAACATTCCCCACTTCTCTACATATAAGGAAAAGGGACAAAGATTCTTCTGAAACTGCTTCATGCTGAGCAGGGGTTGAAGAAATCATGGCACAAGGGAGGGGGAGGGGAGAGAAGTAGAGAAGGCGTGGTTCTGAGTGTGAGGAGCTGTGAGGCCCAGAGGGTCCAGAGGGTCCAGAGGCCACACATAGGTACAGTGCCATGAATCTTTGAGCCTAGATGGAACAGAATTAAACAAAAAAATAAAAAGAAACCAGGGCAAAAATGAAAAGGGACTTTATCAGATCAGTAGTAAAGTGTGATGACTTTTTTTTTTTTTCCAGTGGAAGCTGGAAAGGCTGAATGCAGGACAGGGCATGGCCTGCCTTGCATGAGTTGAGTAAGCAGATCCAAGATGCACTGGGGGAATGGGTGTAGGCAACTGCAGATTAGGTAAAGCAGATAGGAGCAGCTGCTGAATGGAAAAAAAAATAGAATAGAGAATGTCTTGGGGCTCCCCCAGATTGTGACAGGGGTACAGCTGGATAGGTTGTGGAGACTGCTGTTGGGTAAGGCAAATAGAGGAATACTGAAATCCACTCCCAGTGTGGCCAGAGCTCGGCTGTGTAGGGCAAAGGGGATTGGCTCTGAGATGAGTCGGTGGACAAAGAGGAGTCTCATTCACAGAGCGCTGGCAAGGGGTAGACACACAAGCACATAAGTTCTTACCCAGAAACGTGGAATCCAAGGGTCCGAGCATTATTTGGATGTCTAGCTGAGCTTTTGGCAAGGGAGGGAGACCCAAGTTGCCTGTCTGCTCTCACGTGCAAAAGCTGACCTCTCTGTGACTCAAATGGGAGGTTGAGTCTGGTGGGAGAGGGAGAAAAGAAACCCAGAAGTGAGGGTCCTACCTCCAGGTTTTGTGTTCCAAGCATAGTCCAGATATCTGGCTGAGCTTTTGGCAAGGGAGGGCGACCCAGGCTGCTCTCCACTGTCGCATGCAAAAGCTGACCTTCCCTACCTCTCTGTGACTTAAATGGGGGTTTGACTCAGGTGGGAGAGGGAGAAAGAAAACCCAGAAGGGAGGTGCCAACCCCAGGTTTTGTGTGCCAAGAGGAAAGAGGAAATTTCCTGTCTCCTTGTACGGGCCAACAAATGTTATGGGGGGAAAATGGGTTACGTGGTTTGGGTTAGAAGTAGGGGTTTGGGGTTCTTAGGAATTCCTCTTTAAAGAATTACACCCTCTTGCACACAAAAGCAATTAAAATAAGATGGTAGTTTATTTTAGGGCTGAGGAAGGGAAGAGAAGGGAAGGGAAACCAAGAGAAATCCTTGGACTTCTCCTGGGGAGAGAGGCATGGCATAAAACACGCGGCTCTGAGATACCAATCTCCTCGATCAGGAGGCTGGCAGGTACTTTTATATGGGACTGATGGGGGTGTGTGATATGATTATGGATTTGAGTCAGATTAAACTCTGAGTATGGGGTCAGGAAGGTACCCAGCCCTGCCCCAGTATAGTTAGTTTAGAAGTTTATTGCTTGTCAAATTTTCACTGTCTCCTTTAAGTTTTATTGCCAATTAACAGTATTTTTACTTCTGCTCAGTCTCCCCACTTGTCAGCTACATATTAGTTTTGTCTGCAATCCATCATGTGTCAGAACCCCAGTCAGTGGGTCAGGGAGTTTGCCCACCAATTCAATACTCGGGACTCAAGAAGAAAGGATGGGGCTCGGCACAGGATGCAGCAATTGAGTTGAGACCAGATGTTAAGTGACATGTCTCTTTTTCTCAGAGCAGAATCCCCTTGGCCCTGGGGTCCCAACAATGGATTATTCTTTTCTTCCCAACATAACCAAAGATAAATTTTAAGCCTGTCATCCTTCTAGAATTAACACAACTACAGAACAATGCTGAAGCACCTGAGTGACTCTTCCTGTTATTCAGGTTGAATATCTTTAGAGACAGGGGCCGGGAGAGGGGAGTCAGTGGGAACTGTGAGATCTGAAACATCTGACTGTCACTCCCCTGTTTCCTTTTCCATTGGTTTGACCTTGTTCCCCCTCCCCTTTTCCCCCTTGTTCCTGGAACACGTATGCATGTCTCTATACATTGATCACAAACTGAACACGCACCCTGGGTGAGACAGGATTGGATGTTAGATTGTGAGCTCAACCTAGTGTGCGTGGGGACTTCCACTCTGACCAACATTCCTATATAAGATCAAGGCATGTATTAGCTGGCGCGGCTCAGGCATTGAGCTTGCCCATTCCTGTGGGAATGTAATAAATCTGTCTCTGCTTGACTTGGTGGTCTCGAGTTATTTGGGTAAACTGAGGCAGTTTGCTCCATACAGGGGTGACCATCTTTTCTTTTTTATTTTTTAGTGAGGCAATTTGGGTTAAGTGACTTGCCCAGGGTCACACAGCTAGTAAGTGTTAAGTGTCTGAGGTCGGATTTGAACTTAGGTCCTCCTGACTCCAGGGCTGGTGCTCTATCCACTGAGCCACCTAGCTGCCCCTGTGAACCATCTTACTGTGGAAAATGAGGGAGGACCATCCTACACTGGTGGTGGCTGGAGGAGTTGGGTGAGGGGTGGCTGTAGATCTCTCAAGCCATCTCCTCCAGGACACAAAGGAAGCAGGCACACCCAAAGTTATCTCCCCAGGGGTAAGGGAGACTCAGATGAATAGCTCAATCTGATCTGGTTCTGCTTATCTCTCTAGGCTTATCTGTCCTCTGGCTTAGTTTCTCAAGAAGAAGACTCTTTGATGTGCCCCAGAGAACATCTGGGGTCCTCTGCACCCTCAACGTAATGTAGGATGGGATGGTATTCTCATATATGTACTATTGGGGAAAAAAAATTTATAGTGCTACTAGGTCTTTCTTTGAAGTAGATTATATATTTAATGTTAGAATTATAACAAAATATTTATGTAAAGAGAAATTTGGATCATTTTTCCTTAAATGTTTTTATTATATGTTCCATTAGAATTCAAGCAAATAATAGGTAGGGATGGGGAAAATAAATGTTTAGAAAAGAATCTTCAACTACAACTTAAAGTAGTGTCTATATGTACAGTGAAGTGGACCATTGAACTTTCTTCAAAACTCCAAAGTTGTGTTGGGAGGAGACTTTGTTTTTTTGCTATGTCCAAATATATATGTTGAAAAGGAATGTGGGATGCAGAATCTGAAAAGATAATGGGATGATGAAGCATTTTGAATTGAAGTTCAGTGAAAAGAAGTCTTAGATTAAAAGTTCTTTGAGGTTAAAGAAGAATATATCATCTCTCTTAGATTCATAGATCACTAAAGCTGAGGTCTAGAACCCTAACTGTAATCTAACCATAATCTTATTTTTGCATGAGTTGTAACTAAAATCAAGAGAATTTAAGGAATAATCCAAGATCAAATAGCTATTGGGTAGCCATGATAGAACCTTGACAAGATTTTGAATCTTTTCTAGTTTCTTATATAGTCTTCTGTACATAAAGCAAATTTATTTATTTATTTGTTTGTTTGCTTGCTTATTTATTTATTTATTTTTGTGGAGAGATGGGGGTTAAGTGACTTGCCCAGGGTCACACAGCTAGTAAGTGTCAAGTGTCTGAGGTCTGATTTGAACTCAGGCTTTCCTGAATCCAGGGCCGGGGCTTTATCCACTGTACCACCTATCTGCCCCCATAATGTAAATTTATTAAATGTTGATGAAATTAAATTAACAAAAAATTTGATTTCATCTCCATCATTGCATATAAAATCTTGGTGTAATTATTGATTGATTGATTCATTTATTTATTTATTTATTTGTTTGTTTGTTTATTCATCCATTCATTCATCCATCCATCCATTTATTTATTTATTTATTCATTTATTTATTCATTCCTTCATTTATTTGTTTGTTTGTTTGTTTCTTTATTTATTTAATATTTTAGTGAGGCAATTGGGGTTAAGTGACTTGCCTAGGGTCACACAGCTAGTAAGTGTCTGAGCCTGGATTTGAAATCAGATACTCCTGACTCCAGAGTTGGTGCTCTATCCAGTGTTCCACCTAGCTGCCCCTAAAATCCTGTTTTTGACATTAAATTCCTTCATGGTCTTGACCCCTTCCTACACCTCCACTCCTCTTATTCCTTACCCTTTCCTCCCTTCAACCTATCCCACTCTATATTTTGTGACACTTAACTATTTGCTCTTCCTCACACAAAATATTTTACCTATTACTTCAATCATTTTTGCTGGCTTTTTCCCATGCCTAGCATTATTTCTGTCTTCACCTTGGACTCCTGGCTTCCTTCACATCCTAGCTAAAGTATTACTTTTACAGAAAGCCCTTCCTGATTCCCCTAAATTCCAATGCCTTCCCTCCCTCTGTTGATTATCTCCAAATCATTCTATTTGCAATGAGCTCTTTGAAAACAGGAACTGTTTTGTATCTTGGTTTTTGTATTCCTAGCTTCTTTAGCTCAGTTCCTAGTGCTTTCTAAAGGTTGACTGATTCAATCAGCAGATCTGAATTTCTTAATCTGAATTAACTAAGATTACTAGATTTGTTTGTAAGTATTTTCCCATTTATTTACTAGTCTTTACTTTACCTTTCTGAACCCACTTTCATCCCAACTTTTGTGGGATTCTTTTCCTGGTCCCCTCAATATCAATTCCCTCCCCCTCCCCATGCTAGTATCTGCCATTTTCTTCCATTAATATTATATACATCTTATTTCCATGAAGTTATCTGCATATTATCTTCCCAATTTGAGAATGCCTTGAAAGTGGGGGCCAGGGTTTTGCCCTTTTTTCATATCCTCAATACAGTACTTAGATCAGTGCCTGGAACATAGTAATTGCTTAAAGTATGATTAACTAGTAGGAAAGACATGTTCACTACTTTCTAGTCTTGCAAGCATAAAACAAGAGAAAGTTTGAAAATAATTTGGTCATCAAAAATATTACATTGTTGTTGTTAAAGTTGTCATAATTGAAGTAGCTATCTGAACTATAATTTGTTCTTTAAGTAATATAGAATAGAGGACAAAAGAATAGAGAAAATAAAATATAGAACTATAGAATAGGGAGGGTTTCTTTCCTTAATGGACCTAGGTAGCTATCCTAAAATAGTATATTAGCACATACTATGAATCTCAAAATGGAGAATTTAGATTTTTCTTTTTTTTTTCCTTTTTTTTTTTTTTTTTTTTTTTGCGGGGCAATGGGGGTTAAGTGAATTGCCCAGGGTCACACAGCTAGTAAGTGTATATTGTCTGAGGCTGGATTTGAACTCAGGTACTCCTGAATCCAGGGCCGGTGCTTTATCCACTGAGCCACCTAGCTGCCCCCTAGATTTTTCTTTAAAAAACAAACAAACAAAACTATCATTTATAAAGGAGTATAGATTTAAAGTAAGGAGGTGATTTAGAGGTCATCTATTATAAACCTTTCATTGTAGAGAGAAATAACTTGAGGGGCAGCTAGGTGGCACAGTGGATAGAGCACTGTCTCTGAAGTTAGGAGGAACTAAGTGCAAATTTGACCTCAGACACTTACTTGCTTTGTGAGCCTGGGTAAATTACTTTATCCTGATTGCCTCAAAAAAAGAAAAAAACAAGAAAAAAAAGAAGAAGAAACTGAAGAACAGAGGGGGTGAAATCACTAGTCCTAATTTTTGCAAGTAATAACTGAAATGGGAATTGATTTCTGATGTTCCAAATTCCAAATGCAACACCTCTTCCACTGACCCATACTGCCATTCCATTCTCCTTCAGCAAGCAGACAGATAAGTAGAGATCATACTTTGAAACACACATACACACACATACATACACACATCTCTTCTTCCATTTATAGAATGGTAATATTTTTATTTAAACCACTCAACTTTTAATTTTTTTTAATTTCATGTTCTTCGATTAACTATATCTAAGAAGCTCATATAAAAGATCAAGGAAAAAAGACAACAGATTTATACATTTTCAAATATATTTAAAAGTTTTGGGCAATTCAAAATTGTTCCAACTCCTCTGAGATTGTTAAATTGATTTGACTTATTTACATGAAGAAACAAATGCCACATCATTTGGGTAAACTTCAGCTGGTGCAGAGGCCTTACCATTCTGAGACTGTGTTTTTAATTGAATAGTTTTTTGGCACTACAAAAGAAGAAACTTCAGCATGGTATGCTTCTGAGCTGTGCAGTGCTGGAAATTCACCAGTAAAGTTACTGAACATGAACTCCTCAGTTCAAACATACTAGCCTGCAAGAGGCTTCCACAAAAAATAAGTTTCCAGGACAGGAGGTAAACTCTTGCTCAGACTCTCCTTCTTGCCCATTTGTTCCACTTCCTAGAAATTTCCTCCCGAAGAAATCTCAGCATATTTTGAATTCAAATAATGGGCAAGATGACTATAATCCAAATATCCTCTCTGTAAGTTTCTGGACAATATAAGCAAAGATGAAGAAATACCACCTTAAGTATTTCTTCCACAAAAAGAAATCTATTGTTTATTGAACTGTGTGAGAAAGTCAAGCCCTTTCTGAAAGCTACTATATTTCAAATGAAGATGGTGCTGCATCTATGTTTACTTTCTAACATCTTGGTGAATATATTACTAACATTGGTGGTAAGCCAGAGTTTGTTAAATCTGTAAACATGAATCTTTAATTCTTCTCTTCCATATTTATGTAATTAATGGTCAAAGCAGCATGACTCACAGGACAGCTTAACAATCTTGTCACCCAGTGCTTTCATTTGAAAGCACTTTTACTCTTTTCATCAAAACTGACAGGCTATTTTTGTCAGAATCTTGACAGTGACAAAAAGTGGAAGGCTTAACTGTGTCTGATCTAAAACATGGGTATTATTTTGCAATTCCGAAGTCTGCCAAGTTATGCATTGTGATTATGACATTGAGTGAAGTTGTTCACTCCAACCCTTCTCTGCCCACTCTCCTGAATTTAACTGTAGAATTTTTCAAGGAAAATTGAGCACTTGAAGCCATTGTATTTCAGTCCACAATTATCAGGTAGTGGCTGAATGGTATAAATTGACACTTTTCATATTTTTGTAAGAGAGTTTAGAGACAAACTTTATCTCTATAATATGAAGAATGATAGAAAATAACTGTAAATGATAGGTTTTCTCCACTCTTATATTCAGAAATGGGACTTTCCCTCATTTATTTAGAGGATTGATAACTTATACAATGAAATGACATAACAGGAAGGTCAATTTAGTATAACTACGGGACTTCGTTTCAAGATGTTTCTTCAGACCATCATCTTATTCACAGGGAATAACAATAGTGGTGAGGATGATGATCATAATGATGATAATGTCTCCTATAGAAAACACTTAAAATATTTTAGAAATATTACCTCATTTGATCAAATCATGGTCATACAGTGAGCCTGGTTATTTTCATCTTAACTTAAATGCTTCATCATAATTTTTAAAGGCATTTAATTGGTCATTAAAATAAGATGTAGAAGAGGAATTCCAAAGAGTGTTCCAAACATAGAGGATAACCTGAGAAAGATTTCTAAGGAAATAATGACTTATTTAGTAAGAAGGAATTAGAACTGGAGTAAAAAGTCAATGGCAGATATAAGATTATAATGAAAAACTAAATGTCTAGCATATGAGAATGAGACATATTGAAAAATTCTATAGAATAGAGAATCTGGGTTCTGTGAGAAGATAAACCATCAGGATGACTTGAGATAGCCCTGGATGTTTGAGGCAATTGGGGTTAAGTGACTTGCCCAGTGTCATATGGCTAGTAAATGTCTGAGGTGAAATTTGAACCCAGGTCCTCCTGACTTCAGGGCCAGTGCTCTATCCACTGAGTCACCTAGCTGCCCTCAGAAAGGTTAAAAAGTAGAGCAAGTATGAAAGAAGAATCTAATACAGACTTCATTTGACCTGCTGACAACTTCATCTCTCAGATGTTTGCAAGGAAGATATGAAGAGCACTGTTATTGTGCTGGACATAATGCTAAAGGCCCAGATGCTAAAGGAAAAATGATATAAATCATGGGATAAAATATCTATTATATGAGACATGAGGAATGGAATACTGGGTACAATCATTTTTATACGTTAGAAAGACTATTGCAAATCTCATAACAAAAAGTTCAGATAAAAGCATGGAATGACACTATATTTTGTGACACTAAAAAGACTGCACAGGATGGAGGGAAATCTCTCAGAGATGAAATTCTGACAAAATGATTATGAATGATCTGGGTGAGAAAGAAATAAAGGAAGTATTTAAAAGTGTCAATATCACTGAATAGGGAGCTTTCCATTGCCCTCAGATTTTAAAAGCATAAGTATACTGGATTAAAGTAAGGACATACAAGCATGGATGAATAAATAAGAGTTGCACAAACCTGTAAAAATTAAACCAGGGCACTTTTGAGGAGGAATAGAGTAATAGATAGAAAATAGAGTAAATATCATGAGAAGGGAATAGGATGATGAGAAACCATTAAAAAGATTGATTAAGGATTGATTGATGATAATGGCAAAACTATGGTACTTACCTTGCTGGGCTATTGTGAAGAAAATTCTTTGTCAAGTTTAAGGGACTATATAATAGTCATCTATTATTGTTGTCGCAATAATCAACCTCATGTGTTTGTTGTAAGAAAATCTCTTTTTATAGTACTATATGTTTGTAGCTTGCTATAATAAATGATGAGCAGAATATTATCAGAAAGACATGGAGGGAATTGCATGAGCTGATGCAAAATGAAATCTACTGTATACAAAAGATCAGTATTAGTGTGTGATGATCTGCTATGAATGACTATAGTATATTCAGCAATGCAGTGATGCAAGACAACTCCGAAGGTCTTATGAAAAATGCAATCCATCTAAAGAGAGAGAACAGATGGTATTTGAATACAGATTGAAACATAATTCTTTTTTGTTAGTTACTTTATAGGAAACAGAAGAAAATATGATGAACAGGATGCTCTCAGAAAAACCTGGAAAGACCTACATGAAATGTACTGTATACAAAACAACAGCAAAAGTGTAAGATGATCTGCTGTGAAGGACTTGGTTACTTTCATCAGTCTAGTGATCCAATATGACTCTGAAGGTTTTATGAAAATTGCAATCCATCTACAGGGAAAGAACTGATGGTATCATAAAACAGATTGAAGCATAATTTTTGTTGATAATTCCTTAATCTGAAGTTTTGTTTTTGTCTGTATTCTTTCACAACATGGCTAATGTGGAGCTATTTTGCATGACTACTCATGTATAACTTATATTGAATTGCTTGAGTTCTTGGAGAGGCAAGGAGAGAGGAAGAGAAGTTGGAACACAAATTTTTAATTTGTTTTTACATGTAATTTAGAAAATGAAATTCTAAATGAAAAAATTAAAAGAAATAAAAGAATTAAACCAGGAAGGCATTTGTACCAGATTAAGCTGAAACTTTTAAAATATATTTTAAAAATTAAAATGTGGATGTGGATTTGATTGTACACATTGATTGTGTGTGAGTGTGTGTGTGTGTGTATGTGCATTCCTTGTGGGACAAACCAAGTCAAGTCAACAAATATTTATTAAGAATCTCATATATCAAACTAAGTGGTGGGAATACAAAAAATAGTCAAAACAATGCAAAACAAAACAGTCCTTGTCCTCAACATCTTGCAATCTAAATCAGGGACTATTAAACCTTTTTGCACTCATGACCCCTTTTTACCTGAGAAAGTTTTACATGACCCCTGGTACATAGTATACAAAATAGGTATGCATAACATTTTACTCTTGCAAAACTTTTTTGCAAATCCAACATTGTTATACAACCCAATATGGAGTTGCAACTCACAGTTTAGGAAGATAGGATATAAAGAACCACAGGTTTATTTCTTGTTTAACATTTTTTTAATGAATTGTCTTGGTGAAGAAATACTTTTTAAATACCCTGGAACTAAAAAGTAAAATATATTGATTGGTTCAGAGATAGAGAACCAAGATGACAGTGTAGCCAGAAGCAGTTCTAAATTCCCTTTTTATAACAAACTCTGCCAAATAAATATAGAAAAAGTCACTAGAACAGCATTATGGGGAAATTTAAAAAAAAGTCCCACTGTCATTTTTCCAATCCCGTTTGACATAGAAAATAGGGATGTCTGAAGACAATGGGAACAAAAATAAAATAAAATAAGTTTGTTACATTAAAATACAGTAAGGTGATACAAGTCTCCCCTCTGGCCTCTATCATACTATGTAGTCATAGAATAATTCTATTTATACAGAAATCATGGAAGTTGTTCTATTATATCTTGATGATCATAAGAGAAGAATGGAAAGAAAAAGAATGAGGAATATACTAGTTTGAGGAAGTAAAAGGAATGCTATGTGTATTTATCTTATAATCAGAATATGTGAGTAGAAGTCTATACAAAAAGGAGAGGTTAGGAAGGCATGACTGACACTAGAACCTCACTCTCGTCTGAATTGATCAATGTGTGAGATTAAAATTGGATATTAGATCATAAATCTCCCCTACTTAACCTTTCCCTTAATTTATCTCCCAGACTAGTAAATGGAAGAAGCTTCTGGTTTTCTAGATAGAGCCATTATTGTATGGTAGTCACAAGGTGATGTTGATTAGAAGGATAGGAAAATAGAAATACAATACAAATCATCTTAAGTCTAGGCTTAGTCTATATTCTTTATAAAACTCACCAAAACCGAAGGCCACTTTTGGGGAGAGAGACCGAGTCAAGTGCGTGCTGTTAACTGAGTGCCGGGCCAAGTCAAACTCCAGTCCGCGTCTGTCTGTGCAGCGCAGCCAGGAGACTAGCAGAGCAGAGAAAAGCCCCACTTCCATTCTCTCCTTGCCTTTTCAGCTCGCACCCCGGAAGTCGAGTGCATAGCAGGCAGTCTGACGTGCGCAGCAGGCAGACTGTTCATCTCCTCCCCAAAAGGGTGGTCCTTCAAAAACTGGCGTCTTTCAGTTATCCTAACCGACTGTTAAAAACTTTCATATTTTACCACAAATGCAATGAAAAATATATACATATACACAAAACTGGGTACTCACTCAATAGGGAAATCATAGGGAAAGGGGAAAAGACAAAAGGAGAAATTAGAGGAAGGGTAAATAAAAGGAGTTATTATTCCCAAGCAAAACAAGCCCTAATGGAAGATACACGGGGCAGGGGGGAATGTATAGCCCTTCTGAAGTGGCAAACAATGGGAATCTGAAAGGGGTGTTTTCATTGGGGAAAGTATGAACAATTTACAGAAAATACATTTGATGGCATACTCTCGTGATGTAAGAAATGATGATAAATATGATTTAAAATAAACTTGGGGTGATGTTATATTAATTGATGTAAAGTAAAGTGAACAGAAATATGAAAACAATTTAGAAAATGATGATGATTTTGTAGAGAAACAACTTTGAAAGAATTAGGAACTCTGATTAGGGGAATAAGTACCAGGATTCAGGGAGACTCATGAAAAACATGCTACCCACTTCCTATTAGAGACATGAAGGCTTTAGAGTGAAGAATAAGACATAGTTTGGGGACAGTGATCAATAAGGAGATTTTGTTCTCTTGACTCTTTCTTTGTGTAATTTTACAGCCTTGTGTTTCTTCATATAATAATCTATAATTAGTAGTTCACTATCTAATTAGTTTTGCTCTTAAAACATCTACAAGTAATACCTAGTGTCATTTTTAATTTCATAGGGAAAATTACATAATCTATGATGGTCTTTATATATCTTTACTTAAAATTAAATTTATTATAGTTTCTTTGATATGAAAATAAAGCTATAACTTTTTTAGTAATAAAAAATTCCAATCATTTAATCCATTTTTATCTCCTGTCCTTTTTCCTCTAATATCTTATTGATTCGTAGTCCAAATGTTCCTCGTCTTTTGTTGTGACATTCTGGTTTAATTTCTTATTACCTTTTTAAAAAGTTCATTTTCATTTTTGCATCATCACTAAGAGCATAAAGTCTAAAACATGCAATGTTTTCTTTGTTTAAAAGTTTGTCAGGGCCAGCTAGGTGGTGCAGTGGATAGAGCACTGCCCCTGGAGTCAGGAGGACCTGAGTTAAAATCAGGCCTCAGACACTTAACACTTAATAGCTGTGTGACCCTGGGCAAGTCACTTAATCCCATTTGCCTCAAGAAAAAAAAAAAGTTTGTCAGGGGGCAGCTAGGTGGAGTAGTACATAAAGCACCAGTCCTGGATTCAGGAGGACCTGAATTCCAATCCGGACTCAGACACTTGACACTTACTAGCTGTGTGACCCTGGGCAAGTCATTGCCCCCCCCCCCAAAAAAAAAAGTTTGTCAGGATTTAAAAAAACATAATTCTGTGCACACCCCTCTCATTTTTTCCTGCATTAGGATTTTATTTATTTTTCTCCTAGTAGTCTTTTCAAATATGTTCAGAAGGTTTTTACATTTGATATTTTTCTTTCTTCTCAAAGCTTATATCTATTTTTCCTGACTACTGTCTTTTCATTTAACATATGCATTTTCCATTTATACTTTTTTGAAAGTATAATCATATATTACCCTATATAATGTTCATGGGTGCCTTGATACTGTTTTCTCCTGTCCTTCAATAATGTAGCTAATAATTCAAATTCCACCAATATAGATCTCAGCTTCTTTTAACCCTGAGTGGCATATTGTACCCCTATGATATTTCTTATATTCTAATATGAATTGTAAATATTTCTCTGTAGTAATTTCTAAGTGTTATTAAGTCAGAGAGATTTGTCTTTTTATAAACATGAGAGATGTATGCTTTAGGGACCAATTTTTAATTGGGGAGTGTTAGCTATGTGGCTTGCCACAATATTGGGGCAAGGAAGGAGACTGACAACCTCCCTCAAAACAGAAGAGGATTTATTAAGAAGAACGAACTAAAAAAACACAAGCAAAAATCAGTAGAATTAGGGGAAAGGAAATAAAATGGGGGAAGGGAAATGATACAACTTGACTAAACACCACCGCCCAGCAATGAGCTGAGAACACAGACAGCTGCATCCTCTCCCTTCCAGCTTCAAGCTAGAATGGCAAATCTCCTTCCTTCTTCTTCCCAGCAGACCCCAGGCTGACTACACACACAGCCCCAAGCCAATTGGCTGGCAGCTCTGACTGACAGTTACATGATTGCCCTCACTGGACTTCCAGTCATTATAATTTTGCCAGGCCCACGTAGACGTTGGTGAGTAGTGATGAAGTGAGATGCCAGCACCATGGCAATGGCTACAACCAGTGGGTGGAGCACCTTGCCATTTGCAGAGGCTCTGCGCCTGAGTCCCAGGCCAGTGTATGCCTGGGTTTTTAAAAATTCTAACCAAAAGATGAAGTAATAAAAACTTCAAATAACAATTAATTCCTTACAATGCTTAGTCCATGTATATTCAGTGAATTGAAGTGAAGTTTACTTGGGTAATCCAAAGTGAACTACACAAGGTAGGGGTGTATTGCATCTTTGACTTTTTTGGAATAAGTCTCAGGGATGATTATAAATGGTTATGCTTATTATTCAAGTTAAAACTATTAAAATACATTTCTTGGAGACCAAAATATACTCTTTTCCTACTCCCCATTATTTTGCACTCTTTTCCAGGAGATGTCAGATACAGGCTACAGGGAAATTTGTCATTATTTAGGGTTAGTGATTAGACCTGTGATTTCACTTGTAAAGAGAATTGTCTGCTGAAGAAATTTCTTCTACAAATTCAACATCTCTGCAATTTACAATATTAGAAGATTGTCCAGATAAATGGATGACAGAGTAAATTGACGAGGAGCAAATAGTCATTTTATAGCAGAGTCAGAACTTGAACTCAAGTCATTCTGACTGCAAGGTTAGCTCTCTATCCACTACAAAATCCTAACTTTCATTAGTCCGCTCGAATTCAGAAGAAAATATTGGAGCAAAATAGAGAACACTAATCCATGTTCTTCCTGGGAAATTATTTTTGCCTAAAAAAGGAAACTCATGAAGAAAGAGATAATAATGGTAAAATTAATAATAGCCACTTACATTTCTATAGCTATTTAGTCTATTATGCATTTCCTTTCCAAAAACCCCAGGTAAAAGCTTATAGAATAAATGGATGTGGCTTGCATTTCCTTCAGATTCTGCTTTCTCCTTCACTTTTGAACTAAATATATAATTGTATTCTCTTTCTCAAAATCTACATTTGATTCATAAATTCTACTTTACTTTCATTTTTACAAAAGGCAGGTTTTGCCTCATAGATTTAAGGTTGCTATTTTCTTGGGAAGTTTATCATTTCATCCCAAAGCTCAGTAATTTCAGTATGTAGGGTTTTGTTTTTGTTTTGTCCTCCAAATGTCTGTATGTTGCTCATATACTATGGTACCTACTTTCAAAGAAATTTTCATGATGACTTCTGGATGTCAAAAATGAGTTTATACTCTCCATTGCTGATCCAGGGTGAGATGAATATAGTAAAGAACACTCATCACTAATTTTTAATGTAGCATCTCTCACATGGTCCAAACTCAGAACAGCAAACATCTGTGTTTTCCAGATGTAGATATCCTGTGATTACAAAGATACACACACAAAAAGAGCTAAATGGAAAAGAAGGATATCAAAGATGTTTGGGATATTTTTTTTTAAATTGCTGATGAATAACGAATCTAGCATCATGATAATTTTCTTTTTTAAACCTCGATGTATTGGCCATGTTTTTGAAATAAATGTCAAGAAAAATCCATCTCTCTTGGTAATTTATGTAAGCTCCACTCAAGATTTTACTTTAGCAGTATTAGAATAAGGAATTGTTAGATTAGTCACACAGATTCTGCCAACTCATGTCAACAATAATATGGGACAGTGAATTATTTTCCCCTAAAATGATGGGAACCATCAGACCCTTAAAAACAAAACTAGTTCACAAAACTTCAACTGCGACATTATCCTCCACTTTTCTGTGTTTAGGTGTTCTTTGAAACCTGAAATTCCTACTACTTAAATGCCCAGACTGTACTCAAGGGTGCTTTGGAAAATTCTAGTAGAATAAGCTTTCATAATGCAAGGATTTTTCCCCTCCACTGTTGTGACCTACTAGACCAATTAAGCAATAAATCCTCCTTTAGAGATTGTCTTGGAGGTGTGAAAAAGGAAAATACAAGCCTATATCAAAAGATGATACCACAAGCTCCAAAATCAAATATCATTCAGTAAAAATGACTGTGCCTCAGGAAATAGGGAGAGATTCCACTACATATTGCAATCTAGAGGGAGCAATTATTTGTGTTAGCTCAGCCGGATAAGAAAATTGCCATCAGCTATGTTTAGAACCAGCTATTTCAGACATTTTGACAGTGCTTATATGGGCAAAATCACGTGGTATATTTATAGCAATTAGTCTCCTGATGACTGCCTGGTATTAGTAAGTTATTTGTGTTTGTGTGTGCATGTATGTGAGAGAGATACAGACAGAGACACAGAGAGACACACACAGAAAGAAAGAGACAGAGACAGAGAAGAAATAGACAGATTTCTTTATCTGACAGAGGGGGCTAAAAGGGTTAACAGATAATCTATCAATAGTAGCTATCAATAGTACCTAAATGGTGTCAACAGAAAAACCTAAGACTTGGGCTCTAATTTAGATCTGAGCTCCAAGGGGGGCTATAACTTACATACCCCAGCTCTGAAAGGGATTAATGGATAACTTAAGACTTGGGCCTTCATTAATACACATCAGGGCCTAGGTTCCTGTTACCCACATTAATCATCACTCATAAAAAGAACATAAAGAGGCAGGTCACAGAGACCCTAACTACAACAAAAATATAAAGAAAGGCTAGAGCAAAACTAATTGATAAATGTTAATATCTAGAAACTAGGCCTGGGAATGAAAAATATATGTATACTCTGACCTTGGAAGGTTGAGGTAACATAAGCAGAAAAGGGGAAATTTGTCCCCAGCTCATCTTACAATGTGTAAACCCCCAAAACACACCTCCATGGAAAAAGGTACTTGACTTGGGGGCTGGCTTAGGACCCCAGGAACTATAAATTAGGAAAAGCCCCCCCTTGTGCCTCCCTAAAATGGAGATTATTATAAGGAGACTGATAATCAATTTATCCATACTATAAATATAACTGTCTTTTCTTTCCCTATTCAAGAGATACCTTTACTTTTTTATGGTTCTCTCTCTGAGGTCAAGTCTTTCTTTTTTAAAAATTTATTTATTTATTTATTATTTCTGCATTAGTCTTGTTATGAGAAAAGAATCAGAGCAAAAGGGAAAAACCTCAAAAAAGGAAAAACAACAACAAAAAAACAGAAATAGTATGGTTCGATCTGTATCTAGATTCCACAGTTGTTGTTGTTGTTTTTCTGGATTTGGAGAACATTTTCCATCCTGAGTTCTTTGGAAGTATCTTGGACCATTGTGTTACTGAGAAGAATCAAGTCTATCACAGTTGATCAAAACCCACTGTTGTTGATACTGTGTACAATGTTCTCCTGGTTCTGGTCATCTCACTCATCATCAGTTCATGCAAGTTCTTCCAGGTTTCTCTGAAACCAGCCTGCTTATTGTTTCTTACAGAAATTACATTCATATACCACAACTTGTTCAGCCATCCCCCAATTGATGGGCAACCCCTCCATTTCCAATTCCTTGCCACCACAAAGAGAACAGCTATAAATATTTTTGTACATATAGGTCCTTTTCCCTTTTCCATGATCTCCCTGGGAAAAAAAGATCTAATAGTGGTATTACTGGGTCAAAGGTTATGCACAGCTTTATAGCCCCTTGGGTATAGTTCCAAACTGCTCTCCAGAATGGTGAAATCAGTTCACAGCTCCATCAACAATGCATTAGGGTCAACAGTCTTTCAATAAAACTTGGGTAAATGAGTCACTGAGTCTTATAATTCTTTGGGACAACTCATGATCAATCTTAATTCCATACCAAATTATACCTACATGGTAAGCAAGATATAGTAGCTTGGTTGTTGGCCTTGGAGGAAACATAGGTTCAAATTCTGCCTCTGACACTTATTAGCAATGTTAATCATGGGTTGGTCACTTAATCTCTCAGATAATCCTTTAAGAACATAGGTTGCAAGGAGTCTTCACACTAAGTAAATTATAAATGTTGAATGGGTTTTCTTAAGAATACAGTCATAGATTTCCAGAAACACTTATTATTTTTGTTTATATCCCCATGAACTCATAGTGCCTTATGAACTCATGCACTATGAACTCATTGTCTTAAACATACTTTATTTCTGAAGCAATAGAAATATATAAATATGTATACATACATGTTGTTGTTCATCCATTTTCAAAGAAGGCCATTGACCTCATCAGGTGATGTCTCATCACCTCATCAGACAGGAAGAGTTGCACAAAGTTGTCAACCTCACTCTATTCCAGAATTATTGAAGTCCAGTAGCAAGACAAAAGTTAAGATAACTAGCAATGTCAAAGGATTCAGTGGATCATCTTGGTGTCTTCAATGTATTATCAAGTTGTAAATGCTCCACAGAGCCCACTTAAACCACCTTCCTGGGCATTGAAACAAATTGTTCTCATTCACCCATTCTCCTGGGGAAAATCTTCATATGCTTTGAATAGCCATTGCTGTAATTCACCAATGCATTTGACACTTGACTGTTACCATCAAACTGGGTTAGTCCATCAGCTGAGATGGTTTAGCAGGATGTGGCTTCTGTATATGCTACCATTTCTTGGTACTACATGTAGGAATTGGATGAATCAGTTTGATATCAAATGTTGATGAGTAGTCCTGAAAAAGGTTCAATACAATCTCATACCAGAGGTCCTAGTCTCCCCTGAACAAACACACTCTTTCTCTTTCTCTCTCTCTCCACAGATACACATATACAGACACATATACTTATGTAGATACATACATATATGTGTGTGTGTACACATACATAAATATGCATTATGTATAGGTATATAAATTTACCTGCCATGGATTGATATTTTTATTGCTTATATAATCTGGCCATTTTCTTATAGTCTACAGTTTCCTTTACATGTAGAACAAGACTAAAAAAAGAAAGAAAGAAAAAACAAAAACAAAAACACAAAAACAAAAACATATCAATAGACTAATTTCGCCACTTTTTTTTAACTTTCATATTGGCCTAAATGGTTGTATAGTTGATTACAATAGCTAGAGAATTAGTTTTGTGTAAATGAAAAACAAATTGAATATCCAATCAGAGACATTCACAAATGTTCACTGTGAGCTTTATTGCTATCATTGAATCTATCAAGGAATAGAGACTACAAATGCTGCAAAATGGAAAACTTAAAATTGAACTCATATATGTTAAGAATGGGGCTTGCATATTCTCACACAGAAGTATTTGTTCCTGTTATTTTTTTTCCTTATCTGAAAAGCTCCCTGATAATAAGGAAATGAATCCCAACATTCCCTTTTTATTTTATCTTTTGTATTGATTGTTTGTTTTTTTCTTTCCCAACCATGGAAAAGTTATATCCTAAAGATAAAGGAAGCTGTGGCAGTTAGATCACATAGTGGATAAAACGATAACCCTGGATTCAGGAGGAGCTGAGTTCAAATCCAACCTCAGACACTTAAAACTTACTAGATGTGTGACCCTGAGCAAGTCACTTAACCCTCATTGGCCAGCAAAAAAGATATAGAGTAAAGAAATCCTCAAGTCCATAAATCCCCTATTCCCCAAAGACAACATTTAGGTATCTGCTTTGGGTTTTTAAATCAAGATTATTCTTATCCTAAATTGGCTGCTTCCCAAACTTCAGAGACATCATTTTCCTGTCCTTAAAATGGGACTTGTCCTTTTCTGAGATATATATCTGACATCGCTAATGAACATAATATGATGAAATTGGTAATTGTGAATATTCCCTCTCTTAGGTTCTCCTTTGTATTAAATAAGAAGTGAAACTATCTTGAATTTAACAAAATCTTTAACTTTTGGAAAGTCAAAATAAATGTGTTTTTTATTCAAGAGAGTTTAGTGACCTTAATGTTGCTACTATACCCTTAAATAATTTTAAAATAATTTTATTTATGTATTTTATTTTTACATTAACTACAATTTTTAATTTGTCATTTGTTTTCCTCCCATCCTATTTCTTATCTACTTACTCAGGAGAAAAGTGATTTACACATAGTATGTGCAGAAAAAAAAATCTTAACCAATTTTTCCCAGGAGTGAAAAGGAAATGTCTAGACTGAAGTTGAATTGCTCGACATCGGTTCTTTTTTTTTTTCTTTTTGCTAGCATGAGGGTGAATTTGAGGCATGTTCATTTGATGTATTTCACATGCCTTTAATCTCTCACTATTTTAAACACATACAGACATCTATGAACTTTCAATTGTATACTACTGTACTGTAGTAACAAAAATAAGTTCATACTTAAGAGCTTGAAGGATCTGATTTTGTTGATATGAGTCTTCTCTCTATGTCCTCAACCCCCAGCATCTCAATAATTTAGTAGATGTTCCTTAAGAGTTGCTATGGCTAAAATGTTCACACACACACAAACTCACTTACATATATAAATATTTTATATATAATATATCATTTATATTATATTGATATAGATACAGTGAATAATATTGTTCTGGGCCGCTCTGAATGTAGATGAATTCATACGTAGATAACGAGCATATAGTTCATTATTACTCAAAAGTTTTCTAGCTTGGTAGGACCTGCAAAGCTTTATTTACAGTGATGGAATTCTAGAGCTCAAGGTTACCTTCATGCATTAGCTTGCCATGAAAGTAAGAGTTCAGTGGAGCAAAATAAAGTTCACTCTATTAAAAGAGAACAGGTCATATATCTGAAAATAAAGTTTCTTTTAATGTATCTTTATCAAAATGTTATCCTAAGGAACTTGTACCAAATCTCCTGCAAGACTCCCGCCATTATTTGTAATACCATCCCCTCCCTAATTGCGAGATGATTGAGGGCAGAGACTTGCTCTTGCCTTCTTTTTATTCCCACACCTAGCACAGTGTCTAAGACATAGTGGACACATGAAAAATGCTTATTGATTGACTTATTGACTAGAACTTTCAGGTGTCTTTTTTTCTAGTAATTTCTCAGTTCGTTTTTGTTGCTGATAATGTTTATTTATTTTTAGAAAATAAAAACTCAAAATGTCCTAAATTTCTTTCTCCTAATTAATAAATGTATCACATTTTCTTATGTGTGCAAAGGTTGTTTGTCATAATGGAATGTAATCTTGTTGAGGGCAGGGAGGTTTTAGCTTTTGACTTTTTTCCCTGTGGGTTTCTAATCAGTGTATAACATGTAATTGATTTTGAAGAAATAATTATTTCTGGATTTCAGTGAAAAGAAAACATGGAAAAAATCGAGGAAAGAGATAGATTGACTTCTTAATTTTAATTAAATGTCCATATTTTCCTATTGGTAAAGTTAAAGTCAATTAGAGAATAAGTCCAAATTACTTTCTAAGTTTCAAGTTTAGTTTTACATTGTTATGAAAACAGTCAGAAATTAAATTCTTTGAAAAAACTAAGTTAAGTTTTAAATATAGCCAAATGGCATCCCAAACTTGGAAAATATCCAATTTAGGAGAATACTTCTATTTTGACACAGTTTTACTTTACTTCCACCTTTAATGAGGGAATCATTATAGAAACATCTCACTCACAATTCTTAATGGGGCAATCAAAGACAAGCATGGCACAATGGGAATGATACTGTATTTAAAGTTGGAGGAATGGGTTCAAAATCCCACCTGTGCCACTGACTACTTATATGGACTCAGGCATGTCACTTAAACACTCTGAAACTTATTGTACTAATCTGTAAAATGAGAAGGTTGGAAGAGATAGTACTTGAAACCCCATCCAAAAGAGACAATGTTTGGTAAGTGATTAGCACAGTTCCTTCCCCTTCACCTTCTAGGTCTAGGTTGATGATTTTATGATCTGATATGATGTCATAATCGATTAATTTGAATAGACAAATACACAGTAATTTTTTTATGAAAATGTAGATTTATTATGAAATTATTGCACAATGGCAAGTGTATAAAAGTCCCGGTTAAAAAATAATTTAACTCAAGAGCAGCATTTTTTGAAAAAGCAGAGCCTCTATTTGTTTTACCACATCTCTTGATACTACCTTTTATCTGAATTAATCAGAGTCTTTCAGAACATAGCAAAGTTGCTCTGATTCTTCTCTTATAACATGACAAATGCAGAAATATGTTTAATTTTATTGTACATATATAACCTATATCAGATTACTTGCTATCTTGGGGAGGGAGGGAGGGAAAATTTGAAACTAGTAATCTTATAAAAACAAATGTTGAAAACTATCTCTACTTGTAACTGGAAAATAATAACATACTTTCATAATAAATAAAATTTTAAAAAAGAACATAGAAAAGTTGTAATCCAGTAAATGTAGACAATTGAAGGGAAATTATTGTGATTTACTTGCTACTTAAATACTTTCCAAGTATTTCATTACTCAAAAAATGAATCTCACTAAGAGTGAAATACAATTCCAAAAACCTAAATATATCTCTTGCCAAAAATGAATTGAAATTGGGGGCAGCTAGGTGGCACAGTGGATAAAGTACCATCCCTGGATTCACAAGGACCTGAGTGCAAATCGGGTCTCAGACACTTGACACTTACTAGCTCTGTGACCCTGGGCAAGTCACTTAACCCTCACTACCCTGCAAAAAAAAAAAAATTTGAAATTAAACACTGAGGTCTGTTCCCACTTAGGACACACATGTATTCATGCATATATACATGTACACACATGAATAAGGAGGTGATCATGTATATTTAATATATATGTATGTATACACATATATATAATACACACACATGTATATGTGTGTATTTGGGTCTATGCATGTGTCTATGTGTCCATACCTGTATGTGTGTGTATATTTACACACACACACACACATATACACACATATGCATATATACTCACTCACAATAAATGGATACATATGTGTATTTTGCATGT
Source organism: Dromiciops gliroides (assembly GCF_019393635.1). Classification (NCBI taxonomy): domain Eukaryota; kingdom Metazoa; phylum Chordata; class Mammalia; order Microbiotheria; family Microbiotheriidae; genus Dromiciops; species Dromiciops gliroides. The sequence goes on along the minus strand of NC_057866.1, from coordinate 216,929,396 downwards.
ATGAATGTACACATATAAAAGTGCATTGTATATACACATGCATGTAAGTAAATATATACACACATGTGTGCAGACACGTGCATATATATGTATATGAATATGTGCATATATCTGTGTAAATAAATGTGTGCATGCATGCATGTGTGTTCATACCTACATATATGAATAGGTACATGTATAAGTATATGTATATCTATCTTTCTATCTATCTATCTTTTTTTTTGCGGGGCAATGGGGGTTAAGTGACTTGCTCAGGGTCACACAGCTAGTAAGTTTCAAGTGTCTGAAGCCGGATTTGATCTCAGGTACTCCTGAATCCAGAGCTGGTGCTTTATCCACTGCACCACCTAGCCACCCCCATATCTATCTATCTTTAAAAAATCTTTCAGCTATATCTTTTCTATGACCATTTAAGACTTTAATCCTATGGTAACATATTTTTACTACTACAAGATCATTTTAATTCCTGAAGAAAGATGTTATGCATCTGTCTAATTAATGCTAAACCTGCTGTATTCTGTGGCCACTTGGCTGTGTGACCTAGTTCCCTCCAAGCTGCTGATCAACCAAAGTAGCAGTTTTCCACAGAATGTGACAATCAATGATCTGTGACTAAATGAATGAGGACATCAGCCAACATTTTCATTTCTTTAATTCAGCCTTTCTTCTCTGAGTATGGTAGTGATAATAAAGACCCTATTTTCCCCCCCAGCTACTACTCATATAGAAACATTTTGAAAGTTTTTATTCTCAATCTATACCTTAAGGGCTGGCTATACTAATCTTTTTTACAAAAAATCTCCTCTGGTATTTAATGGAAATCTTACTTGAAAAAAAAATCAATGTCAGGATTGAGGCCTCCAGAAATGATTTTCCCAATGTAGGAATCAACCACCTCTGTGTATGCTGCTATTTCAAGATAACTTTCTGGGATGATTAAATTTTCATACCTCATGGCTATTTTCTCTTGAGAACAAACTGACAGTTTTATTCCATAAGATGTATACATGTACTTGCTATTCTCCTTTATTAGAAAACATTCTTTTTCAGAGTTCTAGAAGCAGACAAAGGCAGACATCATTGAAATAGTGTTGTTGAATTTTTCAATGACTTAGCATGGATTGGGTGGCTTACATTCTCATTCAGTGCTTCATTTATTTGATTCTTATCATGGGACCTATGGGTCAGATTATCCTAAATTGATATTGACAACATTCTTCTGTTTAAGTGCTCTAGTTGAATGTGTACCAATGAGTCTGTCCATCCTCCACCAGCATTACCTTCCTTTCATTTCCATACTCTAATTCTTCACTTCTGCAGTGGTAACCAAAGTCTTACCATAATGTCCACAAGCATGTCAAGAAAACAGGACCATGAATGAACACTTAGTGTTCATGAGGGATGGGGGAGAAATGGAGGGCAAAGTCAAGATGGCATAGTATTGTCAGCAACCCAGTTGAATTCTCCCAACAGTCCCCTCCAAACTACTTTCAGTTAATTCCTTAAAACACATTTCAGAGCAGCAGAGACAACAATAGGTCAGAGATATTTTCCGTCAGTCTGAGGTAACTTAGAAGGTAAACAGGAGAGGTCTATGACACAAGAGTGGGAACTGGCTGTGATCATAGCACAGAAACATCAGTACTGGGTCTTGGAGGATACTAAAGCAACCTCAGAAAAGCAGCTTCATGCATTCTCAGCTCAGAGACTATAAGGAAGGGGCTGTCAGACAACTGGTCAGAAAGATATTAGAGCAGACCCTTTGTCACAGAGTATATGTGGCAATGACTGGCAACTCTACTAGCCATACAGAGTTCTGGGACACAGTTCCAGGGCAGAGAGGAGTGTCTTCACCTGATCACAAGGGAACAAAGCACTGGTTACAATTTCAGGGCCAAGAACTCTTGTGGCTACAGAAAAGCAGGGTAAATGCCAGAGCATAGACCAAGAGATTGGTCACCACATCTCCTCCCCCCACCCCCCACCAATCACAACACTTTGGAATCATCAAAAACTTTTCAGAACCCCAGAACTTGCTCTGAAAACAACACTAAAATGATTGAAAGAACAGGTGGAAATACTCAGGTGGTATAGGTTATAATGGTAAAAGAGGCACAAAATTTCATTGAAGTAGGGTGAAAAAACTTAGAAAGCAAAATTCGTCAAAATTGGGGAAAGAAGTATGAAATTTTAGTGAGGAAAATAATTTCTTAAATATTATAATATGGTGGGGGTGGTAGTGGCAGCTGGGTGGTGCAGTGGATAAAGTATCAGCCATGGATTCAGGAGGACCTGAGTTCAAATCCGGCCTCAGACACTTGACACTTACTACCTGTGTGACCCTGGAGAAGTCATTTAACCCTCATTGCCCTGGAAAAAAAAATATATGTACATATATATAATTGGGCAAGTGGTGGGTAATGTCTCAATGAGCCATCAGAAAACAATAAAAAAGTAAATAGAATGAAAGAAACAAGAAAATGTGAAATATGTTGACAGAAAATCAACTGACATAGAAATTTATTGGTTTGCCTGAAAGTGGACGTTTGATCACACACTGCCCCAATATCTTAGAATTACAAGATAAAAATAGACATTGACAATAAATTTAAAACTCACCAATCACCTCTTGAAAGAAATCCTAAAATGAAAACTCACAGGAATATAAAAGCAAAATTCCAGAGATATCAGGTCAAGGAGAAAATATCACAAACATCCAACAAGAAAACATTCAATATTATGGAGTAACAGGAAATATCACACAAGGTTTAGCACCTTCCACTTTAAAGGATTGGTGGACTTGGAATATCATATTCCAGAAGGCAAAAGAATTAGATTTACAACCAAAAATAACACACTAAGGTGGGCATAATCCTTCAGTGAGTAAATAGACTTTAATGAAATGGAAGACTTTGAAACATCCCTGATGAAAAGATGATAGCAGAATAAAAAAAAAAATGCCATTCAGAAACAAGAATCAAGAGAGCATAAAAAGGTAAATATGAGAAAGTAGCCATAAGGGAGTCAATATTTAAACTGTTGATATTCCTATATGGAATTTGATACATGTAACTCCTAAGAACATTATCATTTTTAGGGTAGTTAGAGGAATCTACAATAATAGAAGGTATGAATGTGAGTTAATTGCATTGGAATAACCCCTTTAAGAAAGTAGGGGTGAAAAAGAGGGATGAACTAGGAGAAGGAGAAAAGGAGAAGTAGATTGGGTTAAATTTTTAATATAAAAATGCAGAAGGAATATCTTTTAAAGTGGAGAGGTAAAATAGGAGGTTTGTGGGTAATGTTTGAAATATACTTTAGCAGAAAAGGTTGAAAGGGGAAGAAGGGAAACACACTCAGCTACATAGGGAAATAGGAGCTAAGTAGAAAAAATATATGGGAGAGATGATAAAAGATAAAAGGGAGTGTGAATTAAAGGAGTCAGAAGCAACAGACTTAAGGATAGAGAGGGTAAAGAGAGAAAAGGAGGGAAGGAAGATGGGGGGGGAGTTTAACAGAAGAAAATGAGATGGAGGACAAAGCACAGTTAGTAAACATAACAGTGTATGTGAATGGGATCAACTCATAAAATGGAAGCAGAGAGCATCATGGATTAGAAACCAGAATCCAACAATAGGTTTTGTTTTGTTTTTGTTTTTGTTTTTTAGGCAATTGGGGTTAAGTGACTTGTCCAGGGTCACACAGCTAGTAAGTGTTAAGTGTCTGTGGCTGGATTTAAATTCAGGTCCTCCTGAATCTAGGGCCGGTGCTCTATCCACTGTGCCACCTAGTTGCCCCCCAACAATAGGTTTTTTAAAAGAGATGCATTTGAAACAGTAAGTGAGAGGCAAAATTAAAATAAACAGATTACATGGAATCTATTATGCTTCAACTGAATTAAAAAAAGCCAGAGGTAGCAAACATGATCTCAAAAAAGTGAAAGTAAAAATGGACCTAATTAAAAGAGCTAATCAAAGGGTCTACATTTAGCTAAAAGATACCATAGACAATGAAACAATATCACAAATTTTACAGCAAGTTACTGTTGATAAAGACCTCTTTTCTCAAATATATCAGAAACTGATTGAAAATTATAACTCCAAGAATATGAATAAGCAGTTTCCAGAAAAAAAGCAAAAAAGTATGTATAGTTATATGAATGAATAGACACTATTAATCAGGGAAAGGCAAATTAAAACAGCTCTGAGCTATCATCTCACATCTATGAGAAATAACAAAAGCTAGAGGAAATAAGGGAAAATAGGCACCCTAGTAAACTTTTGGTTGAGTTGTGAACTGGCCTAACCATTCTGGAGATCAATTTGGAACTATGCCCAAAGGATTTTAAAACAGTGCATACCCTTTGATCTAGCAATATCACTGGTAGTTCTTTACCCTAAAGAGATAAATAAAAAAAGGGAAATGACCTATATAAAATATCCATATCCATATCCATATTCACATCCATATCCATATCTTCTATATCTATATCTATCTGTATATATATATATATATATATATATATATATATATATATATATATATAGAGAGAGAGAGAGAGAGAGAGAGAGAGAGAGAGAGAGAGAGAGAGAGAGAGAGAGAGAAGCTCTTTTCTGTAGTGGTAAATAATTAGAAATTTAGGAGATGCTTATCAAGCGGGGAATTGCTGAACAAATTATGGCATGTGCTTTTGATGGGGTATTATTGTGCTATGAAATATGACAAGAGGGAAGCTTTAGATAAAATTGGGTAAAATAGATAGATGGGTATATATATATATGTGTGTGTATAAATATGAATATAAATATTTATACATACATATGTGTATATGTACATACATATATGTGCGTATCTATCTGTATATGTACACACATACACATACACACATATAGATATGGGGAGACATGCATGAAGTCTAGGTAGTGCACTGCCTTGGGAATGGCCAAGAGAATGTCCATTGGCAAGAGCTGAGGTTGGATTCTCTAGGTTAAATTTTCCGCCCACGTAGCATGGGACAGCCTAGGTATGCCATCTCATTCTATGCCTGACTATGATTCCCCCTCCTATGTGCCTGGTGTCATGGATATCTCAATCCTATGTATCTGATTAAGCCTGACTCAGTTTCCTCTCTTCTTTTATGGTGATCCCATAATTATTTCAGGTGTCATGATAAATACAATGTTGAATTTGGCCTTGGCATTTGTTATGAGTTATATTAGATTATTTGATTTCTCATAATGGCATGAGGATAATTAGGCAGATGATGCAAAAATTGATGAAGTAAAGGTAAAAATTATTTTCTTAATTAATATCACAATTGTCTTATCAATTTATTCCCCACAGGGGGTTAACATTTATATTAAGTTATTAAAAAAGATTCAATTTTTGTTTCTATTAAATCTAAAAGATTCTTAATTTCCTCAGATATGGTTTTGAGAACTCTTATTGTTTGATTTGGTTATTGGCAAAGCTATTTAAAGTTGTGTTAAGATAAATTTTTTATTGAACTTTCCAACTGCTTATCAGTATCTAAAACACCAGAGACTTTACAACCACACCCAAAACTTTCCAACTGAGACTTGCTAGCTGATCATCAGTATCCATACCTGAAAGACTTTCATTCCACAACTGAATCCAGAGGATAACCCAAGAATAATCTGTAGGGGCCAAATTTAATATGGGGAGAGTTAATTGGGTGGCTCACCATAATATTGAGGTTCAGAAAATGATGAGGTACCTCTAGGTCCAAAGTTTCCTCCCCTCAGAATTGCCTTTTTTAGTTATTTTTCCTAGGCATATAAGAAAGGAGCTTAGCAGCCTCTTTTCCACAAATAAATCAGGTTTTATTTAATAGGAATAAAATACACAGCAAAGGTGAAATTAATAAAGTCAAGGACAAGGGATTAGGGAAAAAGGAAAATTGATAATCTCCCTGACTCTTCTAGCAAGGGTTGTCTCAAACCCAAACTTGCTTGCAGCTTAAATAATTCAAAGGGCTGGATTTAACTCACCTCCAGGGATAAATACTTTTTATGGCAGCCAGTCTGCTCCAAAGCTCCTTCAAGGCCAGAGAGCGAGTGAGAGTGTGTGAGCCACTCCCTTTTTCTACCTTTTTCTCCCTTCCCCAAAGGGGAGGTCCTACAAGTAGTGTGGCTGAGACTGGTTCCCTGTTGATGATGCAGTCCACAGCCTCTGAGGACACTCCTTCTAAGGGTTGGCCACGTTTAAACTAGGTGGCTAAAAATCTAATTGTCTTAAGTGGGTACTTAGTAGTTTCTCATTCACACCCATTTCAAACACTACTAGATCAATCAAGTCAGACCCCTGTCCATCTGCCAAATTCCATTATTTTACCACATTCCCCCCTTTGTTTCTTTGAGGAACGCTGAGTGTTTCTTTGATGAAACACATCTGAGAAAAGACTTTCAAAGCCATAAATGAACATTTTCCTGCTTTCCTTTCCCCATTGTATACACTATTTATAATATCCACTTACTAAATGGTAGTGTCCCCTTTAGTTTACTGTCAATGCATTGCTAGATTTCTTTTCTCTCTTTTCATTCCCTTTACATTTATTCATAAGTAACTGTAATGTTATTGCTTCATTAAGGAAATTATTGTTTTTTTTTAATGAAGCACAGGGGGGAATGTAAGATATAATGGGCTTTTTCTCAATGCCCAAAGGCCTGAACCAGAGGAGATTAATCTAGATTTATTGATTTAAGTGAGATTGACTGAGAGTGTTTGACTTTGCTAATTAGCCTACTTAAAGTTAATTAAATTAAAAACACACATGCCTGACTCCCAAGGAGGAGTGTTCTCAGAGGCTGTGGACTATGACATCACCAGAAGACCCCACCCTCAACCAATCAGCTTGAAGTACCTCCCATTCTGAGGAAGGGAGACAGGAAGTAGGAAGTGAGCCTGGCACCCTGGCTCTATCTATTTTTTTGTTCTGGAATCTCGGATTGGTGGCTGAGAGAAGGAGAAGAAGGGGTCCATGTTTTCTCCTTACTAACCATTAATATACTTTAAGGAAAGATTAATGCCTAAACTATTGCTGAAGCTTGTAATTTATAAGTAAATCCTAGCTAATTTCCCCCACACACAGGAAAAGGTGACCACATATTAGATTTTATTTGTCACAGTATATATATATATATATATATATATATATATATATATATATATATACACATACATATATATATACACATACATATATATATACACATACATATATATATACACATACATATATATATACACACATATATATAGTATATATATACTATACACATATATATGTGTATATATATACTATACACATATATATGTGTGTGTGTGTGTGTGTGTGTGTGTGTGTATGCTATTGTAGATTTAAGTTGGAAAAATCAGGAAAACATTGTTCACATTAATAACAATATTACAATGATGATCAACTGGGAAAGATTTGGCTCCTCTGATGAATACAAGGGTCCAAGACAATTTTGAAGGACTCATGCTAAAAAAAAAAAATAATAATGCTATCCACCTTAATAGAGAAAACTGATTGCAAACTGAAGTGTAACTTTCTCGGCTTATGTTGTTTTTTTTTTTTTGTCAAATATGGAAATATGTTTTTCTTGTTTTAACATGTATAATTAGTATCATTTGCTTGCCTTCTCAGTGGATGTGGGAGGAATGGGAAGAATGGAGATGGAGAGTTTGGAAATTTAAATAAAAAAAGAAAAGAATGTTTAAGACTTTTTTTCAAAAATTCAGGATGTAGTTGGGCCAAAAATTCTTTAAAATCATATCTATATATAATTTTATTTTGAATGTATGAGGCCAATGGACAGAGTGCTGACCCTGGAGGACAGATTACCTGAGTTCAAATTCACTTCAGACACTAGCTGTGTGACCCTGGGCAAGTCATCAGTTTTCTATATTGTAAAATGTGTACAATAACAACACCTAACTTCAAAGCTTGTTAGAAGGATCAAATGAAATAATAGTTAAAAACAAATTAACACCTTTCCTGACACATTGCAGACATTTTATAAATGCATATTTTCTCCCAATCCAGTCTATCTTAGATATCCTGGTAAAAGACATCCTGTCTCAAAGAAATTTGGCATCCTTTTTGCCCTTCACTCTCATAGAGGACTATTTCATTCACACAAAGGCTTTACAACTTGCCCAGGGTCACACAGCTAAAAACACTTGACCCCAGTTTTTTGTGGCCCTAAAGGCAACACAATCTATAAACTATTCAGCACCACTTCTTACAAAGCAAAGATACAGCCACAACAGTCACTTTGCATATTGGCAGATATCCATCTTTTTTTTTGTTGTTACTTTCCTTTTTTTTTTAAAAAACTCATGAAGGTCATTAAATAAAATACAGCTTTCTGCAACACCTGCTGTCAATTTTGACTATGGTTGAAAATACTGATATTTTACCAATTCATCACCTCAATTTAAAATTTCTGAATCTCTATCTAAGATCATAGGCTCATCTTCTCAGCACATCACTCTCTTATGTATTCTATGCATTTTGTTTCTTTTCCTCAAGCTTTCCCTATTCCATCTCCTTCAGTCTTCTCCTTAAGCCTGTTAATTCTTAGTACTCGCACTAATTCTGCTTCCTCTTCCTATTTTATGCACCTCATTCTCCCATTTCCACCTTCATAGCCTACCTATTGTGCAATGTATTGCCTAAAAAGTAAAGGGTTACTTACCAAATGGATTAGTAATAGATGTAACAAATAGGCAACTGAGTAAAGGAGATATAGATGTTTGCTTCAAGTTGTAGCAAAAGTTGGAATAAATACATTTACCTCAACATTGAATATGTAAACATAAAAGAACTTGTGCTTGGGGGTGGTAGGAAATAGTATGGGAATGGTCAGGCTACGGAGGGTATAGACAGGGAGAAAGAGGAGGTGACACATTAATACCAAGGAGTGAAAAAGAGAAAGTGAGAAAGCAAGCAGCACTATTATAAATTAAGGGGCTCATTGTACATTGAAGCAAGGATATTGGCCAAAAGATATTAAGTAGGTGAGAGAATAAGCTAATGTAGCATAAATTGAACTGTTCCTTTAAGATGCTTTTAATTTTTAAAAAATAGTTTAGAAATGAAAAGGGCAATCATATGTCAACTTTTAAGTTAGACAAGATGTCACCCTGGGCAAGTCACTTAACCCTCATTGCTCCGCAAAACAAAACAAAACAAAAAAAACAAAACAAAACAAAAACAAAAACAAAAAAACAAAAAAAAATGAGTCAACCTGAGCTGAGTGGTTATGAGCTCCATTTTGATTATCTTGGGGATTAAATAAATACATAAGCTACTTTTTGAGGATAAAAGAAGCCAGTATAATAAGTTCTGAAGTCATCTAGTTTAAAGAAAACTTATTCATATTAAGACATAGGACAGGGTGGAGGTATATTGAAAAAAGCTTATAAAAAAAAACCAAACTTGTAAATTCTATGTTTCAGTAGAGAAAGAAAGATGATGTGCCCAACTGAAGATCAGTGAGGACTAAAAGGCAAGTAGTGAGTAGAGAAGCATTTTGTGTGTTGCAGATGCTTTTGAATGGATTAATGATATGAAAAACTCTAGTCCAGAGTTCTGACATGGATTTTGCTCCCCTCATCTGCTTCCCTTCCAGGATTTTGTATATATTTCCATTTTTCATGATAGATGTTGTGTGCATTTGTAGAAGAGTAAAATCTGGGTTTATAAATGCATGGTAATTTACTATATTATTATGCCTTCCCTTTATTTATTATTTATTATTCCCTTTATTATGATATCTACAATGTTATTATTTCTTCTACCTTATTAACAAATAAATGACAATGGCCAAGATTTAAAGTATCATTCTCATGAGTGGCTTATTGTGAAAATATCATGGGCTTATTGTCTTTTTGAGCAAATGTGCATTTCTCCTAGTAGGCACCCAAATATTTGTAAAGTGATTGAATATGGTATAAAAGAGCTTCTCCAACACATCTGGAATTTATTTCTGAAGCCTTCCTGCTAAAAGATGTATGTCATAGAATAAAGTATCTCTGAAGTCACTTCAGTCTCTGAAATACTGTGATTCTGGGCTAGATATAATAATCTTCTAACCTCAGGTCCAGGAAAACCTGGGTTCAATTCACACTTCTGTCTCATATTTACTGTGTAACTCTGGGCAGATTATTAAGCTCTCAGTGCCTCCAAACAATTCCCTAAGACCAAAATTTCAGCACAGATTTTGAGTTGTAGTGGTGGAAGAAATTCCCTATCCTAATGAAATTACAGGTCTAGATGAATACTAATAAAGGTTAAAAAAAACAACAAAGCAAAACAAAACAAAAAACAACTAGCATGATGCCTATATGCCCATGCTAGATCTAAATGACAAACAAAAACTTTATTTTCCATAAATTATAGATTTCTAGATTTTAAGTTTATACACACAGAGAGCCAAAGGATAGAGGTGGGGGTAGTTCTTTTCTCCCCCGGGGGCAATGAGAGTTAAATGACTCATAGCTAGTTAAGAGTCAAGTATCTGAGGTCAGATTTGATCTCAGATACTCCTGAATCCAGGGCTGGTGCTTTATCCACTGTGCGACTTATCTGCCCCTTTGGGGGTACTTCTGATTGATCACATGGTGAAGAGTAAGGATGGCAGGTATATGAACAGAATGCTCTATATTTACCCTTGTGAGGCTAGGAAAAGCTGAGAATGTACTCCAGAACATGGAATAGACCCATGTAGCAAACTTATTAGAAGAAACAAACAGGAGTCC